>NW_027332076.1:0-316888 GCF_048418815.1 Hemitrygon akajei
AAGTTACAGGGGCATGAGAGAGGAGTCTCAGAGTGAGTTATTGATGGTGCATCATCAGGGAAGTTACAGGGGCATGAGAGAGGAGTCTCAGAGTGAGTTATTGATGGTGCATCATCAGGGAAGTTACGGGGCATGAGAGAGGAGTCTCAGAGTGAGTTATTGATGGTGCATCATCAGGGAAGTTACGGGGCATGAGAGAGGAGTCCAGAGTGAGTTATTGATGGTGCATCATCAGGGAAGTTACGGGGCATGAGAGAGGAGTCTCAGAGTGAGTTATTGATGGTGCATCATCAGGGAAGTTACGGGGCATGAGAGAGGAGTCTCAGAGTGAGTTATTGATGGTGCATCATCAGGGAAGTTACGGGGCATGAGAGAGGAGTCTCAGAGTGAGTTATTGATGGTGCATCATCAGGGAAGTTACGGGGCATGAGAGAGGAGTCTCAGAGTGAGTTATTGATGGTGCATCATCAGGGAAGTTACAGGGGCATGAGAGAGGAGTCAGAGTGAGTTATTGATGGTGCATCATCACAGGAAGTTACAGGGGCATGAGAGAGGAGTCTCAGAGTGAGTTATTGATGGTGCATCATCAGGGAAGTTACGGGGCATGAGAGAGGAGTCTCAGAGTGAGTTATTGATGGTGCATCATCAGGGAAGTTACAGGGGCATGAGAGAGGATCTCAGAGTGAGTTATTGATGGTGCATCATCAGGGAAGTTACGGGGCATGAGAGAGGAGTCTCAGAGTGAGTTATTGATGGTGCATCATCAGGGAAGTTACAGGGGCATGAGAGAGGAGTCTCAGAGTGAGTTATTGATGGTGCATCATCAGGGAAGTTACGGGGCATGAGAGAGGAGTCTCAGAGTGAGTTATTGATGGTGCATCATCAGGGAAGTTACGGGGCATGAGAGAGAGTCTCAGAGTGAGTTATTGATGGTGCATCATCAGGGAAGTTACAGGGCATGAGAGAGGAGTCTCAGAGTGAGTTATTGATGGTGCATCATCAGGGAAGTTACGGGGCATGAGAGAGGAGTCTCAGAGTGAGTTATTGATGGTGCATCATCAGGGAAGTTACGGGGCATGAGAGAGGAGTCTCAGAGTGAGTTATTGATGGTGCATCATCAGGGAAGTTACAGGGGCATGAGAGAGGAGTCTCAGAGTGAGTTATTGATGGTGCATCATCAGGGAAGTTACGGGGCATGAGAGAGGAGTCTCAGAGTGAGTTATTGATGGTGCATCATCAGGGAAGTTACGGGGCATGAGAGAGGAGTCTCAGAGTGAGTTATTGATGGTGCATCATCAGGGAAGTTACAGGGCATGAGAGAGGAGTCTCAGAGTGAGTTATTGATGGTGCATCATCAGGGAAGTTACAGGGGCATGAGAGAGGAGTCTCAGAGTGAGTTATTGATGGTGCATCATCAGGGAAGTTACGGGGCATGAGAGAGGAGTCTCAGAGTGAGTTATTGATGGTGCATCATCAGGGAAGTTACAGGGCATGAGAGAGGAGTCTCAGAGTGAGTTATTGATGGTGCATCATCACAAGGAAGTTGCAGGGGCATGAGAGAGGAGTCTCAGAGTGAGTTATTGATGGTGCATCATCAGGGAAGTTACAGGGCATGAGAGAGGAGTCTCAGAGTGAGTTATTGATGGTGCATCATCAGGGAAGTTACGGGGCATGAGAGAGGAGTCTCAGAGTGAGTTATTGATGGTGCATCATCAGGGAAGTTACAGGGGCATGGGAGAGGAGTCTCAGAGTGAGTTATTGATGGTGCATCATCAGGGAAGTTACAGGGGCATGGGAGAGGAGTCTCAGAGTGAGTAATTGATGGTGCATCATCAGGGAAGTTACGGGGCATGAGAGAGGAGTCTCAGAGTGAGTTATTGATGGTGCATCATCAGGGAAGTTACGGGGTATGAGAGAGGAGTCTCAGAGTGAGTTATTGATGGTGCATCATCAGGGAAGTTACAGGGGCATGAGAGAGGAGTCAGAGTGAGTTATTGATGGTGCATCATTACAAGGAAGTTACAGGGGCATGAGAGAGGAGTCTCAGAGTGAGTTATTGATGGTGCATCATCAGGGAAGTTACAGGGGCATGAGAGAGGAGTCTCAGAGTGAGTTATTGATGGTGCATCATCAGGGAAGTTACAGGGGCATGAGAGAGGAGTCTCAGAGTGAGTTATTAATGGTGCATCATCAGGGAAGTTACAGGGGCATGAGAGAGGAGTCTCAGAGTGAGTTATTGATGGTGCATCATCAGGGAAGTTACGGGGCATGAGAGAGGAGTCTCAGAGTGAGTTATTGATGGTGCATCATCAGGGAAGTTACGGGGCATGAGAGAGGAGTCTCAGAGTGAGTTATTGATGGTGCATCATCAGGGAGGTTACGGGGCATGAGAGAGGAGTCAGAGTGAGTTATTGATGGTGCATCATCAGGGAAGTTACGGGGCATGAGAGAGGAGTCTCAGAGTGAGTTATTGATGGTGCATCATCAGGGAAGTTACGGGGCATGAGAGAGGAGTCTCAGAGTGAGTTATTGATGGTGCATCATCAGGGAAGTTACGGGGCATGAGAGAGGAGTCTCAGAGTGAGTTATTGATGGTGCATCATCAGGGAAGTTACGGGGTATGAGAGAGGAGTCTCAGAGTGAGTTATTGATGGTGCATCATCAGGGAAGTTACAGGGGCATGAGAGAGGAGTCAGAGTGAGTTATTGATGGTGCATCATCACAAGGAAGTTACAGGGGCATGAGAGAGGAGTCTCAGAGTGAGTTATTGATGGTGCATCATCAGGGAACTTACAGGGGCATGAGAGAGGAGTCTCAGAGTGAGTTATTGATGGTGCATCATCAGGGAAGTTACAGGGGCATGAGAGAGGATTCTCAGAGTGAGTTATTGATGGTGCATCATCAGGGAAGTTACGGGGCATGAGAGAGGAGTCTCAGAGTGAGTTATTGATGGTGCATCATCAGGGAAGTTACAGGGCATGAGAGAGGAGTCTCAGAGTGAGTTATTGATGGTGCATCATCAGGGAAGTTACGGGGCATGAGAGAGGAGTCTCAGAGTGAGTTATTGATGGTGCATCATCAGGGAAGTTACGGGGCATGAGAGAGGAGTCTCAGAGTGAGTTATTGATGGTGCATCATCAGGGAAGTTACAGGGCATGAGAGAGGAGTCTCAGAGTGAGTTATTGATGGTGCATCATCAGGGAAGTTACAGGGGCATGGGAGAGGAGTCTCAGAGTGAGTTATTGATGGTGCATCATCAGGGAAGTTACGGGGCATGAGAGAGGAGTCTCAGAGTGAGTTATTGATGGTGCATCATCAGGGAAGTTACAGGGCATGAGAGAGGAGTCTCAGAGTGAGTTATTGATGGTGCATCATCAGGGAAGTTACGGGGGCATGAGAGAGGAGTCTCAGAGTGAGTTATTGATGGTGCATCATCAGGGAAGTTACGGGCATGAGAGAGGAGTCTCAGAGTGAGTTATTGATGGTGCATCATCAGGGAAGTTACAGGGGCATGAGAGAGGAGTCTCAGAGTGAGTTATTGATGGTGCATCATCAGGGAAGTTACAGGGGCATGAGAGAGGAGTCTCAGAGTGAGTTATTGATGGTGCATCATCAGGGAAGTTACGGGGCATGAGAGAGGGGTCTCAGAGTGAGTTATTGATGGTGCATCATCAGGCAAGTTACAGGGCATGAGAGAGGAGTCTCAGAGTGAGTTATTGATGGTGCATCATCACAAGGAAGTTGCAGGGGCATGAGAGAGGAGTCTCAGAGTGAGTTATTGATGGTGCATCATCAGGGAAGTTACAGGGCATGAGAGAGGAGTCTCAGAGTGAGTTATTGATGGTGCATCATCAGGGAAGTTACGGGGCATGAGAGAGGAGTCTCAGAGTGAGTTATTGATGGTGCATCATCAGGGAAGTTACAGGGGCATGGGAGAGGAGTCTCAGAGTGAGTTATTGATGGTGCATCATCAGGGAAGTTACAGGGGCATGGGAGAGGAGTCTCAGAGTGAGTTATTGATGGTGCATCATCAGGGAAGTTACGGGCATGAGAGAGGAGTCTCAGAGTGAGTTATTGATGGTGCATCATCAGGGAAGTTACGGGGTATGAGAGAGGAGTCCCAGAGTGAGTTATTGATGGTGCATCATCAGGGAAGTTACAGGGGCATGAGAGAGGAGTCAGAGTGAGTTATTGATGGTGCATCATTACAAGGAAGTTACAGGGGCATGAGAGAGGAGTCTCAGAGTGAGTTATTGATGGTGCATCATCAGGGAAGTTACAGGGGCATGAGAGAGGAGTCTCAGAGTGAGTTATTGATGGTGCATCATCAGGGAAGTTACAGGGGCATGAGAGAGGAGTCTCAGAGTGAGGTTATTAATGGTGCATCATCAGGGAAGTTACAGGGGCATGAGAGAGGAGTCTCACAGTGAGTTATTGATGGTGCATCATCAGGGAAGTTACGGGGTATGAGAGAGGAGTCTCAGAGTGAGTTATTGATGGTGCATCATCAGGGAAGTTACGGGGCATGAGAGAGGAGTCTCAGAGTGAGTTATTGATGGTGCATCATCAGGGAAGTTACGGGGCATGAGAGAGGAGTCTCAGAGTGAGTTATTGATGGTGCATCATCAGGGAAGTTACGGGGCGTGAGAGAGGAGTCTCAGAGTGAGTTATTGATGGTGCATCATCAGGGAAGTTACGGGGCGTGAGAGAGGAGTCTCAGAGTGAGTTATTGATGGTGCATCAACAGGGAAGTTACGGGGCGTGAGAGAGGAGTCTCAGAGTGAGTTATTGATGGTGCATCATCAGGGAAGTTACAGGGGCATGTGAGAGGAGTCTCAGAGTGAGTTATTGATGGTGCATCATCAGGGAAGTTACAGGGGCATGAGAGAGGAGTCTCAGAGTGAGTTATTGATGGTGCATCATCAGGGAAGTTACAGGAGTATGAGAGAGGAGTCTCAGAGTGAGTTATTGATGGTGCATCATCAGGGAAGTTACGGGGCATGAGAGAGGAGTCTCAGAGTGAGTTATTGATGGTGCATCATCAGGGAAGTTACAGGGCATGAGAGAGGAGTCTCAGAGTGAGTTATTGATGGTGCATCATCAGGGAAGTTACAGGGGCATGAGAGAGGAGTCTCAGAGTGAGTTATTGATGGTGCATCATCAGGGAAGTTACGGGGCATGTGAGAGGGGTCTCAGAGTGAGTTATTGATGGTGCATCATCAGGGAAGTTACAGGGCATGAGAGAGGAGTCTCAGAGTGAGTTATTGATGGTGCATCATCACAAGGAAGTTGCAGGGGCATGAGAGAGGAGTCTCAGAGTGAGTTATTGATGGTGCATCATCAGGGAAGTTACAGGGCATGAGAGAGGAGACTCAGAGTGAGTTATTGATGGTGCATCATCAGGGAAGTTACGGGGCATGGGAGAGGAGTCTCAGAGTGAGTTATTGATGGTGCATCATCAGGGAAGTTACAGGGGCATGAGAGAGGAGTCTCAGAGTGAGTTATTGATGGTGCATCATTAGGGAAGTTACGGGGCATGAGAGAGGAGTCTCAGAGTGAGTTATTGATGGTGCGTCATCAGGGAAGTTACGGGGCATGAGAGAGGAGACTCAGAGTGAGTTATTGATGGTGCATCATCAGGGAAGTTACGGGGCATGAGAGAGGAGTCTCAGAGTGAGTTATTGATGGTGCATCATCAGGGAAGTTACGGGGCATGAGAGAGGAGTCTCAGAGTGAGTTATTGATGGTGCATCATCAGGGAAGTTACAGGGGCATGAGAGAGGAGTCTCAGAGTGAGTTATTGATGGTGCATCATCAGGGAAGTTACGGGGTATGAGAGGGGAGTCTCAGAGTGAGTTATTGATGGTGCATCATCAGGGAAGTTACAGGGGCATGAGAGAGGAGTCTCAGAGTGAGTTATTGATGGTGCATCATCAGGGAAGTTACAGGGGCATGAGAGAGGAGTCTCAGAGTGAGTTATTGATGGTGCATCATCAGGGAAGTTACGGGGTATGAGAGAGGAGTCTCAGAGTGAGTTATTGATGGTGCATCATCAGGGAAGTTACAGGGGCATGAGAGAGGAGTCAGAGTGAGTTATTGATGGTGCATCATCACAAGGAAGTTACAGGGGCATGAGAGAGGAGTCTCAGAGTGAGTTATTGATGGTGCATCATCAGGGAAGTTACAGGGGCATGAGAGAGGAGTCTCAGAGTGAGTTATTGATGGTGCATCATCAGGGAAGTTACAGGGGCATGAGAGAGGAGTCTCAGAGTGAGTTATTGATGGTGCATCATCAGGGAAGTTACAGGGGCATGAGAGAGGAGTCTCAGAGTGAGTTATTGATGGTGCATCATCAGGGAAGTTACAGGGGTATGAGAGAGGTGTCTCAGAGTGAGTTATTGATGGTGCATCATCAGGGAAGTTACGGGGCATGAGAGAGGAGTCTCAGAGTGAGTTATTGATGGTGCATCATCAGGGAAGTTACGGGGCATGAGAGAGGAGTCTCAGAGTGAGTTATTGATGGTGCATCATCAGGGAAGTTACGGGGTATGAGAGAGGAGTCTCAGAGTGAGTTATTGATGGTGCATCATCAGGGAAGTTACAGGGGCATGAGAGAGGAGTCAGAGTGAGTTATTGATGGTGCATCATTACAAGGAAGTTACAGGGGCATGAGAGAGGAGTCTCAGAGTGAGTTGTTGATGGTGCATCATCAGGGAAGTTACAGGGGCATGAGAGAGGAGTCTCAGAGTGAGTTATTGATGGTGCATCATCAGGGAAGTTACAGGGGCATGAGAGAGGAGTCTCAGAGTGAGTTATTGATGGTGCATCATCAGGGAAGTTACAGGGGCATGAGAGAGGAGTCTCAGAGTGAGTTATTGATGGTGCATCATCAGGGAAGTTACAGGGGCATGAGAGAGGAGTCTCAGAGTGAGTTATTGATGGTGCATCATCAGGGAAGTTACGGGGTATGAGAGAGGAGTCTCAGAGTGAGTTATTGATGGTGCATCATCAGGGAAGTTACGGGGCATGAGAGAGGAGTCTCAGAGTGAGTTATTGATGGTGCATCATCAGCGAAGTTACGGGGCATGAGAGAGGAGTCTCAGAGTGAGTTATTGATGGTGCATCATCAGGGAAGTTACGGGGCGTGAGAGAGGAGTCTCAGAGTGAGTTATTGATGGTGCATCATCAGGGAAGTTACGGGGCGTGAGAGAGGAGTCTCAGAGTGAGTTATTGATGGTGCATCAACAGGGAAGTTACGGGGCGTGAGAGAGGAGTCTCAGAGTGAGTTATTGATGGTGCATCATCAGGGAAGTTACAGGGGCATGAGAGAGGAGTCTCAGAGTGAGTTATTGATGGTGCATCATCAGGGAAGTTACAGGGGCATGTGAGAGGAGTCTCAGAGTGAGTTATTGATGGTGCATCATCAGGGAAGTTACAGGGGTATGAGAGAGGAGTCTCAGAGTGAGTTATTGATGGTGCATCATCAGGGAAGTTACGGGGCATGAGAGAGGAGTCTCAGAGTGTGTTATTGATGGTGCATCATCAGGGAAGTTACAGGGGTATGAGAGAGGAGTCTCAGAGTGAGTTATTGATGGTGCATCATCAGGGAAGTTTACGGGGCATGAGAGAGGAGTCTCAGAGTGAGTTATTGATGGTGCATCATCAGGGAAGTTACGGGGCATGAGAGAGGAGTCTCAGAGTGAGTTATTGATGGTGCATCATCACAAGGAAGTCACAGGGGCATGAGAGAGGAGTCTCAGAGTGAGTTATTGATGGTGCATCATCAGGGAAGTTACAGGGGCATGAGAGAGGAGTCTCAGAGTGAGTTATTGATGGTGCATCACCAGGGAAGTTACGGGGTATGAGAGGGGAGTCAGAGTGAGTTATTGATGGTGCATTCATCAGGGAAGTTACAGGGGCATGAGAGAGGAGTCTCAGAGTGAGTTCTTGATGGTGCATCATCAGGGAAGTTACAGGGGCACGAGAGAGGAGTCTCAGAGTGAGTTATTGATGGTGCATCATCAGGGAAGTTATGGGGTATGAGAGAGGAGTCTCAGAGTGAGTTATTGATGGTGCATCATCAGGGAAGTTACAGGGGCATGAGAGAGGAGTCAGAGTGAGTTATTGATGGTGCATCATCACAAGGAAGTTACAGGGGCATGAGAGAGGAGTCTCAGAGTGAGTTATTGATGGTGCATCATCAGGGAAGTTACAGGGGCATGAGAGAGGGGTCTCAGAGTGAGTTATTGATGGTGCATCATCAGGGAAGTTACAGGGGCATGAGAGAGGAGTCTCAGAGTGAGTTATTGATGGTGCATCATCAGGGAAGTTACAGGGGCATGAGAGAGGAGTCTCAGAGTGAGTTATTGTTGGTGCATCATCAGGGAAGTTACAGGGGCATGAGAGAGGAGTCTCAGAGTGAGTTATTGATGGTGCATCATCAGGGAAGTTACGGGGCATGAGAGAGGAGTCTCAGAGTGAGTTATTGATGGTGCATCATCAGGGAAGTTACGGGCATGAGAGAGGAGTCTCAGAGTGAGTTATTGATGGTGCATCATCAGGGAAGTTACAGGGCATGAGAGAGGAGTCTCAGAGTGAGTTATTGATGGTGCATCATCAGGGAAGTTACGGGGCATGAGAGAGGAGTCTCAGAGTGAGTTATTGATGGTGCATCATCAGGGAAGTTACAGGGGCATGAGAGAGGAGTCTCAGAGTGAGTTATTGATGGTGCATCATCAGGGAAGTTACGGGGCATGAGAGAGGAGTCTCTGAGTTATTGATGGTGCATCATCAGGGAAGTTACAGGGCATGAGAGAGGAGTCTCAGAGTGAGTTATTGATGGTGCATCATCAGGGAAGTTACAGGGCATGAGAGAGGAGTCTCAGAGTGAGTTATTGATGGTGCATCATCAGGGAAGTTACAGGGCATGAGAGAGGAGTCTCAGAGTGAGTTATTGATGGTGCATCATCAGGGAAGTTACGGGGCATGAGAGAGGAGTCTCAGAGTGAGTTATTGATGGTGCATCATCAGGGAAGTTACGGGGCATGAGAGAGGAGTCTCAGAGTGAGTTATTGATGGTGCATCATCAGGGAAGTTACAGGGCATGAGAGAGGAGTCTCAGAGTGAGTTATTGATGGTGCATCATCAGGGAAGTTACAGGGGCATGAGAGAGGAGTCTCAGAGTGAGTTATTGATGGTGCATCATCAGGGAAGTTACGGGGCATGAGAGAGGGGTCTCAGAGTGAGTTATTGATGGTGCATCATCAGGCAAGTTACAGGGCATGAGAGAGGAGTCTCAGAGTGAGTTATTGATGGTGCATCATCACAAGGAAGTTGCAGGGGCATGAGAGAGGAGTCTCAGAGTGAGTTATTGATGGTGCATCATCAGGGAAGTTACAGGGCATGAGAGAGGAGTCTCAGAGTGAGTTATTGATGGTGCATCATCAGGGAAGTTACGGGGCATGAGAGAGGAGTCTCAGAGTGAGTTATTGATGGTGCATCATCAGGGAAGTTACAGGGGCATGGGAGAGGAGTCTCAGAGTGAGTTATTGATGGTGCATCATCAGGGAAGTTACAGGGGCATGGGAGAGGAGTCTCAGAGTGAGTTATTGATGGTGCATCATCAGGGAAGTTACGGGGCATGAGAGAGGAGTCTCAGAGTGAGTTATTGATGGTGCATCATCAGGGAAGTTACGGGGTATGAGAGAGGAGTCTCAGAGTGAGTTATTGATGGTGCATCATCAGGGAAGTTACAGGGGCATGAGAGAGGAGTCAGAGTGAGTTATTGATGGTGCATCATTACAAGGAAGTTACAGGGGCATGAGAGAGGAGTCTCAGAGTGAGTTATTGATGGTGCATCATCAGGGAAGTTACAGGGGCATGAGAGAGGAGTCTCAGAGTGAGTTATTGATGGTGCATCATCAGGGAAGTTACAGGGGCATGAGAGAGGAGTCTCAGAGTGAGTTATTAATGGTGCATCATCAGGGAAGTTACAGGGGCATGAGAGAGGAGTCTCAGAGTGAGTTATTGATGGTGCATCATCAGGGAAGTTACGGGGCATGAGAGAGGAGTCTCAGAGTGAGTTATTGATGGTGCATCATCAGGGAAGTTACGGGGCATGAGAGAGGAGTCTCAGAGTGAGTTATTGATGGTGCATCATCAGGGAGGTTACGGGGCATGAGAGAGGAGTCAGAGTGAGTTATTGATGGTGCATCATCAGGGAAGTTACGGGGCATGAGAGAGGAGTCTCAGAGTGAGTTATTGATGGTGCATCATCAGGGAAGTTACGGGGCATGAGAGAGGAGTCTCAGAGTGAGTTATTGATGGTGCATCATCAGGGAAGTTACGGGGCATGAGAGAGGAGTCTCAGAGTGAGTTATTGATGGTGCATCATCAGGGAAGTTACGGGGTATGAGAGAGGAGTCTCAGAGTGAGTTATTGATGGTGCATCATCAGGGAAGTTACAGGGGCATGAGAGAGGAGTCAGAGTGAGTTATTGATGGTGCATCATCACAAGGAAGTTACAGGGGCATGAGAGAGGAGTCTCAGAGTGAGTTATTGATGGTGCATCATCAGGGAACTTACAGGGGCATGAGAGAGGAGTCTCAGAGTGAGTTATTGATGGTGCATCATCAGGGAAGTTACAGGGGCATGAGAGAGGATTCTCAGAGTGAGTTATTGATGGTGCATCATCAGGGAAGTTACGGGGCATGAGAGAGGAGTCTCAGAGTGAGTTATTGATGGTGCATCATCAGGGAAGTTACAGGGCATGAGAGAGGAGTCTCAGAGTGAGTTATTGATGGTGCATCATCAGGGAAGTTACGGGGCATGAGAGAGGAGTCTCAGAGTGAGTTATTGATGGTGCATCATCAGGGAAGTTACGGGGCATGAGAGAGGAGTCTCAGAGTGAGTTATTGATGGTGCATCATCAGGGAAGTTACAGGGCATGAGAGAGGAAGTCTCAGAGTGAGTTATTGATGGTGCATCATCAGGGAAGTTACAGGGGCATGGGAGAGGAGTCTCAGAGTGAGTTATTGATGGTGCATCATCAGGGAAGTTACGGGGCATGAGAGAGGAGTCTCAGAGTGAGTTATTGATGGTGCATCATCAGGGAAGTTACAGGGCATGAGAGAGGAGTCTCAGAGTGAGTTATTGATGGTGCATCATCAGGGAAGTTACGGGGCATGAGAGAGGAGTCTCAGAGTGAGTTATTGATGGTGCATCATCAGGGAAGTTACGGGGCATGAGAGAGGAGTCTCAGAGTGAGTTATTGATGGTGCATCATCAGGGAAGTTACAGGGCATGAGAGAGGAGTCTCAGAGTGAGTTATTGATGGTGCATCATCAGGGAAGTTACAGGGGCATGAGAGAGGAGTCTCAGAGTGAGTTATTGATGGTGCATCATCAGGGAAGTTACGGGGCATGAGAGAGGGGTCTCAGAGTGAGTTATTGATGGTGCATCATCAGGCAAGTTACAGGGCATGAGAGAGGAGTCTCAGAGTGAGTTATTGATGGTGCATCATCACAAGGAAGTTGCAGGGGCATGAGAGAGGAGTCTCAGAGTGAGTTATTGATGGTGCATCATCAGGGAAGTTACAGGGCATGAGAGAGGAGTCTCAGAGTGAGTTATTGATGGTGCATCATCAGGGAAGTTACGGGGCATGAGAGAGGAGTCTCAGAGTGAGTTATTGATGGTGCATCATCAGGGAAGTTACAGGGGCATGGGAGAGGAGTCTCAGAGTGAGTTATTGATGGTGCATCATCAGGGAAGTTACAGGGGCATGGGAGAGGAGTCTCAGAGTGAGTTATTGATGGTGCATCATCAGGGAAGTTACGGGGCATGAGAGAGGAGTCTCAGAGTGAGTTATTGATGGTGCATCATCAGGGAAGTTACGGGGTATGAGAGAGGAGTCCCAGAGTGAGTTATTGATGGTGCATCATCAGGGAAGTTACAGGGGCATGAGAGAGGAGTCAGAGTGAGTTATTGATGGTGCATCATTACAAGGAAGTTACAGGGGCATGAGAGAGGAGTCTCAGAGTGAGTTATTGATGGTGCATCATCAGGGAAGTTACAGGGGCATGAGAGAGGAGTCTCAGAGTGAGTTATTGATGGTGCATCATCAGGGAAGTTACAGGGGCATGAGAGAGGAGTCTCAGAGTGAGTTATTAATGGTGCATCATCAGGGAAGTTACAGGGGGCATGAGAGAGGAGTCTCACAGTGAGTTATTGATGGTGCATCATCAGGGAAGTTACGGGGTATGAGAGAGGAGTCTCAGAGTGAGTTATTGATGGTGCATCATCAGGGAAGTTACGGGGCATGAGAGAGGAGTCTCAGAGTGAGTTATTGATGGTGCATCATCAGGGAAGTTACGGGGCATGAGAGAGGAGTCTCAGAGTGAGTTATTGATGGTGCATCATCAGGGAAGTTACGGGGCGTGAGAGAGGAGTCTCAGAGTGAGTTATTGATGGTGCATCATCAGGGAAGTTACGGGGCGTGAGAGAGGAGTCTCAGAGTGAGTTATTGATGGTGCATCAACAGGGAAGTTACGGGGCGTGAGAGAGGAGTCTCAGAGTGAGTTATTGATGGTGCATCATCAGGGAAGTTACAGGGGCATGTGAGAGGAGTCTCAGAGTGAGTTATTGATGGTGCATCATCAGGGAAGTTACAGGGGCATGAGAGAGGAGTCTCAGAGTGAGTTATTGATGGTGCATCATCAGGGAAGTTACAGGAGTATGAGAGAGGAGTCTCAGAGTGAGTTATTGATGGTGCATCATCAGGGAAGTTACGGGGCATGAGAGAGGAGTCTCAGAGTGAGTTATTGATGGTGCATCATCAGGGAAGTTACAGGGCATGAGAGAGGAGTCTCAGAGTGAGTTATTGATGGTGCATCATCAGGGAAGTTACAGGGGCATGAGAGAGGAGTCTCAGAGTGAGTTATTGATGGTGCATCATCAGGGAAGTTACGGGGCATGTGAGAGGGGTCTCAGAGTGAGTTATTGATGGTGCATCATCAGGGAAGTTACAGGGCATGAGAGAGGAGTCTCAGAGTGAGTTATTGATGGTGCATCATCACAAGGAAGTTGCAGGGGCATGAGAGAGGAGTCTCAGAGTGAGTTATTGATGGTGCATCATCAGGGAAGTTACAGGGCATGAGAGAGGAGACTCAGAGTGAGTTATTGATGGTGCATCATCAGGGAAGTTACGGGGCATGGGAGAGGAGTCTCAGAGTGAGTTATTGATGGTGCATCATCAGGGAAGTTACAGGGGCATGAGAGAGGAGTCTCAGAGTGAGTTATTGATGGTGCATCATTAGGGAAGTTACGGGGCATGAGAGAGGAGTCTCAGAGTGAGTTATTGATGGTGCGTCATCAGGGAAGTTACGGGGCATGAGAGAGGAGACTCAGAGTGAGTTATTGATGGTGCATCATCAGGGAAGTTACGGGGCATGAGAGAGGAGTCTCAGAGTGAGTTATTGATGGTGCATCATCAGGGAAGTTACGGGGCATGAGAGAGGAGTCTCAGAGTGAGTTATTGATGGTGCATCATCAGGGAAGTTACAGGGGCATGAGAGAGGAGTCTCAGAGTGAGTTATTGATGGTGCATCATCAGGGAAGTTACGGGGTATGAGAGGGGAGTCTCAGAGTGAGTTATTGATGGTGCATCATCAGGGAAGTTACAGGGGCATGAGAGAGGAGTCTCAGAGTGAGTTATTGATGGTGCATCATCAGGGAAGTTACAGGGGCATGAGAGAGGAGTCTCAGAGTGAGTTATTGATGGTGCATCATCAGGGAAGTTACGGGGTATGAGAGAGGAGTCTCAGAGTGAGTTATTGATGGTGCATCATCAGGGAAGTTACAGGGGCATGAGAGAGGAGTCAGAGTGAGTTATTGATGGTGCATCATCACAAGGAAGTTACAGGGGCATGAGAGAGGAGTCTCAGAGTGAGTTATTGATGGTGCATCATCAGGGAAGTTACAGGGGCATGAGAGAGGAGTCTCAGAGTGAGTTATTGATGGTGCATCATCAGGGAAGTTACAGGGGCATGAGAGAGGAGTCTCAGAGTGAGTTATTGATGGTGCATCATCAGGGAAGTTACAGGGGCATGAGAGAGGAGTCTCAGAGTGAGTTATTGATGGTGCATCATCAGGGAAGTTACAGGGGTATGAGAGAGGTGTCTCAGAGTGAGTTATTGATGGTGCATCATCAGGGAAGTTACGGGGCATGAGAGAGGAGTCTCAGAGTGAGTTATTGATGGTGCATCATCAGGGAAGTTACGGGGCATGAGAGAGGGAGTCTCAGAGTGAGTTATTGATGGTGCATCATCAGGGAAGTTACGGGGTATGAGAGAGGAGTCTCAGAGTGAGTTATTGATGGTGCATCATCAGGGAAGTTACAGGGGCATGAGAGAGGAGTCAGAGTGAGTTATTGATGGTGCATCATTACAAGGAAGTTACAGGGGGCATGAGAGAGGAGTCTCAGAGTGAGTTGTTGATGGTGCATCATCAGGGAAGTTACAGGGGCATGAGAGAGGAGTCTCAGAGTGAGTTATTGATGGTGCATCATCAGGGAAGTTACAGGGGCATGAGAGAGGAGTCTCAGAGTGAGTTATTGATGGTGCATCATCAGGGAAGTTACAGGGGCATGAGAGAGGAGTCTCAGAGTGAGTTATTGATGGTGCATCATCAGGGAAGTTACAGGGGCATGAGAGAGGAGTCTCAGAGTGAGTTATTGATGGTGCATCATCAGGGAAGTTACGGGGTATGAGAGAGGAGTCTCAGAGGTGAGTTATTGATGGTGCATCATCAGGGAAGTTACGGGGCATGAGAGAGGAGTCTCAGAGTGAGTTATTGATGGTGCATCATCAGCGAAGTTACGGGGCATGAGAGAGGAGTCTCAGAGTGAGTTATTGATGGTGCATCATCAGGGAAGTTACGGGGCGTGAGAGAGGAGTCTCAGAGTGAGTTATTGATGGTGCATCATCAGGGAAGTTACGGGGCGTGAGAGAGGAGTCTCAGAGTGAGTTATTGATGGTGCATCAACAGGGAAGTTACGGGGCGTGAGAGAGGAGTCTCAGAGTGAGTTATTGATGGTGCATCATCAGGGAAGTTACAGGGGCATGTGAGAGGAGTCTCAGAGTGAGTTATTGATGGTGCATCATCAGGGAAGTTACAGGGGCATGTGAGAGGAGTCTCAGAGTGAGTTATTGATGGTGCATCATCAGGGAAGTTACAGGGGTATGAGAGAGGAGTCTCAGAGTGAGTTATTGATGGTGCATCATCAGGGAAGTTACGGGGCATGAGAGAGGAGTCTCAGAGTGTGTTATTGATGGTGCATCATCAGGGAAGTTACAGGGGTATGAGAGAGGAGTCTCAGAGTGAGTTATTGATGGTGCATCATCAGGGAAGTTACGGGGCATGAGAGAGGAGTCTCAGAGTGAGTTATTGATGGTGCATCATCAGGGAAGTTACGGGGCATGAGAGAGGAGTCTCAGAGTGAGTTATTGATGGTGCATCATCACAAGGAAGTCACAGGGGCATGAGAGAGGAGTCTCAGAGTGAGTTATTGATGGTGCATCATCAGGGAAGTTACAGGGGCATGAGAGAGGAGTCTCAGAGTGAGTTATTGATGGTGCATCACCAGGGAAGTTACGGGGTATGAGAGGGGGAGTCAGAGTGAGTTATTGATGGTGCATCATCAGGGAAGTTACAGGGGCATGAGAGAGGAGTCTCAGAGTGAGTTCTTGATGGTGCATCATCAGGGAAGTTACAGGGGCACGAGCGAGGAGTCTCAGAGTGAGTTATTGATGGTGCATCATCAGGGAAGTTATGGGGTATGAGAGAGGAGTCTCAGAGTGAGTTATTGATGGTGCATCATCAGGGAAGTTACAGGGGCATGAGAGAGGAGTCAGAGTGAGTTATTGATGGTGCATCATCACAAGGAAGTTACAGGGGCATGAGAGAGGAGTCTCAGAGTGAGTTATTGATGGTGCATCATCAGGGAAGTTACAGGGGCATGAGAGAGGGGTCTCAGAGTGAGTTATTGATGGTGCATCATCAGGGAAGTTACAGGGGCATGAGAGAGGAGTCTCAGAGTGAGTTATTGATGGTGCATCATCAGGGAAGTTACAGGGGCATGAGAGAGGAGTCTCAGAGTGAGTTATTGTTGGTGCATCATCAGGGAAGTTACAGGGGCATGAGAGAGGAGTCTCAGAGTGAGTTATTGATGGTGCATCATCAGGGAAGTTACGGGGCATGAGAGAGGAGTCTCAGAGTGAGTTATTGATGGTGCATCATCAGGGAAGTTACGGGGCATGAGAGAGGAGTCTCAGAGTGAGTTATTGATGGTGCATCATCAGGGAAGTTACAGGGCATGAGAGAGGAGTCTCAGAGTGAGTTATTGATGGTGCATCATCAGGGAAGTTACGGGGCATGAGAGAGGAGTCTCAGAGTGAGTTATTGATGGTGCATCATCAGGGAAGTTACAGGGGCATGAGAGAGGAGTCTCAGAGTGAGTTATTGATGGTGCATCATCAGGGAAGTTACGGGGCATGAGAGAGGAGTCTCTGAGTTATTGATGGTGCATCATCAGGGAAGTTACAGGGCATGAGAGAGGAGTCTCAGAGTGAGTTATTGATGGTGCATCATCAGGGAAGTTACAGGGCATGAGAGAGGAGTCTCAGAGTGAGTTATTGATGGTGCATCATCAGGGAAGTTACGGGGCATGAGAGAGGAGTCTCAGAGTGAGTTATTGATGGTGCATTATCAGGGAAGTTACAGGGGCATGAGAGAGGAGTCTCAGAGTGAGTTATTGATGGTGCATCATCAGGGAAGTTACAGGGCATGAGAGAGGAGTCTCAGAGTGAGTTATTGATGGTGCATCATCAGGGAAGTTACGGGGGCATGAGAGAGGAGTCTCAGAGTGAGTTATTGATGGTGCATCATCAGGGAAGTTACGGTGCATGAGAGAGGAGTCTCAGAGTGAGTTATTGATGGTGCATCATCAGGGAAGTTACAGGGCATGAGAGAGGAGTCTCAGAGTGAGTTATTGATGGTGCATCATCACGGAAGTTACAGGGGCATGAGAGAGGAGTCTCAGAGTGAGTTATTGATGGTGCATCATCAGGGAAGTTACGGGGCATGAGAGAGGAGTCTCAGAGTGAGTTATTGATGGTGCATCATCAGGGAAGTTACAGGGCATGAGAGAGGAGTCTCAGAGTGAGTTATTGATGGTGCATCATCAGGGAAGTTACGGGGCATGAGAGAGGAGTCTCAGAGTGAGTTATTGATGGTGCATCATCAGGGAAGTTACGGGGCATGAGAGAGGAGTCTCAGAGTGAGTTATTGATGGTGCATCATCAGGGAAGTTACGGGGCATGAGAGAGGAGTCTCAGAGTGAGTTATTGATGGTGCATCATCAGGGAAGTTACAGGGGCATGAGAGAGGAGTCTCAGAGTGAGTTATTGATGGTGCATCATCAGGGAAGTTACGGGGCATGAGAGAGGAGTCTCAGAGTGACTTATTGATGGTGCATCATCAGGGAAGTTACAGGGCATGAGAGAGGAGTCTCAGAGTGAGTTATTGATGGTGCATCATCAGGGAAGTTACGGGGCATGAGAGAGGAGTCTCAGAGTGAGTTATTGATGGTGCATCATCAGGGAAGTTACAGGGGCATGAGAGAGGAGTCTCAGAGTGAGTTATTGATGGTGCATCATTAGGGAAGTTACGGGGCATGAGAGAGGAGTCTCAGAGTGAGTTATTGATGGTGCATCATTAGGGAAGTTACGGGGCATGAGAGAGGAGTCTCAGAGTGAGTTATTGATGGTGCGTCATCAGGGAAGTTACGGGGCATGAGAGAGGAGACTCAGAGTGAGTTATTGATGGTGCATCATCAGGGAAGTTACGGGGCATGAGAGAGGAGTCTCAGAGTGAGTTATTGATGGTGCATCATCAGGGAAGTTACAGGGGCATGAGAGAGGAGTCTCAGAGTGAGTTATTGATGGTGCATCATCAGGGAAGTTACAGGGGCATGAGAGAGGAGTCTCAGAGTGAGTTATTGATGGTGCATCATCAGGGAAGTTACGGGGTATGAGAGAGGAGTCTCAGAGTGAGTTATTGATGGTGCATCATCAGGGAAGTTACAGGGGCATGAGAGAGGAGTCAGAGTGAGTTATTGATGGTGCATCATCACAAGGAAGTTACAGGGGCATGAGAGAGGAGTCTCAGAGTGAGTTATTGATGGTGCATCATCAGGGAAGTTACTAGGGGCATGAGAGAGGAGTCTCAGAGTGAGTTATTGATGGTGCATCATCAGGGAAGTTACAGGGGCATGAGAGAGGAGTCTCAGAGTGAGTTATTGATGGTGCATCATCAGGGAAGTTACAGGGGCATGAGAGAGGAGTCCTCAGAGTGAGTTATTGATGGTGCATCATCAGGGAAGTTACGGGCATGAGAGAGGAGTCTCAGAGTGAGTTATTGATGGTGCATCATCAGGGAAGTTACGGGGCATGAGAGAGGAGTCTCAGAGTGAGTTATTGATGGTGCATCATCAGGGAGGTTACGGGGCATGAGAGAGGAGTCAGAGTGAGTTATTGATGGTGCATCATCAGGGAAGTTACGGGGCATGAGAGAGGAGTCTCAGAGTGAGTTATTGATGGTGCATCATCAGGGAAGTTACGGGGCATGAGAGAGGAGTCTCAGAGTGAGTTATTGATGGTGCATCATCAGGGAAGTTACGGGGCATGAGAGAGGAGTCTCAGAGTGAGTTATTGATGGTGCATCATCAGGGAAGTTACGGGGTATGAGAGAGGAGTCTCAGAGTGAGTTATTGATGGTGCATCATCAGGGAAGTTACAGGGGCATGAGAGAGGAGTCAGAGTGAGTTATTGATGGTGCATCATCACAAGGAAGTTACAGGGGCATGAGAGAGGAGTCTCAGAGTGAGTTATTGATGGTGCATCATCAGGGAAGTTACAGGGGCATGAGAGAGGAGTCTCAGAGTGAGTTATTGATGGTGCATCATCAGGGAACTTACAGGGACATGAGAGAGGAGTCTCAGAGTGAGTTATTGATGGTGCATCATCAGGGAAGTTACAGGGGCATGAGAGAGGATTCTCAGAGTGAGTTATTGATGGTGCATCATCAGGGAAGTTACGGGGCATGAGAGAGGAGTCTCAGAGTGAGTTATTGATGGTGCATCATCAGGGAAGTTACAGGGCATGAGAGAGGAGTCTCAGAGTGAGTTATTGATGGTGCATCATCAGGGAAGTTACGGGGCATGAGAGAGGAGTCTCAGAGTGAGTTATTGATGGTGCATCATCAGGGAAGTTACGGGGCATGAGAGAGGAGTCTCAGAGTGAGTTATTGATGGTGCATCATCAGGGAAGTTACAGGGCATGAGAGAGGAGTCTCAGAGTGAGTTATTGATGGTGCATCATCAGGGAAGTTACAGGGGCATGGGAGAGGAGTCTCAGAGTGAGTTATTGAT
Organism: Hemitrygon akajei; assembly: GCF_048418815.1. NCBI lineage: Eukaryota > Metazoa > Chordata > Chondrichthyes > Myliobatiformes > Dasyatidae > Hemitrygon > Hemitrygon akajei. The sequence continues at coordinate 19,484 of NW_027332076.1, forward strand.
GGTGCATCATCAGGGAAGTTACGGGGCATGAGAGAGGGTTCTCAGAGTGAGTTATTGATGGTGCATCATCAGGGAAGTTACAGGGCATGAGAGAGGAGTCTCAGAGTGAGTTATTGATGGTGCATCATCAGGGAAGTTACGGGGCATGAGAGAGGAGTCTCAGAGTGAGTTATTGATGGTGCATCATCAGGGAAGTTACGGGGCATGAGAGAGGAGTCTCAGAGTGAGTTATTGATGGTGCATCATCAGGGAAGTTACAGGGCATGAGAGAGGAGTCTCAGAGTGAGTTATTGATGGTGCATCATCAGGGAAGTTACAGGGGCATGAGAGAGGAGTCTCAGAGTGAGTTATTGATGGTGCATCATCAGGGAAGTTACGGGGCATGAGAGAGGGGTCTCAGAGTGAGTTATTGATGGTGCATCATCAGGGAAGTTACAGGGCATGAGAGAGGAGTCTCAGAGTGAGTTATTAATGGTGCATCATCACAAGGAAGTTGCAGGGGCATGAGAGAGGAGTCTCAGAGTGAGTTATTGATGGTGCATCATCAGGGAAGTTACAGGGCATGAGAGAGGAGTCTCAGAGTGAGTTATTGATGGTGCATCATCAGGGAAGTTACGGGGCATGAGAGAGGAGTCTCAGAGTGAGTTATTGATGGTGCATCATCAGGGAAGTTACAGGGGCATGAGAGAGGAGTCTCAGAGTGAGTTATTGATGGTGCATCATTAGGGAAGTTACGGGGCATGAGAGAGGAGTCTCAGAGTGAGTTATTGATGGTGCGTCATCAGGGAAGTTACGGGGCATGAGAGAGGAGACTCAGAGTGAGTTATTGATGGTGCATCATCAGGGAAGTTACGGGGCATGAGAGAGGAGTCTCAGAATGAGTTATTGATGGTGCATCATCAGGGAAGTTACGGGGCATGAGAGAGGAGTCTCAGAGTGAGTTATTGATGGTGCATCATCAGGGAAGTTACAGGGGCATGAGAGAGGAGTCTCAGAGTGAGTTATTGATGGTGCATCATCAGGGAAGTTACGGGGTATGAGATGGCAGTTTCAGAGTGAGTTATTGATGGTGCATCATCAGGGAAGTTACAGGGGCATGAGAGAGGAGTCTCAGAGTGAGTTATTGATGGTGCATCATCAGGGAAGTTACAGGGGCATGAGAGAGGAGTCGCAGAGTGAGTTATTGATGGTGCATCATCAGGGAAGTTACGGGGTATGAGAGAGGAGTCTCAGAGTGAGTTATTGATGGTGCATCATCAGGGAAGTTACAGGGGCATGAGAGAGGAGTCAGAGTGAGTTATTGATGGTGCATCATCACAAGGAAGTTACAGGGGCATGAGAGAGGAGTCTCAGAGTGAGTTATTGATGGTGCATCATCAGGGAAGTTACAGGGGCATGAGAGAGGAGTCTCAGAGTGAGTTATTGATGGTGCATCATCAGGGAAGTTACAGGGGCATGAGAGAGGAGTCTCAGAGTGAGTTATTGATGGTGCATCATCAGGGAAGTTACAGGGGCATGAGAGAGGAGTCTCAGAGTGAGTTATTGATGGTGCATCATTAGGGAAGTTACGGGGCATGAGAGAGGAGTCTCAGAGTGAGTTATTGATGGTGCATCATTAGGGAAGTTACGGGGCATGAGAGAGGAGTCTCAGAGTGAGTTATTGATGGTGCGTCATCAGGGAAGTTACGGGGCATGAGAGAGGAGACTCAGAGTGAGTTATTGATGTTGCATCATCAGGGAAGTTACGGGGCATGAGAGAGGAGTCTCAGAGTGAGTTATTGATGGTGCATCATCAGGGAAGTTACAGGGGCATGAGAGAGGAGTCTCAGAGTGAGTTATTGATGGTGCATCATCAGGGAAGTTACGGGGTATGAGAGGGGAGTCTCAGAGTGAGTTATTGATGGTGCATCATCAGGGAAGTTACAGGGGCATGAGAGAGGAGTCTCAGAGTGAGTTATTGATGGTGCATCATCAGGGAAGTTACAGGGGCATGAGAGAGGAGTCTCAGAGTGAGTTATTGATGGTGCATCATCAGGGAAGTTACGGGGTATGAGAGAGGAGTCTCAGAGTGAGTTATTGATGGTGCATCATCAGGGAAGTTACAGGGGCATGAGAGAGGAGTCAGAGTGAGTTATTGATGGTGCATCATCACAAGGAAGTTACAGGGGCATGAGAGAGGAGTCTCAGAGTGAGTTATTGATGGTGCATCATCAGGGAAGTTACAGGGGCATGAGAGAGGAGTCTCAGAGTGAGTTATTGATGGTGCATCATCAGGGAAGTTACAGGGGCATGAGAGAGGAGTCTCAGAGTGAGTTATTGATGGTGCATCATCAGGGAAGTTACAGGGGCATGAGAGAGGAGTCTCAGAGTGAGTTATTGATGGTGCATCATCAGGGAAGTTACAGGGGCATGAGAGAGGAGTCTCAGAGTGAGTTATTGATGGTGCATCATCAGGGAAGTTACGGGGCATGAGAGAGGAGTCTCAGAGTGAGTTATTGATGGTGCATCATCAGGGAGGTTACGGGGCATGAGAGAGGAGTCAGAGTGAGTTATTGATGGTGCATCATCAGGGAAGTTACGGGGCATGAGAGAGGAGTCTCAGAGTGAGTTATTGATGGTGCATCATCAGGGAAGTTACGGGGCATGAGAGAGGAGTCTCAGAGTGAGTTATTGATGGTGCATCATCAGGGAAGTTACGGGGCATGAGGGAGGAGTCTCAGAGTGAGTTATTGATGGTGCATCATCAGGGAAGTTACGGGGTATGAGAGAGGAGTCTCAGAGTGAGTTATTGATGGTGCATCATCAGGGAAGTTACAGGGGCATGAGAGAGGAGTCAGAGTGAGTTATTGATGGTGCATCATCACAAGGAAGTTACAGGGGCATGAGAGAGGAGTCTCAGAGTGAGTTATTGATGGTGCATCATCAGGGAAGTTACAGGGGCATGAGAGAGGAGTCTCAGAGTGAGTTATTGATGGTGCATCATCAGGGAACTTACAGGGGCATGAGAGAGGAGTCTCAGAGTGAGTTATTGATGGTGCATCATCAGGGAAGTTACAGGGGCATGAGAGAGGAGTCTCAGAGTGAGTTATTGATGGTGCATCATCAGGGAAGTTACAGGGCATGAGACAGGAGTCTCAGAGTGAGTTATTGATGGTGCATCATCAGGGAAGTTACGGGGCATGAGAGAGGAGTCTCAGAGTGAGTTATTGATGGTGCATCATCAGGGAAGTTACGGGGCATGAGAGAGGAGTCTCAGAGTGAGTTATTGATGGTGCATCATCAGGGAAGTTACGGGGCATGAGAGAGGGGTCTCAGAGTGAGTTATTGATGGTGCATCATCAGGGAAGTTACAGGGCATGAGAGAGGAGTCTCAGAGTGAGTTATTGATGGTGCATCATCACAAGGAAGTTGCAGTGGCATGAGAGAGGAGTCTCAGAGTGAGTTATTGATGGTGCATCATCAGGGAAGTTACGGGGCATGAGAGAGGAGTCTCAGAGTGAGTTATTGATGGTGCATCATCAGGGAAGTTACAGGGGCATGAGAGAGGAGTCTCAGAGTGAGTTATTGATGGTGCATCATTAGGGAAGTTACGGGGCATGAGAGAGGAGTCTCAGAGTGAGTTATTGATGGTGCGTCATCAGGGAAGTTACGGGGCATGAGAGAGGAGACTCAGAGTGAGTTATTGATGGTGCATCATCAGGGAAGTTACGGGGCATGAGAGAGGAGTCTCAGAGTGAGTTATTGATGGTGCATCATCAGGGAAGTTACGGGGCATGAGAGAGGAGTCTCAGAGTGAGTTATTGATGGTGCATCATCAGGGAAGTTACAGGGGCATGAGAGAGGAGTCTCAGAGTGAGTTATTGATGGTGCATCATCAGGGAAGTTACAGGGGCATGAGAGAGGAGTCTCAGAGTGAGTTATTGATGGTGCATCATCAGGGAAGTTACAGGGGCATGAGAGAGGAGTCTCAGAGTGAGTTATTGATGGTGCATCATCAGGGAAGTTACAGGGGCATGAGAGAGGAGTCTCAGAGTGAGTTATTGATGGTGCATCATCAGGGAAGTTACAGGGCATGAGAGAGGAGTCTCAGAGTGAGTTATTGATGGTGCATCATCAGGGAAGTTACGGGGCATGAGAGAGGAGTCTCAGAGTGAGTTATTGATGGTGCATCATCAGGGAAGTTACAGGGGCATGAGAGAGGAGTCTCAGAGTGAGTTATTGATGGTGCATCATTAGGGAAGTTACGGGGCATGAGAGAGGAGTCTCAGAGTGAGTTATTGATGGTGCATCATTAGGGAAGTTACGGGGCATGAGAGAGGAGTCTCAGAGTGAGTTATTGATGGTGCGTCATCAGGGAAGTTACGGGGCATGAGAGAGGAGACTCAGAGTGAGTTATTGATGGTGCATCATCAGTGAAGTTACGGGGCATGAGAGAGGAGTCTCAGAGTGAGTTATTGATGGTGCATCATCATGGAAGTTACAGGGGCATGAGAGAGGAGTCTCAGAGTGAGTTATTGATGGTGCATCATCAGGGAAGTTACGGGGTATGAGAGGGGAGTCTCAGAGTGAGTTATTGATGGTGCATCATCAGGGAAGTTACAGGGGCATGAGAGAGGAGTCTCAGAGTGAGTTATTGATGGTGCATCATCAGGGAAGTTACAGGGGCATGAGAGAGGAGTCTCAGAGTGAGTTATTGATGGTGCATCATCAGGGAAGTTACGGGGTATGAGAGAGGAGTCTCAGAGTGAGTTATTGATGGTGCATCATCAGGGAAGTTACAGGGGCATGAGAGAGGAGTCAGAGTGAGTTATTGATGGTGCATCATCACAAGGAAGTTACAGGGGCATGAGAGAGGAGTCTCAGAGTGAGTTATTGATGGTGCATCATCAGGGAAGTTACAGGGGCATGAGAGAGGAGTCTCAGAGTGAGTTATTGATGGTGCATCATCAGGGAAGTTACAGGGGCATGAGAGAGGAGTCTCAGAGTGAGTTATTGATGGTGCATCATCAGGGAAGTTACAGGGGCATGAGAGAGGAGTCTCAGAGTGAGTTATTGATGGTGCATCATCAGGGAAGTTACAGGGGCATGAGAGAGGAGTCTCAGAGTGAGTTATTGATGGTGCATCATCAGGGAAGTTACGGGGCATGAGAGAGGAGTCTCAGAGTGAGTTATTGATGGTGCATCATCAGGGAGGTTACGGGGCATGAGAGAGGAGTCAGAGTGAGTTATTGATGGTGCATCATCAGGGAAGTTACGGGGCATGAGAGAGGAGTCTCAGTGTGAGTTATTGATGGTGCATCATCAGGGAAGTTACGGGGCATGAGAGAGGAGTCTCAGAGTGAGTTATTTATGGTGCATCATCAGGGAAGTTACGGGGCATGAGAGAGGAGTCTCAGAGTGAGTTATTGATGGTGCATCATCAGGGAAGTTACGGGGTATGAGAGAGGAGTCTCAGAGTGAGTTATTGATGGTGCATCATCAGGGAAGTTACAGGGGCATGAGAGAGGAGTCAGAGTGAGTTATTGATGGTGCATCATCACAAGGAAGTTACAGGGGCATGAGAGAAGAGTCTCAGAGTGAGTTATTGATTGTGCATCATCAGGGAAGTTACAGGGGCATGAGAGAGGAGTCTCAGAGTGAGTTATTGATGGTGCATCATCAGGGAAGTTACGGGGTATGAGAGGGGAGTCTCAGAGTGAGTTATTGATGGTGCATCATCAGGGAAGTTACAGGGGCATGAGAGAGGAGTCTGAGAGTGAGTTATTGATGGTGCATCATCAGGGAAGTTACAGGGGCATGAGAGAGGAGTCTCAGAGTGAGTTATTGATGGTGCATCATCAGGGAAGTTACGGGGTATGAGAGAGGAGTCTCAGAGTGAGTTATTGATGGTGCATCATCAGGGAAGTTACAGGGGCATGAGAGAGGAGTCAGAGTGAGTTATTGATGGTGCATCATCACAAGGAAGTTACAGGGGCATGAGAGAGGAGTCTCAGAGTGAGTTATTGATGGTGCATCATCAGGGAAGTTACAGGGGCATGAGAGAGGAGTCTCAGAGTGAGTTATTGATGGTGCATCATCAGGGAAGTTACAGGGGCATGAGAGAGGAGTCTCAGAGTGAGTTATTGATGGTGCATCATCAGGGAAGTTACAGGGGCATGAGAGAGGAGTCTCAGAGTGAGTTATTGATGGTGCATCATCAGGGAAGTTACAGGGGCATGAGAGAGGAGTCTCAGAGTGAGTTATTGATGGTGCATCATCAGGGAAGTTACGGGGCATGAGAGAGGAGTCTCAGAGTGAGTTATTGATGGTGCATCATCAGGGAGGTTACGGGGCATGAGAGAGGAGTCAGAGTGAGTTATTGATGGTGCATCATCAGGGAAGTTACGGGGCATGAGAGAGGAGTCTCAGAGTGAGTTATTGATGGTGCATCATCAGGGAAGTTACGGGGCATGAGAGAGGAGTCTCAGAGTGAGTTATTGATGGTGCATCATCAGGGAAGTTACGGGGCATGAGAGAGGAGTCTCAGAGTGAGTTATTGATGGTGCATCATCAGGGAAGTTACGGGGTATGAGAGAGGAGTCTCAGAGTGAGTTATTGATGGTGCATCATCAGGGAAGTTACAGGGGCATGAGAGAGGAGTCAGAGTGAGTTATTGATGGTGCATCATCACAAGGAAGTTACAGGGGCATGAGAGAGGAGTCTCAGAGTGAGTTATTGATGGTGCATCATCAGGGAAGTTACAGGGGCATGAGAGAGGAGTCTCAGAGTGAGTTATTGATGGTGCATCATCAGGGAACTTACAGGGGCATGAGAGAGGAGTCTCAGAGTGAGTTATTGATGGTGCATCATCAGGGAAGTTACAGGGGCATGAGAGAGGAGTCTCAGAGTGAGTTATTGATGGTGCATCATCAGGGAAGTTACAGGGCATGAGAGAGGAGTCTCAGAGTGAGTTATTGATGGTGCATCATCAGGGAAGTTACGGGGCATGAGAGAGGAGTCTCAGAGTGAGTTATTGATGGTGCATCATCAGGGAAGTTACGGGGCATGAGAGAGGAGTCTCAGAGTGAGTTATTGATGGTGCATCATCAGGGAAGTTACAGGGGCATGAGAGAGGAGTCTCAGAGTGAGTTATTGATGGTGCATCATCAGGGAAGTTACAGGGGCATGAGAGAGGAGTCTCAGAGTGAGTTATTGATGGTGCATCATCAGGGAAGTTACGGGGCATGAGAGAGGAGTCTCAGAGTGAGTTATTGATGGTGCATCATCAGGGAGGTTACGGGGCATGAGAGAGGAGTCAGAGTGAGTTATTGATGGTGCATCATCAGGGAAGTTACAGGGGCATGAGAGAGGAGTCTCAGAGTGAGTTATTGATGGTGCATCATCAGGGAAGTTACAGGGCATGAGAGAGGAGTCTCAGAGTGAGTTATTGATGGTGCATCATCAGGGAAGTTACGGGGCATGAGAGAGGAGTCTCAGAGTGAGTTATTGATGGTGCATCATCAGGGAAGTTACGGGGCATGAGAGAGGAGTCTCAGAGTGAGTTATTGATGGTGCATCATCAGGGAAGTTACAGGGCATGAGAGAGGAGTCTCAGAGTGAGTTATTGATGGTGCATCATCAGGGAAGTTACAGGGGCATGAGAGAGGAGTCTCAGAGTGAGTTATTGATGGTGCATCATCAGGGAAGTTACGGGGCATGAGAGAGGGGTCTCAGAGTGAGTTATTGATGGTGCATCATCAGGGAAGTTACAGGGCATGAGAGAGGAGTCTCAGAGTGAGTTATTGATGGTGCATCATCACAAGGAAGTTGCAGTGGCATGAGAGAGGAGTCTCAGAGTGAGTTATTGATGGTGCATCATCAGGGAAGTTACGGGGCATGAGAGAGGAGTCTCAGAGTGAGTTATTGATGGTGCATCATCAGGGAAGTTACAGGGGCATGAGAGAGGAGTCTCAGAGTGAGTTATTGATGGTGCATCATTAGGGAAGTTACGGGGCATGAGAGAGGAGTCTCAGAGTGAGTTGTTGATGGTGCGTCATCAGGGAAGTTACGGGGCATGAGAGAGGAGACTCAGAGTGAGTTATTGATGGTGCATCATCAGGGAAGTTACGGGGCATGAGAGAGGAGTCTCAGAGTGAGTTATTGATGGTGCATCATCAGGGAAGTTACGGGGCATGAGAGAGGAGTCTCAGAGTGAGTTATTGATGGTGCATCATCAGGGAAGTTACAGGGGCATGAGAGAGGAGTCTCAGAGTGAGTTATTGATGGTGCATCATCAGGGAAGTTACAGGGGCATGAGAGAGGAGTCAGAGTGAGTTATTGATGGTGCATCATCACAAGGAAGTTACAGGGGCATGAGAGAGGAGTCTCAGAGTGAGTTATTGATGGTGCATCATCAGGGAAGTTACAGGGGCATGAGAGAGGAGTCTCAGAGTGAGTTATTGATGGTGCATCATCAGGGAAGTTACAGGGGCATGAGAGAGGTGTCTCAGAGTGAGTTATTGATGGTGCATCATCAGGGAAGTTACAGGGGCATGAGAGAGGAGTCTCAGAGTGAGTTATTGATGGTGCATCATCAGGGAAGTTACAGGGCATGAGAGAGGAGTCTCAGAGTGAGTTATTGATGGTGCATCATCAGGGAAGTTACGGGGCATGAGAGAGGAGTCTCAGAGTGAGTTATTGATGGTGCATCATCAGGGAAGTTACAGGGGCATGAGAGAGGAGTCTCAGAGTGAGTTATTGATGGTGCATCATTAGGGAAGTTACGGGGCATGAGAGAGGAGTCTCAGAGTGAGTTATTGATGGTGCATCATTAGGGAAGTTACGGGGCATGAGAGAGGAGTCTCAGAGTGAGTTATTGATGGTGCGTCATCAGGGAAGTTACGGGGCATGAGAGAGGAGACTCAGAGTGAGTTATTGATGGTGCATCATCAGGGAAGTTACGGGGCATGAGAGAGGAGTCTCAGAGTGAGTTATTGATGGTGCATCATCAGGGAAGTTACAGGGGCATGAGAGAGGAGTCTCAGAGTGAGTTATTGATGGTGCATCATCAGGGAAGTTACGGGGTATGAGAGGGGAGTCTCAGAGTGAGTTATTGATGGTGCATCATCAGGGAAGTTACAGGGGCATGAGAGAGGAGTCTCAGAGTGAGTTATTGATGGTGCATCATCAGGGAAGTTACAGGGGCATGAGAGAGGAGTCTCAGAGTGAGTTATTGATGTTGCATCATCAGGGAAGTTACGGGGTATGAGAGAGGAGTCTCAGAGTGAGTTATTGATGGTGCATCATCAGGGAAGTTACAGGGGCATGAGAGAGGAGTCAGAGTGAGTTATTGATGGTGCATCATCACAAGGAAGTTACAGGGGCATGAGAGAGGAGTCTCAGAGTGAGTTATTGATGGTGCATCATCAGGGAAGTTACAGGGGCATGAGAGAGGAGTCTCAGAGTGAGTTATTGATGGTGCATCATCAGGGAAGTTACAGGGGCATGAGAGAGGAGTCTCAGAGTGAGTTATTGATGGTGCATCATCAGGGAAGTTACAGGGGCATGAGAGAGGAGTCTCAGAGTGAGTTATTGATGGTGCCTCATCAGGGAAGTTACAGGGGCATGAGAGAGGAGTCTCAGAGTGAGTTATTGATGGTGCATCATCAGGGAAGTTACGGGGCATGAGAGAGGAGTCTCAGAGTGAGTTATTGATGGTGCATCATCAGGGAGGTTACGGGGCATGAGAGAGGAGTCAGAGTGAGTTATTGATGGTGCATCATCAGGGAAGTTACGGGGCATGAGAGAGGAGTCTCAGAGTGAGTTATTGATGGTGCATCATCAGGGAAGTTACGGGGCATGAGAGAGGAGTCTCAGAGTGAGTTATTGATGGTGCATCATCAGGGAAGTTACGGGGCATGAGAGAGGAGTCTCAGAGTGAGTTATTGATGGTGCATCATCAGGGAAGTTACGGGGTATGAGAGAGGAGTCTCAGAGTGAGTTATTGATGGTGCATCATCAGGGAAGTTACAGGGGCATGAGAGAGGAGTCAGAGTGAGTTATTGATGGTGCATCATCACAAGGAAGTTACAGGGGCATGAGAGAGGAGTCTCAGAGTGAGTTATTGATGGTGCATCATCAGGGAAGTTACAGGGGCATGAGAGAGGAGTCTCAGAGTGAGTTATTGATGGTGCATCATCAGGGAACTTACAGGGGCATGAGAGAGGAGTCTCAGAGTGAGTTATTGATGGTGCATCATCAGGGAAGTTACAGGGGCATGAGAGAGGAGTCTCAGAGTGAGTTATTGATGGTGCATCATCAGGGAAGTTACAGGGCATGAGAGAGGAGTCTCAGAGTGAGTTATTGATGGTGCATCATCAGGGAAGTTACGGGGCATGAGAGAGGAGTCTCAGAGTGAGTTATTGATGGTGCATCATCAGGGAAGTTACGGGGCATGAGAGAGGAGTCTCAGAGTGAGTTATTGATGGTGCATCATCAGGGAAGTTACAGGGCATGAGAGAGGAGTCTCAGAGTGAGTTATTGATGGTGCATCATCAGGGAAGTTACAGGGGCATGAGAGAGGAGTCTCAGAGTGAGTTATTGATGGTGCATCATCAGGGAAGTTACGGGGCATGAGAGAGGGGTCTCAGAGTGAGTTATTGATGGTGCATCATCAGGGAAGTTACAGGGCATGAGAGAGGAGTCTCAGAGTGAGTTATTGATGGTGCATCATCACAAGGAAGTTGCAGGGGCATGAGAGAGGAGTCTCAGAGTGAGTTATTGATGGTGCATCATCAGGGAAGTTACAGGGCATGAGAGAGGAGTCTCAGAGTGAGTTATTGATGGTGCATCATCAGGGAAGTTACGGGGCATGAGAGAGGAGTCTCAGAGTGAGTTATTGATGGTGCATCATCAGGGAAGTTACAGGGGCATGAGAGAGGAGTCTCAGAGTGAGTTATTGATGGTGCATCATTAGGGAAGTTACGGGGCATGAGAGAGGAGTCTCAGAGTGAGTTATTGATGGTGCGTCATCAGGGAAGTTACGGGGCATGAGAGAGGAGACTCAGAGTGAGTTATTGATGGTGCATCATCAGGGAAGTTACGGGGCATGAGAGAGGAGTCTCAGTGTGAGTTATTGATGGTGCATCATCAGGGAAGTTACGGGGCATGAGAGAGGAGTCTCAGAGTGAGTTATTGATGGTGCATCATCAGGGAAGTTACAGGGGCATGAGAGAGGAGTCTCAGAGTGAGTTATTGATGGTGCATCATCAGGGAAGTTACAGGGGCATGAGAGAGGAGTCAGAGTGAGTTATTGATGGTGCATCATCACAAGGAAGTTACAGGGGCATGAGAGAGGAGTCTCAGAGTGAGTTATTGATGGTGCATCATCAGGGAAGTTACGGGGCATGAGAGAGGAGTCTCAGAGTGAGTTATTGATGGTGCATCATCAGGGAGGTTACGGGGCATGAGAGAGGAGTCAGAGTGAGTTATTGATGGTGCATCATCAGGGAAGTTACGGGGCATGAGAGAGGAGTCTCAGAGTGAGTTATTGATGGTGCATCATCAGGGAAGTTACGGGGCATGAGAGAGGAGTCTCAGAGTGAGTTATTGATGGTGCATCATCAGGGAAGTTACGGGGCATGAGAGAGGAGTCTCAGAGTGAGTTATTGATGGTGCATCATCAGGGAAGTTACGGGGTATGAGAGAGGAGTCTCAGAGTGAGTTATTGATGGTGCATCATCAGGGAAGTTACAGGGGCATGAGAGAGGAGTCAGAGTGAGTTATTGATGGTGCATCATCACAAGGAAGTTACAGGGGCATGAGAGAGGAGTCTCAGAGTGAGTTATTGATGGTGCATCATCAGGGAAGTTACAGGGGCATGAGAGAGGAGTCTCAGAGTGAGTTATTGATGGTGCATCATCAGGGAACTTACAGGGGCATGAGAGAGGAGTCTCAGAGTGAGTTATTGATGGTGCATCATCAGGGAAGTTACAGGGGCATGAGAGAGGATTCTCAGAGTGAGTTATTAATGGTGCATCATCAGGGAAGTTACGGGGCATGAGAGAGGAGTCTCAGAGTGAGTTATTGATGGTGCATCATCAGGGAAGTTACAGGGCATGAGAGAGGAGTCTCAGAGTGAGTTATTGATGGTGCTTCATCAGGGAAGTTACGGGGCATGAGAGAGGAGTCTCAGAGTGAGTTATTGATGGTGCATCATCAGGGAAGTTACGGGGCATGAGAGAGGAGTCTCAGAGTGAGTTATTGATGGTGCATCATCAGGGAAGTTACAGGGCATGAGAGAGGAGTCTCAGAGTGAGTTATTGATGGTGCATCATCAGGGAAGTTACAGGGGCATGAGAGAGGAGTCTCAGAGTGAGTTATTGATGGTGCATCATCAGGGAAGTTACGGGGCATGAGAGAGGAGTCTCAGAGTGAGTTATTGATGGTGCATCATCAGGGAAGTTACAGGGCATGAGAGAGGAGTCTCAGAGTGAGTTATTGATGGTGCATCATCAGGGAAGTTACGGGGCATGAGAGAGGAGTCTCAGAGTGAGTTATTGATGGTGCATCATCAGGGAAGTTACGGGGCATGAGAGAGGAGTCTCAGAGTGAGTTATTGATGGTGCATCATCAGGGAAGTTACAGGGCATGAGAGAGGAGTCTCAGAGTGAGTTATTGATGGTGCATCATCAGGGAAGTTACAGGGGCATGAGAGAGGAGTCTCAGAGTGAGTTATTGATGGTGCATCATCAGGGAAGTTACGGGGCATGAGAGAGGGGTCTCAGAGTGAGTTATTGATGGTGCATCATCAGGGAAGTTACAGGGCATGAGAGAGGAGTCTCAGAGTGAGTTATTGATGGTGCATCATCACAAGGAAGTTGCAGGGGCATGAGAGAGGAGTCTCAGAGTGAGTTATTGATGGTGCATCATCAGGGAAGTTACAGGGCATGAGAGAGGAGTCTCAGAGTGAGTTATTGATGGTGCATCATCAGGGAAGTTACGGGGCATGAGAGAGGAGTCTCAGAGTGAGTTATTGATGGTGCATCATCAGGGAAGTTACAGGGGCATGAGAGAGGAGTCTCAGAGTGAGTTATTGATGGTGCATCATTAGGGAAGTTACGGGGCATGAGAGAGGAGTCTCAGAGTGAGTTATTGATGGTGCGTCATCAGGGAAGTTACGGGGCATGAGAGAGGAGACTCAGAGTGAGTTATTGATGGTGCATCATCAGGGAAGTTACGGGGCATGAGAGAGGAGTCTCAGAGTGAGTTATTGATGGTGCATCATCAGGGAAGTTACGGGGCATGAGAGAGGAGTCTCAGAGTGAGTTATTGATGGTGCATCATCAGGGAAGTTACAGGGGCATGAGAAAGGAGTCTCAGAGTGAGTTATTGATGGTGCATCATCAGGGAAGTTACGGGGTATGAGAGGGGAGTCTCAGAGTGAGTTATTGATGGTGCATCATCAGGGAAGTTACAGGGGCATGAGAGAGGAGTCTCAGAGTGAGTTATTGATGGTGCATCATCAGGGAAGTTACAGGGGCATGAGAGAGGAGTCTCAGAGTGAGTTATTGATGGTGCATCATCAGGGAAGTTACGGGGTATGAGAGAGGAGTCTCAGAGTGAGTTATTGATGGTGCATCATCAGGGAAGTTACAGGGGCATGAGAGAGGAGTCAGAGTGAGTTATTGATGGTGCATCATCACAAGGAAGTTACAGGGGCATGAGAGAGGAGTCTCAGAGTGAGTTATTGATGGTGCATCATCAGGGAAGTTACAGGGGCATGCGAGAGGAGTCTCAGAGTGAGTTATTGATGGTGCATCATCAGGGATGTTACAGGGGCATGAGAGAGGAGTCTCAGAGTGAGTTATTGATGGTGCATCATCAGGGAAGTTACAGGGGCATGAGAGAGGAGTCTCAGAGTGAGTTATTGATGGTGCATCATCAGGGAAGTTACAGGGGCATGAGAGAGGAGTCTCAGAGTGAGTTATTGATGGTGCATCATCAGGGAAGTTACGGGGCATGAGAGAGGAGTCTCAGAGTGAGTTATTGATGGTGCATCATCAGGGAAGTTACGGGGCATGAGAGAGGAGTCTCAGAGTGAGTTATTGATGGTGCATCATCAGGGAAGTTACGGGGTATGAGAGAGGAGTCTCAGAGTGAGTTATTGATGGTGCATCATCAGGGAAGTTACAGGGGCATGAGAGAGGAGTCAGAGTGAGTTATTGATGGTGCATCATTACAAGGAAGTTACAGGGGCATGAGAGAGGAGTCTCAGAGTGAGTTATTGATGGTGCATCATCAGGGAAGTTACAGGGGCATGAGAGAGGAGTCTCAGAGTGAGTTATTGATGGTGCATCATCAGGGAAGTTACAGGGGCATGAGAGAGGAGTCTCAGAGTGAGTTATTGATGGTGCATCATCAGGGAAGTTACAGGGGCATGAGAGAGGAGTCTCAGAGTGAGTTATTGATGGTGCATCATCAGGGAAGTTACGGGGTATGAGAGAGGAGTCTCAGAGTGAGTTATTGATGGTGCATCATCAGGGAAGTTACGGGGCATGAGAGAGGAGTCTCAGAGTGAGTTATTGATGGTGCATCATCAGGGAAGTTACAGGGCATGAGAGAGGAGTCTCAGAGTGAGTTATTGATGGTGCATCATCAGGGAAGTTACAGGGGCATGAGAGAGGAGTCTCAGAGTGAGTTATTGATGGTGCATCATCAGGGAAGTTACGGGGCATGAGAGAGGGGTCTCAGAGTGAGTTATTGATGGTGCATCATCAGGGAAGTTACAGGGCATGAGAGAGGAGTCTCAGAGTGAGTTATTGATGGTGCATCATCACAAGGAAGTTGCAGGGGCATGAGAGAGGAGTCTCAGAGTGAGTTATTGATGGTGCATCATCAGGGAAGTTACAGGGCATGAGAGAGGAGTCTCAGAGTGAGTTATTGATGGTGCATCATCAGGGAAGTTACGGGGCATGAGAGAGGAGTCTCAGAGTGAGTTATTGATGGTGCATCATCAGGGAAGTTACAGGGGCATGAGAGAGGAGTCTCAGAGTGAGTTATTGATGGTGCATCATTAGGGAAGTTACGGGGCATGAGAGAGGAGTCTCAGAGTGAGTTATTGATGGTGCGTCATCAGGGAAGTTACGGGGCATGAGAGAGGAGACTCAGAGTGAGTTATTGATGGTGCATCATCAGGGAAGTTACGGGGCATGAGAGAGGAGTCTCAGAGTGCGTTATTGATGGTGCATCATCAGGGAAGTTACGGGGCATGAGAGAGGAGTCTCAGAGTGAGTTATTGATGGTGCATCATCAGGGAAGTTACAGGGGCATGAGAAAGGAGTCTCAGAGTGAGTTATTGATGGTGCATCATCAGGGAAGTTACGGGGTATGAGAGGGGAGTCTCAGAGTGAGTTATTGATGGTGCATCATCAGGGAAGTTACAGGGGCATGAGAGAGGAGTCTCAGAGTGAGTTATTGATGGTGCATCATCAGGGAAGTTACAGGGGCATGAGAGAGGAGTCTCAGAGTGAGTTATTGATGGTGCATCATCAGGGAAGTTACGGGGTATGAGAGAGGAGTCTCAGAGTGAGTTATTGATGGTGCATCATCAGGGAAGTTACAGGGGCATGAGAGAGGAGTCAGAGTGAGTTATTGATGGTGCATCATCACAAGGAAGTTACAGGGGCATGAGAGAGGAGTCTCAGAGTGAGTTATTGATGGTGCATCATCAGGGAAGTTACAGGGGCATGCGAGAGGAGTCTCAGAGTGAGTTATTGATGGTGCATCATCAGGGAAGTTACAGGGGCATGAGAGAGGAGTCTCAGAGTGAGTTATTGATGGTGCATCATCAGGGAAGTTACAGGGGCATGAGAGAGGAGTCTCAGAGTGAGTTATTGATGGTGCATCATCAGGGAAGTTACAGGGGCATGAGAGAGGAGTCTCAGAGTGAGTTATTGATGGTGCATCATCAGGGAAGTTACGGGGCATGAGAGAGGAGTCTCAGAGTGAGTTATTGATGGTGCATCATCAGGGAAGTTACGGGGCATGAGAGAGGAGTCTCAGAGTGAGTTATTGATGGTGCATCATCAGGGAAGTTACGGGGTATGAGAGAGGAGTCTCAGAGTGAGTTATTGATGGTGCATCATCAGGGAAGTTACAGGGGCATGAGAGAGGAGTCAGAGTGAGTTATTGATGGTGCATCATTACAAGGAAGTTACAGGGGCATGAGAGAGGAGTCTCAGAGTGAGTTATTGATGGTGCATCATCAGGGAAGTTACAGGGGCATGAGAGAGGAGTCTCAGAGTGAGTTATTGATGGTGCATCATCAGGGAAGTTACAGGGGCATGAGAGAGGAGTCTCAGAGTGAGTTATTGATGGTGCATCATCAGGGAAGTTACAGGGGCATGAGAGAGGAGTCTCAGAGTGAGTTATTGATGGTGCATCATCAGGGAAGTTACGGGGTATGAGAGAGGAGTCTCAGAGTGAGTTATTGATGGTGCATCATCAGGGAAGTTACGGGGCATGAGAGAGGAGTCTCAGAGTGAGTTATTGATGGTGCATCATCAGGGAAGTTACGGGGCATGAGAGAGGAGTCTCAGAGTGAGTTATTGATGGTGCATCATCAGGGAAGTTACGGGGCGTGAGAGAGGAGTCTCAGAGTGAGTTATTGATGGTGCATCATCAGGGAAGTTACGGGGCGTGAGAGAGGAGTCTCAGAGTGAGTTATTGATGGTGCATCAACAGGGAAGTTACGGGGCGTGAGAGAGGAGTCTCAGAGTGAGTTATTGATGGTGCATCATCAGGGAAGTTACAGGGGCATGTGAGAGGAGTCTCAGAGTGAGTTATTGATGGTGCATCATCAGGGAAGTTACAGGGGCATGAGAGAGGAGTCTCAGAGTGAGTTATTGATGGTGCATCATCAGGGAAGTTACAGGAGCATGAGAGAGGAGTCTCAGAGTGAGTTATTGATGGTGCATCATCAGGGAAGTTACGGGGCATGAGAGAGGAGTCTCAGAGTGAGTTATTGATGGTGCATCATCAGGGAAGTTACAGGGCATGAGAGAGGAGTCTCAGAGTGAGTTATTGATGGTGCATCATCAGGGAAGTTACAGGGGCATGAGAGAGGAGTCTCAGAGTGAGTTATTGATGGTGCATCATCAGGGAAGTTACGGGGCATGAGAGAGGGGTCTCAGAGTGAGTTATTGATGGTGCATCATCAGGGAAGTTACAGGGCATGAGAGAGGAGTCTCAGAGTGAGTTATTGATGGTGCATCATCAGGGAAGTTACAGGGCATGAGAGAGGAGTCTCAGAGTGAGTTATTGATGGTGCATCATCAGGGAAGTTACAGGGCATGAGAGAGGAGTCTCAGAGTGAGTTATTGATGGTGCATCATCAGGGAAGTTACGGGGCATGAGAGAGGAGTCTCAGAGTGAGTTATTGATGGTGCATCATCAGGGAAGTTACAGGGGCATGAGAGAGGAGTCTCAGAGTGAGTTATTGATGGTGCATCATCAGGGAAGTTACAGGGGCATGAGAGAGGAGTCTCAGAGTGAGTTATTGATGGTGCATCATTAGGGAAGTTACGGGGCATGAGAGAGGAGTCTCAGAGTGAGTTATTGATGGTGCGTCATCAGGGAAGTTACGGGGCATGAGAGAGGAGACTCAGAGTGAGTTATTGATGGTGCATCATCAGGGAAGTTACGGGGCATGAGAGAGGAGTCTCAGAGTGAGTTATTGATGGTGCATCATCAGGGAAGTTACGGGGCATGAGAGAGGAGTCTCAGAGTGAGTTATTGATGGTGCATCATCAGGGAAGTTACAGGGGCATGAGAGAGGAGTCTCAGAGTGAGTTATTGATGGTGCATCATCAGGGAAGTTACGGGGTATGAGAGGGGAGTCTCAGAGTGAGTTATTGATGGTGCATCATCAGGGAAGTTACAGGGGCATGAGAGAGGAGTCTCAGAGTGAGTTATTGATGGTGCATCATCAGGGAAGTTACAGGGGCATGAGAGAGGAGTCTCAGAGTGAGTTATTGATGGTGCATCATCAGGGAAGTTACGGGGTATGAGAGAGGAGTCTCAGAGTGAGTTATTGATGGTGCATCATCAGGGAAGTTACAGGGGCATGAGAGAGGAGTCAGAGTGAGTTATTGATGGTGCATCATCACAAGGAAGTTACAGGGGCATGAGAGAGGAGTCTCAGAGTGAGTTATTGATGGTGCATCATCAGGGAAGTTACAGGGGCATGAGAGAGGAGTCTCAGAGTGAGTTATTGATGGTGCATCATCAGGGAAGTTATAGGGGCATGAGAGAGGAGTCTCAGAGTGAGTTATTGATGGTGCATCATCAGGGAAGTTACAGGGGCATGAGAGAGGAGTCTCAGAGTGAGTTATTGATGGTGCATCATCAGGGAAGTTACAGGGGTATGAGAGAGGAGTCTCAGAGTGAGTTATTGATGGTGCATCATCAGGGAAGTTACGGGGCATGAGAGAGGAGTCTCAGAGTGAGTTATTGATGGTGCATCATCAGGGAAGTTACGGGGCATGACAGAGGAGTCTCAGAGTGAGTTATTGATGGTGCATCATCAGGGAAGTTACGGGGTATGAGAGAGGAGTCTCAGAGTGAGTTATTGATGGTGCATCATCAGGGAAGTTACAGGGGCATGAGAGAGGAGTCAGAGTGAGTTATTGATGGTGCATCATTACAAGGAAGTTACAGGGGCATGAGAGAGGAGTCTCAGAGTGAGTTGTTGATGGTGCATCATCAGGGAAGTTACAGGGGCATGAGAGAGGAGTCAGAGTGAGTTATTGATGGTGCATCATCACAAGGAAGTTACAGGGGCATGAGAGAGGAGCCTCAGAGTGAGTTATTGATGGTGCATCATCAGGGAAGTTACAGGGGCATGAGAGAGGAGTCTCAGAGTGAGTTATTGATGGTGCATCATCAGGGAAGTTACAGGGGCATGAGAGAGGAGTCTCAGAGTGAGTTATTGATGGTGCATCATCAGGGAAGTTACAGGGGCATGAGAGAGGAGTCTCAGAGTGAGTTATTGATGGTGCATCATCAGGGAAGTTACAGGGGCATGAGAGAGGAGTCTCAGAGTGAGTTATTGATGGTGCATCATCAGGGAAGTTACGGGGTATGAGAGAGGAGTCTCAGAGTGAGTTATTGATGGTGCATCATCAGGGAAGTTACGGGGCATGAGAGAGGAGTCTCAGAGTGAGTTATTGATGGTGCATCATCAGGGAAGTTACGGGGCATGAGAGAGGAGTCTCAGAGTGAGTTATTGATGGTGCATCATCAGGGAAGTTACGGGGCGTGAGAGAGGAGTCTCAGAGTGAGTTATTGATGGTGCATCATCAGGGAAGTTACGGGGCGTGAGAGAGGAGTCTCAGAGTGAGTTATTGATGGTGCATCAACAGGGAAGTTACGGGGCGTGAGAGAGGAGTCTCAGAGTGAGTTATTGATGGTGCATCATCAGGGAAGTTACAGGGGCATGTGAGAAGAGTCTCAGAGTGAGTTATTGATGGTGCATCATCAGGGAAGTTACAGGGGCATGAGAGAGGAGTCTCAGAGTGAGTTATTGATGGTGCATCATCAGGGAAGTTACAGGGGTATGAGAGAGGAGTCTCAGAGTGAGTTATTGATGGTGCATCATCAGGGAAGTTATGGGGCATGAGAGAGGAGTCTCAGAGTGTGTTATTGATGGTGCATCATCAGGGAAGTTACAGGGGTATGAGAGAGGAGTCTCAGAGTGAGTTATTGATGGTGCATCATCAGGGAAGTTACGGGGCATGAGAGAGGAGTCTCAGAGTGAGTTATTGATGGTGCATCATCAGGGAAGTTACGGGGCATGAGAGAGGAGTCTCAGAGTGAGTTATTGATGGTGCATCATCAGGGAAGTTACAGGGGTATGAGAGAGGAGTCTCAGAGTGAGTTATTGATGGTGCATCATCAGGGAAGTTACGGGGCATGAGAGAGGAGTCTCAGAGTGAGTTATTGATGGTGCATCATCAGGGAAGTTACGGGGCATGAGAGGGGAGTCTCAGAGTGAGTTATTGATGGTGCATCATCAGGGAAGTTACAGGGGCATGAGAGAGGAGTCTCAGAGTGAGTTATTGATGGTGCATCATCAGGGAAGTTACCGGGGCATGAGAGAGGAGTCTCAGAGTGAGTTATTGATGGTGCATCATCAGGGAAGTTACAGGGGCATGAGAGAGGAGTCTCAGAGTGAGTTATTGATGGTGCATCATCAGGGAAGTTACAGGGGCATGAGAGAGGAGTCTCAGAGTGAGTTATTGATGGTGCATCATCAGGGAAGTTACAGGGGCATGAGAGAGGAGTCTCAGAGTGAGTTATTGATGGTGCATCATCAGGGAAGTTACGGGGCATGAGAGAGGAGTCTCAGAGTGAGTTATTGATGGTGCATCATCAGGGAAGTTACGGGGGCATGAGAGAGGAGTCTCAGAGTGAGTTATTGATGGTGCATCAACAGGGAAGTTACAGGGGCATGAGAGGGGAGTTGGCGGAAGTAAATTGGAAGGAGTTGCTGGCAGGGATGTCAGCAGAGCAGCGATGGCATGTGTTCTGGGGAAAATGAGGAAGGTGCAGGACACGTGTATTCCAAAAACAAAGAAATACTCAATTGGTAAAATAGTACAACCGTGGCTGGCAAGGGAAGTCAAAGCTAATGTAAAAACAAAAGAGAGGGCATACAACAAAACAAAAATCAGTGGGAAGACAGAGGATTGGGAAGCTTTAAACCCCTACAGAGAGCAATGAAAAGAATCATTGGGAAGGAAAAGTTGAAAAGTGAAAGCAAGCTAGCAAACACCATCAAAGTGGATAGTAAAAGCTTTTTCAAGTATGTGAAAAAATAAGAGATGAGAGTGGATATAGGACCACTAGAAAATGAGGTTGGAGAAACAATAACAAGGGACATGGAAATGGCAGGATGAAAAGTGATTATTTTGCATCAGTCACCACTCTGGAAGACACTAGTGTGATGGATATCGAAGGGTGCCAGGGAAGAGAAGTGAATGCAGTTAATATTACAGGGGAGAGGGTGCTCAAAGGTATTGAAAGACCCAAGGGTACATAAGTCACCTGGGCAAGATGAAGGGCACCCTTCTACCATAGGCCACGAACTTATCAATCACCCTGCTGTGGACATTTTCTGGAGGTCCAAGATCCGTATGCTCCACGACCGCTGGACTAAGTGTGTAAGTGTATGACGGGACTATGTTGAAAAATAAATGTGCTAGGTTTTCTAAAATAGACTCCTTCTACCTTAGGCCATGAACTTAACAATCACCCCTTGTAAAGTGGAAAAGGATGGCTAAAGTAAATTTGCATCCCTTGGAGGACGAGAAGGGGGAGTTGATATTGGGTAATGAGGAACTGGCTGTGGTTTTGAATGACTATTTTGTGTCGGTCTTCATGGTGGAGAACACATCTAACATGCCAAAGAGAGGTGATATTGATGTGATGGGAGATGAGGATCTTGATACACTAGCTATCACTAAAGAGGTACCGATGAGCAAACTTGTGGGCTTGAATATAGACAAGTCCCTGGTCCTGATGGATCCCAGGGTATTGAACATCTGTAGTTGGGAAAATGCTTGAAGCTATCATTAAAGAAGATAGCTTTAATAGAATGAGGCATCTGGAAAGTAATGGATCCATCAGGCAGATGCAGATGGATTCAGCCAAGGCAGGTCCTGTTTGACAAACTTACTGGAGTTCCTTGAGGATATAACGAGCGCAGTGGATAGAGGGGAACAGATGGATGTTAGTTACTTGGATTTCCAGAAGGCGTTCAATAAGGTGATGTTCCATAAGGATGCATTGAGTTGGGGTGATGTATTAGCATGGATAGAGGATTGGTTAACCAATAGAAAGCAGAGAGTTGGGGTGATGTATTAACACGGATAGAGGATTGGTTAACCAATAGAAAGCAGAGAGTTGGGGTGATGTATTAACACGGATAGAGGATTGGTTAACCAATAGAAAGCAGAGAGTTGGGGTGATGTATTAGCATGGATAGAGGATTGGTTAACCAATAGAAAGCAGAGAGTTGGGGTGATGTATTAACACGGATAGAGGATTGGTTAACCAATAGAAAGCAGAGAGTTGGGGTGATGTATTAACACGGATAGAGGATTGGTTAACCAATAGAAAGCAGAGAGTTGGGGTGATGTATTAACATGGAAAGAGGATTGGTTAACAAATAGAAAGCAGAGAGTTGGGGTGATGTATTAGCATGGATAGAGGATTGGTTAACCAACAGAGAGCAGAGAGTTGGGGTGATGTATTAGCATGGATAGAGGATTGGTTAACCAACAGAGAGCAGAGAGTTGGGATACATGGGTGTTTCTCTGGTTAGTAATCAGTTGTGACTGGTGTGCTGTAGGGATTGGTGCTGGGCCTGCCAACAATTCGCCATATACATTAATGATCTGGAAGAGGGGACTGAGTTTAGTGTATCTAAGTTTGCTAAATTGAGTGGAAAAGCAAATTGTGCAGAAGATATGGAGAGTCTGCAGAGAGATATAGATAGCTTAAGCGAGTGGGCAAGGGTCTGGCAGATGGAGTACAAAGCTGGTGTGAGTTCATCCACTTTGGAAGGAAAAATGGAAGAGCAGATTATTAATTTAATGGTTAAAACTGCAGCATGCTGCCGTGCAGAGGGACTTGGGAGAGCTTGTTCATGAATCACAGAAGTTTGGTTTGCAGGTGCAGCAGGTTATCAAGAAGGCAGATGGAACATTGGCCGTCATTGCTGGGGGGATTGGATTTAAGAGCAGGGAGGTTATGCTGCGACTGTACAGGGTACTGGTGAGGCCGCATCTGGAGTACTGTGTGCAGTTCTGGTCTCCTTACTTGAGGAAGGATATACTGGCTTTGGAGGCGGTGCAGAGGAGGTTCACCAGGTTAATTCCAGAGATGAGGGGGTTAGACTATGAGGAGAGATTGAGTCGCCTGGGACTGTACTTGCTAGAATTCAGAAGAATGAGAGGAGTTCTTGTAGAAACATAAAACATTATGAAAGGGAAAGATAAGATAGAGGCAGTAAAGTTGTTTCCAGTGGTAGGTGAGACTAGAACTAGGGCACATAGCCTCTAAACTTCAGGGGAGTAGATTTAGGACGGAGATGAGGAGGAACTGCTTTTTCCAGAGGATGGTGAATCTGTGGAATTCTTTGCCTGCTGAAGTTAGTAAATATATCTAAGACAAGGTTGGATAGATTTTTGCATAGTTGGGGAATTAAGGGTTATGGGGAAAAGGCAGGTAGGTGGAGATGAGTCCGTGGTCAGATCAGACACGATCTTATTGAATGGGGGGGCAGGCTCGACAGGCCAGATGGCCGACTCCTTTTATCCTATTTCTTATGCTTTTATGTTCAAGTTTGCAGATGATAGGAAGATTGGTGGAGGGGCAGGAAGTGTTGAGGAAACAGGCAGGCTGCAGAAGGATTAGGAGAATGATTAAGAAAGTGGCAGATGAAATACAATGATGGAAAATGCATGCTCATGCACTTTGGTACTAGAAATAAATATGCATTCTCTGCTAAACTGGAGAAAATCTGAGATGCAAATGGACTTGGTATCCTTGTGCGGAACACCCCGAAGGTTAACTTGCAGGTTGAGTCGGTGGTGAGGAAGACAAATTATTAGCATTCATTTCAGGTGGTCTAGAATACAGGAGCAGGGATGTGATGCTGAGGGTTTATAAGGCTCTGGTGAGGCCTGACCTCGAGTATTGTGAACAGTTTTGGGCCCCTCATCTTAGAAAAGATGTGCTGGCATTGGAGAGGGTCCAGAGGAGGTTCACAAGGATGATTCTGGGAATGAAAGGGTTTGATGAGTCTGGGTCTGTACTCGCTGGAATTTAAAACAGTGTCTCATTGAAACCTTTCTAATGTTGAAAGGCCGAGACAGAGTAGATGTGGAAGTATGTGTAGGAGAAGAGGGAGGACACATCCTAAGGATAGATGCGGGGATTGTTACCACAGGCAGTGCATCAAAGGCTATGGGGAGTGGAGTGAGGCAGGATCAGCGATGCCTGGATGGCGAAGCGGACCGAGGGGGTGTTAGGGTTTTTAAAAACCCTCTGGCGGTGCCCGGGCGATGGGGACGGAGGACAAAGCGGGCAGAGCGCAGCGGCCGGCAAACGACGCATGCGCAGCTCCAGCCTCAGGTAACGCCCTCCCATTTGAGTGACGGCCGAGTGGGCGGGGTCGCGAGGGGCGCATGCGCACCGACGTATGTCGGGAGGATCGCCGCCTGAGCCAGGGCGGGGGGCGCAGTCGACGCATGCGCAGCGCTGCGGGAGCCTGCAGCCATCTTCCGTGGCGGCCGAAGAGGTGGGGGCAAGAGGGGCAAGAGGAGCGGGCGGTAGCGGCGAGATCGCGGTAAGCGGAGCCGAGGCCCGACAGCCTCCTCTCCTCTTCGGGAGCGACCGTGGGCGCAGTGATAGGGCGGGTTCCCGCTCGCGTGGGATTGTGGGAGGTGCTACCACCATTGCTCCTCTTCCCAGAGGGTGCCAGACATTTCCCTCAGGATTAGACCATCAAATGAAGGATCAGCCATATCATCGTGTACCCGTAACCTTTGATGCTTTTACTAATCATAAACCTATGAACCTCCACTAAACCTATACTCCCATGTCTTACCCTCTCTGTGGCAATAATTCCACAGATTCACCACCCTGTGGCTAAAGAAATTCCTTCTCACCACTGTTCTAAATGTACGCCCCTCTACTATGAGGTTGTGGAGACTCTCCAGAGGAAACGTCCTCTCCACATCCACTCTGTCAAGGCCTTTCATTGATAGGTTTCAATTAGATTCCCCTAATCCTTCTAAACTCCAACCCAAGACCTTTAAAATGGCCCTCACAGATTAACCCTTTTATTTCCAGGATCAACCTCGTGAAACTCCTCTGGACATTTTCCAATGTCGGCATGTTTTTTTTAGATAAGGGGCCGGAAACACTCCAAATGCGGTCTGCCCAGTGCCTTAGAAAGTCTCAGCATTATGTCCTTGCTTTTATATTGTCGTCCTCTCAAAGTGAATGCTAACTTTGCAATTGCCTTCTTCACCACCATTAGGGTTAGGGAACCTGCAAGTTAGGGAATCCCACAGAACTCCCAAGCCCCTTTGCACCTCTGGTTTCTGAATGTGCTTCCTGTCTAGAAAGTATTCCTTCTACCAAAGTGCTTCACTGCACTATATTCTATTTGACACTTCTTGCCCATTCTCCCGATCTGTCCAAGTCCTTTTGCAGACTCCCTTGTAGCGTTGAGTCCGTACACACAACATCCGCTGCATTACCCTTTTCCCTTGCACTTACACAGGGATGGAGCCGGTGAAGGGGCCCGTGGGCAATGACAGCAGTGAGGAGAGCGGCAGCTACCGGTGTTCACTGTGTGGTAAGCTCTTCCGGTGGGCCTGTGTGTTGGAGTCGCACCAGCGCTACCATCGGGGCGAGCGACCCTTCGAGTGCGACATCTGCGGAAAGGCCTTTGTCACCTCCAGCAACCTGACCGACCACCGGCGGGTCCACAGCGGCGCCAAGCCCTTCGGCTGCCCTGTCTGCGGCAAGAGCTTCGTCTCGTCCAGCAACCTCATTGCCCATCGGCGCACCCACACCGGCGAGCGGCCCTACAAATGCACCATATGTGGCAAAGGCTTCGCTGCCTCGCCCAACCTAGCCGTGCACCAGCGTACGCACACCGGCGAGCGGCCCTACGGCTGTCGGCTGTGCGGTCGCGCCTTCGCTGAGGCAGGCAAGCTTTCGCGGCACCAGCTGACACACGGCGGTGGCGAGCGGCCCCATCGCTGCTCCGAGTGCGGCCGCGGTTTTCTGGAGTCCGGCAAGCTAGCGCAGCACCGGCGCACGCACACCGGCGAGCGGCCCTTCCGCTGCGGCGCCTGCGGCAAGGGCTTCGTCGCTGCCGGAAACCTGGCCGCCCACCAGCGCACCCACACCGGCGAGCGGCCCTTCCGCTGCTCTCTCTGCGGCAAGGGCTTCGTCACCTCCAGCAACCTGGCCGCCCACCAGCGCACCCACACCGGCGAGCGGCCCTTCCGCTGCCCCCTCTGCGACCGCGGTTTCGTGGAGTCGGGCAAGCTGTCGCGCCACTTGCGGATCCATACTGGCGAGAAGCCATTCCAGTGTGGCGCCTGCGGCAAATGCTTCACCCGCGCCGTGTCGTTACGTGCCCACCAGCGGCTCCACGCTGGACCCTCCGAGGGCCTCTGAGCAAACTGCGATCTGGATCGGGCAGCCCCGGCGTTATGGAGGATGTGTCTGGTGCAATTCTGTGGTCTTTTGGAATCTGACTGGCAGAATTCTGCAGATGTTTCGACACTGATGTCTGCAGCCATTTGGAGGGGCTGTTGGGTGATGAGGTGGATGCTGTGCTCACAGACTAACCCCTCCCAGGGACATAGAGAATGTTTCTGGGACATCACGAGATTTGATTAATAGTGACCCACAGGTCGTGGGAATTGATGAGAGACATTGTAATGTAGATGCCGATGAGTACTGCAAAACATTTAAACAGTGTGGGATTCTGTTAATATTTACAGGGTGTCCCCGGGGAGAGTGTTAATATTTACGGGGTGTCCCCGGGGATTCTGTTAATATTTACAGGGTGTCCCCGGGGAGAGTGTTAATATCTACGGGGTGTCCCCGGGGATTCTGTAAATATTTACGGGGTGTCCCCGGGGAGAGTGTTAATATTTACAGAGGGTGTCCCCGGGGAGAGTGTTAATATTTACGGGGTGTCCCCGGGGAGAGTGTTAATATTTACAGAGGGTGTCCCCGGGGAGAGTGTTAATATTTACGGGGTGTCCCCGGGGAGAGTGTTAATATTTACAGAGGGTGTCCCCGGGGAGAGTGTTAATATTTACGGGGTGTCCCCGGGGAGAGTGTTAATATTTACGGGGAGTCTCTGGGGAGTGTGTTAATATTTACAGAGGGTGTCCCCGGGGAGAGTGTTAATATTTACAGAGGGTGTCCCTGGGGAGGGTGTTAATATTTACAGGGTGTCCCCGGGGAGAGTGTTAATATTTACAGAGGGTGTCCCCGGGGAGAGTGTTAATATTTACAGAGGGTGTCCCTGGGGAGGGTGTTAATATTTACAGGGTGTCCCCGGGGAGAGTGTTAATATTTACGGGGGGGGGTGTCCCTGGGGAGAGTGTTAATATTTTCAGGGGGTGTCCCTGGGGAGTGTGTTAATATTTACAGGGTGTCCCCGGGGAGAGTGTTAATATTTACGGGGGGGTGGGGGGTCCCTGGGGAGAGTGTTAATATTTTCAGGGGGTGTCCCTGGGGAGAGTGTTAATATTTACGGGGGGTGTCCCCGGGGAGAGTGTTAATATTTACAGGGGGGGGGTCCCCGGGGAGCGTGTTAATATTTACGGGGGTGTCCCAGGGGAGAGTGTTAATATTTACAGGGTGTCCCCGGGGAGAGTGTTAATATTTACAGGGTGTCCTGGGGAGAGTGTTAATATTTATAGGGGGTGTCCCTGGGGAGAGTGTTAATATTTATAGGGGGTGTCCCTGGGGAGAGTGTTAATATTTACAGGGTGTCCCCGGGGAGAGTGTTAATATTTATAGGGGGTGTCCCTGGGGAGAGTGTTAATATTTACAGGGTGTCCCCGGGGAGAGTGTTAATATTTATAGGGGGTGTCCCTGGGGAGAGTGTTAATATTTACAGGGTGTCCCCGGGGAGAGTGTTAATATTTATAGGGGGTGTCTCTGGGGAGAGTGTTAATATTTACAGAGGGGTTCCCGGGGAGAGTGTTAATATTTACAGGGGGTCCTGGGGAGAGTGTTAATATTTACAGGGTGTCCCCGGGGAGAGTGTTAATATTTACAGGGGGTGTCCCTGGGGAGAGTGTTAATATTTACAGGGTGTCCCCGGGGAGAGTGTTAATATTTATAGGGGGTGTCCCTGGGGAGAGTGTTAATATTTACAGGGTGTCCCCGGGGAGAGTGTTAATATTTATAGGGGGTGTCTCTGGGGAGAGTGTTAATATTTACAGAGGGGTTCCCGGGGAGAGTGTTAATATTTACAGGGGGTCCTGGGGAGAGTGTTAATATTTACAGGGGGTCCTGGGGAGAGTGTTAATATTTACAGGGTGTCCCCGGGGAGAGTGTTAATATTTACAGGGGTGTCCCAGGGGAGAGTGTTAATATTTACAGGGTGTCCCCGGGGAGAGTGTTAATATTTACAGGGTGTCTCTGGGGAGAGTGTTAATATTTACAGGGTGTCCCCGGGGAGAGTGTTAATATTTACAGGGGTGTCCCAGGGGAGAGTGTTAATATTTACAGGGGGTTCCCCGGGGAGAGTGTTAATATTTTCAGGGGTGTCCCAGGGGAGAGTGTTAATATTTACAGGGTGTTCCCCGGGGAGAGTGTTAATATATACAGGGGGTGTCCCCGGGGAGTGTGTTAATATTTACGGGGGGTGTCTCAGGGGAGAGTGTTAATATTTACAGGGGGTTCCCCGGGGAGAGTGTTAATATTTTCAGGGGTGTCCCAGGGGAGAGTGTTAATATTTACAGGGGGTTCCCCGGGGAGAGTGTTAATATTTTCAGGGGTGTCCCAGGGGAGAGTGTTAATATTTACAGGGTGTTCCCCGGGGAGAGTGTTAATATATACAGGGGGTGTCCCCGGGGAGTGTGTTAATATTTACAGGGGGTGTCTCAGGGGAGAGTGTTAATATTTACAGGGGGTTCCCCGGGGAGAGTTTTAATATTTTCAGGGGTGTCCCAGGGGAGAGTGTTAATATTTACAGGGTGTCCTCGGGGAGTGTGTTAATATTTACAGGGGGTTCCCCGGGGAGAGTGTTAATATTTACAGGGGGTTCCCTGGGGAGGGTGTTAATATTTACAGGGTGTCCTCGGGGAGTGTGTTAATATTTACAGGGGGTTCCCCGGGGAGAGTGTTAATATTTACAGGGCGTTCCTCTGGGGAGAGTGTTAATATTTACAGGGTGTCCCCAGGGAGAGAGTTAATATTTACAGGGCGTTCCTCTGGGGAGAGTGTTAATATTTACAGGGTGTCCCCAGGGAGAGTGTTAATATTTACAGGGGGGTTCCCCGGGGAGATTGTTAATATATACAGGGGGGGTTCCCGGGGAGAGTGTTAATATTTATAGGGGGGTTCCCGGGGAGTGTGTTAATATCTACGGGGTGTCCCTGGGGAGAGTGTTAATATTTACAGGGGGGGGGGTTCCCTGGGGAGTGTGTTAATATTTATGGGGGGGGGGTTCCCTGGGGAGAGTGTTAATCGTTACTGAGAGTTCCCAGGGAGAGTGTTAATATTTACAGGAGCTAACTGGGGAGAGTGATTTGTACTGCTGCACTCTGAAGAAAGATGTTTCAATAAACTGTCTGCCCGTAAATCTGAGATGTTTGAAACTTTATTTCTTTACAGTTTTGTTTCTGCTGCTGTTTGTTGTGCAGTTAATCTCGTGTTGATCTTCACTGGTGTACGGTACCGGTGGGAGTGGGTTGAACCACTCCGACAGGGAACGTGTGTGTGTGTGTGTGTGTGTGGAGAAAGCTCTCAGACAGGGAACGTGTGTGTGTGTGTGTGTGTGTGTGTGTGTGTGTGTGTGTGTGTGTGTGTGTGTGTGTGTGTGTGTGTGTGTGTGTGTGTGTGTGTGTGTGTGGAGAAAGCTCTCAGACAGGGAACGTGTGTGTGTGTGTGGAGAAAGCTCTCAGACAGGGAACGTGTGTGTGTGTGTGGAGAAAGCTCTCAGACAGGGAACGTGTGTGTGTGTGTATGTGTGTGGAGAAAGCACTCAGACAGGGAACGTGTGTGTGTGGAGAAAGCTCTCAGACAGGGAACGTGTGTGTGTGTGTATGTGTGTGGAGAAAGCGCTCAGACAGGGAACGTGTGTGTGTGGAGAAAGCTCTCAGACAGGGAACGTGTGTGTGTGTGTGTGGAGAAAGCTCTCAGACAGGGAACGTGTGTGTGTGTGTGGAGAAAGCTCTCAGACAGGGAACGTGTGTGTGTGTGTGGAGAAAGCTCTCAGACAGGGAACGTGTGTGTGTGTGTATGTGTGTGGAGAAAGCACTCAGACAGGGAACGTGTGTGTGTGGAGAAAGCTCTCAGACAGGGAACGTGTGTGTGTGTGTATGTGTGTGGAGAAAGCGCTCAGACAGGGAACGTGTGTGTGTGGAGAAAGCTCTCAGACAGGGAACGTGTGTGTGTGTGTGTGGAGAAAGCTCTCAGACAGGGAACGTGTGTGTGTGTGTGGAGAAAGCTCTCAGACAGGGAACGTGTGTGTGTGTGTGGAGAAAGCTCTCAGACAGGGAACGTGTGTGTGTGTGTGGAGAAAGCTCTCAGACAGGGAACGTGTGTGTGTGTGTGTGGAGAAAGCTCTCAGACAGGGAACGTGTGTGTGTGTGTGGAGAAAGCTCTCAGACAGGGAACGTGTGTGTGTGTGTGTGGAGAAAGCTCTCAGACAGGGAACGTGTGTGTGTGTGTGTGGAGAAAGCTCTCAGACAGGGAACGTGTGTGTGTGTGTGTGTGTGTGTGTGTGTGTGTGTGTGTGTGTGTGTGTGTGTGTGTGTGTGTGTGTGTGTGTGTGTGTGTGTGTGTGTGTGTGTGTGTGTGTGTGTGTGTGGAGAAAGCGCTCAGACAGGGAACGTGTGTGTGTTTGTGTGTGTGTGTGGAGAAAGCTCTCAGACAGGGAACGTGTGTGTGTGGAGAAAGCTCTCAGACAGGGAACGTGTGTGTGTGTGTGTGTGTGTGTGTGTGTGTGGTGAAAGCTCTCAGACAGGGAACGTGTGTGTGTGTTTGAGTGTGAGTGTGTGTGTGTGTGTGTGTTTCAATATTCAATGAGATTCCCCAGCATTCCTCTAAATTCCGGTGAGTTCAGGCCCAAAGCTGCCGAACGCTCTCACCTGTTAACCCCTTCATTCCCAGAATCATCCTAGACTCTCTTCAATGACAACACATCTTTTCTGAAATATGGGGCCCAAAACTGTTGACAATACTCCAAATGCGGCCTGGCTAGTATCTTATAAAGCCTCAGCATTATCTCCATACAACCATAGAACATAACAGCACAGTACAGGCCCTTCGGCCCTTCATGTTGTGCTGACCCATATAATCCTTAAAAAAAGTACTAAACCCACACTACCCCATAACCCTCTATTTTTCTTTCATCCATGTGCCTGTCCAAGAGGCTGTTAAATACCCCTAATGTTTTAGCCTCCACCACCATCCCTGGCAAGTCATTCCAGGCACTCACAACCCTCTGTGTAGAAAACTTACCCCTGATGTCTCCCCTAAACTTCCCTCCCTTAATTTTGTACATATGCCCTCTGGTGTTTGCTGTTGGTGCCCTGGGAAACAGGTACTGACTATCCACCCTATCTATGCCTCTCATAATCTTGTAGACCTCTATCAAGTCCCCTCTCATTCTTCTACGCTCCAAAGAGAAAAGTCCCAGCTCTGCTAACCTTGCTTCATATGACTTGTTCTCCAAACCAGGCAACATCCTGGTAAATCTCCTCTGCACCCTCTCCATAGCTTCCACATCCTTCCTGTGATGAGGTGACCAGAACTGAACACAATTGAACACAAATCTCCTTGCTTTTATATTCTGTTCCCCTTGAAATAAATACCAACATTGCATTTGCCTTCTTTACCACAGATTCAACCTGTAAATTAACCTTCTGGGAGTCCTGCACGAGGACTCCCAAGTCCCTCTGTACCTCTGATGTGTGAACTTTCTCCCCATTTAGATAATAGTCTGCACTATTGTTCCTTTCACCAAAATGCATTATCATACATTTCCCAACATTGTGTTCCATCTCCACATTCTTTGCCCATTCTTCCAATTTGTCTAAGTCCTGCTGCAATCGCATTGCTCCCTTATCACCTGTCTGCAAGCTTTGCCACTAGGCCATCAATTCCATTATTCAAATTATTGACAAACAATGTGAAAAGTAACGGTCCCAATACTGACCCGAGGAACAGCACAAGTCACTGGCAGCCACCCAGAACGGCCCCTTTATTCCCACTCCCTGCCTTCTGCCTGACAGCCATTCTGCTATCCATGCCAGTATCTTAGCTGTAATTCCATAGGATTTTATCTTGTTAAGCAGCTTCACGTCTTCTGAAAATTAAATGACACATCCACTCTGCTTGTTACTTTCTCGAAGAACTCTTGTCTGGCAAAATTTCCCTTTACGGAAACCATGTTTACTTTGACTTATTTTGTCATTAGTTTCCAAGTTCCCTGAAACCTCACCTGAATAATAGACTCCGACACTTTCCCAACCACTGAGGTTCGGCTAACTGGCCTATAGTTTCCTTTCTTTTGCCTTCCTCCCTTCTTAAAGAGTGGAGTGACATTTGCAATCTTTTAGTCCTCCGGGACCATGCCAGAATCAAGAGTTCTTGTCAGATCATGACCAATGCATCCATAATCTCTTCAAGCAGCCTCTCTCAGGACACGGGATGTCATCCGTCTGTTCCAGGGACCAGATGGTCCCTTGAGTTTGCCAAGCACTTCTTCCTTTGTAATAGCAATGGCACACACTCCTGCTCCCTGACACTCACAGACCTCTGACACACTGCTAGTGTCTTCCACAGTGAAGACAGAAGCAAAGTACTCATTTAGTTCCTCTGCCATTTCTTTGTTCCCATTACTACCTCACCAGCATCATTTACCAGTGGTCCAATATCAACTCTCACCTCTCTTTTCCTCTTTTTTTCCCTGAAAAAACTTTTAGTATCCTGCTTTATATTATTGGCTACTTTGCCCTCATATATTTCATTTTTTCACTTTTTACAGCTTTATCAGTTGTCTTTTGTTGGATTTTAAAACTTCCAATTATCCAATGTCCCTTTTGCTGCTTTGCATGTCCTTTACTTGTCTTTTATGCAATGGTTAACTTCCCTTGTCAGCTATGGTTGCCTAGACCCGCCTTTTGAGAACAATTTCTTCTGTGGGTCGTATCTATCTTGCACGATGTGAACTCTGCTCTGCCGTCATGCCCACCGGTATCCCTCTCCAATCCACCTGGGCAAGCTGCCTCTGTACTTCCCTTTACTCCATTGCCATACTGATACATCTGAGTTATACTACCTCTCCGAGTTACAACATGAATTCAATCATATTATCATCACTACCTTCTTGTGGTTCCTTGATGTTAAGTTCCCAGGTAAGATCTGGGTTAAGCTCAACCATAACCTGCTCTAAAAAGCCATCTCGTAGGCTTTCAACAAATTCCCTCTCTTGTGTAACCCTTACCCAACAGGCTGGTATATGTCTAGGGGAAAAGGAGATCCAGCCACTCACCAACCCACCTCCCGTACACGCAGGTGCTGTAAGAATCGCGTTTATGTCTCACGCCCGCCAACAGTATCAAACCCACAACCAATACCGGTATGAAATACACTTTAAAGAGTTTACTAAAATTAAAAGAGTATTAGGCAATACAATATATATACATACAAGAAAAAAACAAAAGGCGCCAAGTTATCAAAGTTCTGTCAGTTAGTGCACTCGTTGGAGCTCAACCAGCGAACCATTCGACCCCTCATCGCTTGCCTCCGACTTCCACGTCTTCCACCTCGGACTCCCCGGTGGTCGTCCGAGCGCACGTCCACCTTCCTCGGCGTCTCCCTCCGGACTCCCCAAGCCCGCGCAACCCCTCCCCCAAGTTCCCAGCCTCACAAAACACAATAACATTCCCCATTGATTAACAAATGAATACAATTACCATATCAGCCATTCTAAAGCGAAACAACGGCGAGAGAAACATTTAACAGACAAAGAAACATCCCTACTCGTAACAAACCAAAGAAGCCCTTTTTAGTAACATACACAGGACATTGTACACCTGATTTTCCCAATCCCCTTGTATATTGAAGTCCCCATTACAATCGTGATATTAACCTTATTACGTACCCTTTCCAGGTCCCTTTGCAATCTCAACCCCACATCTTGGCTGCTATTTGGAGATCTATATACGAATCCCATAATGTTTTTTTACTGTTGCGTTTTGGTAACTCCACCCACAAAGACTGAGCATTCTCTGACTACGTTACCTCTTTCTAAAGATGTAATTCCATCTCTTACCAGCAGAGCCACACCACCACCTCTGCCTTCCTGCCTGTCCTTCCAATACAAAGTATATCCTTTGGCCTATAGAAGAACTATGGCCGTCTTTCAGCCACATAATGTCATACTGACCAATCTCGAATTGTGCCACGAGTTCATCCACATTATTCCGAATGCTACATGCATTTAAATACAGCACCTTCCGTCCTACCTCATCTTGTCTGCATTTGTACCCAATCATTGGCCAGTCGTTGCAGATCTTGCTGAATTCAACAGCAAGGCACAAAGATGTGTCCAGTTCTGGCTGGGCCATGATAGACTGTCCGTGGACACGACGAGAAGGTGGCTTGTCCTTCCTTACATTCATGTTACACCCATCATCTACTTGTAAACCTCCACCCTATCATACTGGCTCCCATCCCCCTCTCCTAGCTCTAGTAAACCTGCCCACAATGATACTGGTCCCCCTCTGATTCAAACACTTGTCATTAAAAAAAATTGGATAGATATATGGACAGGAAAGGAATGGAGGGTTATGGGCTGAGTGCAGGTCGGTGGGACTCGGTGAGAGTAAGCGTTCGGCACGGACTAGAAGGGCCGAGATGGCCTGTTTCCATGCTGTAATTGTTATATGGTTATATGCAGCCTGTCCCTTCTGTACGGGTCCCACCTGTCCTTCTGTATGGGTCCCACCTGTCCCAGAACAGGTCCCACCTGTCCTTCTGTACGGGTCCCACCTGTCCCAGAACAGGTCCCACCTGTCCTTCTGTACGGGTCCCACCTGTCCCAGAACAGGTCCCACCTGTCCTTCTGTACGGGTCCCACCTGTCCCAGAACAGGTCCCACCTGTCCCAGTACAGTTCCCACCTGTCCCAGAACAGGTCCCACCTGTCCCAGTACAGTTCCCACCTGTCCCAGTACAGGTCCCAATGATTCAGAAATCTGAATCCCTGCCCCTGCTTCAGCCATGCATTTCTCTGCCACCCCATTCTATTCCTATCCTCACTGTCGTGTGGCACAGGCAGCAACCTCGAGATTACTACCTTTGAGGTCCTGCTTCTCAACGTCCTTCCTAACTCCCTGTAGAGTGTGAGTGTGTGTGTGTGTTGGTGTTAATTCATGGGGAATGGTGAGTGAGAGGGTTCAATCTGTCCAGCAGGGAATCTGCTGTCTGGTGTGTACGGAGATCAGCTCAGCTCGTACTGTTCTCCTGCGAACTGACACGGACGTCCAGGACGTTGTTTCCTGGGAAGGAGGAGAGCAGCGTCTCAATCTGCGGGTGAAACAGAAATATTTATACATTAATATCCATTTTGCCACATTACAGCTTACAGTCAGACTCCCCACAGTTGCTGCGGGAAGGGATGGACGGGGGTGCGGGGGAACACTCAGTCCGTACACAGTATCTGATGGGCGGAGAGACGGAGGGATGTCATGGTGTCAGGAGTAGGTGAGGTTTACTAACCAGCTTTTCCAAAGCTTTTGTGACTGCCTCATCAGCTGGACAAAGTTCGCTGCCGATCAGGGTAAATGTAACCTCTCCAGCAATTCGTGTCTTCTGGAGGTCTGTGGAATGGAATCAGAGTTGTGAGCACAAACTGCTAAAACAAGAAGCCTTGGTCGTTGTTTCTGGATACGGGCAGGTTCCTGAACCTTTGAGATCTGGAGTAGAGCAGGGCTAGTGAAGGCTCTTGTTTTATTCCTCTCCATGGTCACTCCCTGACAACACTTTGTGTGTATTGCTCTGGATTTTATCCGAACGAGAGGAGGAGGCTGTACCTGGACCAGCATCCTTGCAGGGCTGTGTGTGCAGAGAATGCTGCTCTGAGAATCAAGATTGATTTTCTAGTTCACGTGTAAAGGTAACAAAATGATTTGCTGTTCCAGATCTGACAGCACACTAAAGGGTGAAGAACACAATAAATGTAAGGTAGTTTATATACAGATACTGTATGTCCATAAGGTGACACCAGGCACAGGGCTGTCGGTACAGAAGGTGACTGACAGGAGATGTTAAAGTAGTGCTGGTTGGGGGTGGAGGTGTTGATCAGCATCACTGCAGGGGAAAGGAACTGTTTCTGAATCCAGTATCTTGGTGTGGAGGCAATGAA
Source organism: Hemitrygon akajei (assembly GCF_048418815.1). NCBI lineage: Eukaryota > Metazoa > Chordata > Chondrichthyes > Myliobatiformes > Dasyatidae > Hemitrygon > Hemitrygon akajei. The sequence continues at coordinate 55,673 of NW_027332076.1, forward strand.
GCCCCGTCTCTGATGGCAGTGGGACAAACAGGGTGGGCGGGACCCTTCATGATGTTAGAAACACAGAAAACCTACAGCACAATACAGGCCCTTCGGCCCACAAAGCTGTGCTGAACACGTCCCAAATCTGCAGCTGATCGGACATTCCAGAGGGCGATCAGCATCAGGAGCAGAGCACTGCAGATGAAGGGGCAAGTGGGGCAGCATTGTTTTGGAGCCGGCCAGTAGTGAGAGTACAGAAGGGGCAAGTGGGGGATCATTGTTTTGGAGTCGGCCAGTAGTGAGAGTACAGAAGGGGCAAGTGGGGATCATTGTTTTGGAGTCGGCCAGTAGTGAGAGTACAGAAGGGGCAAGTGGGGATCATTGTTTTGGAGTCGGCCAGTAGTGAGAGTACAGAAGGGGCAAGTGGGGAGGCATTGTTTTGGAGTCGGCCAGTAGTGAGAGTACAGAAGGGGCAAGTGGGGATCATTGTTTTGGAGTCGGCCAGTAGTGAGAGTACAGAAGGGGCAAGTGGGGATCATTGTTTTGGAGTCGGCCAGTAGTGAGAGTACAGAAGGGGCAAGTGGGGATCATTGTTTTGGAGTCGGCCAGTAGTGAGAGTACAGAAGGGGCAAGTGGGGATCATTGTTTTGGAGTCGGCCAGTAGTGAGAGTACAGAAGGGGCAAGTGGGGATCATTGTTTTGGAGTCGGCCAGTAGTGAGAGTACAGAAGGGGCAAGTGGGGGATCATTGTTTTGGAGTCGGCCAGTAGTGAGAGTACAGAAGGGGCAAGTGGGGGATCATTGTTTTGGAGTCGGCCAGTAGTGAGAGTACAGAAGGGGCAAGTGGGGATCATTGTTTTGGAGTCGGCCAGTAGTGAGAGTACAGAAGGGGCAAGTGGGGATCATTGTTTTGGAGTCGGCCAGTAGTGAGAGTACAGAAGGGGCAAGTGGGGATCATTGTTTTGGAGTCGGCCAGTAGTGAGAGTACAGAAGGGGCAAGTGGGGATCATTGTTTTGGAGTCGGCCAGTAGTGAGAGTACAGAAGGGGCAAGTGGGGATCATTGTTTTGGAGTCGGCCAGTAGTGAGAGTACAGAAGGGGCAAGTGGGGATCATTGTTTTGGAGTCGGCCAGTAGTGAGAGTACAGAAGGGGCAAGTGGGGATCATTGTTTTGGAGTCGGCCAGTAGTGAGAGTACAGAAGGGGCAAGTGGGGATCATTGTTTTGGAGTCGGCCAGTAGTGAGAGTACAGAAGGGGCAAGTGGGGCTCATTGTTTTGGAGTCGGCCAGTAGTGAGAGTACAGAAGGGGCAAGTGGGGATCATTGTTTTGGAGTCGGCCAGTAGTGAGAGTACAGAAGGGGCAAGTGGGGATCATTGTTTTGGAGTCGGCCAGTAGTGAGAGTACAGAAGGGGCAAGTGGGGATCATTGTTTTGGAGTCGGCCAGTAGTGAGAGTACAGAAGGGGCAAGTGGGGATCATTGTTTTGGAGTCGGCCAGTAGTGAGAGTACAGAAGGGGCGTGGGGATCATTGTTTTGGAGTCGGCCAGTAGTGAGAGTACAGAAGGGGCAATTGGGGATCATTGTTTTGGAGTCGGCCAGTAGTGAGAGTACAGAAGGGGCAAGTGGGGATCATTGTTTTGGAGTCGGCCAGTAGTGAGAGTACAGAAGGGGCAATTGGGGATCATTGTTTTGGAGTCGGCCAGTAGTGAGAGTACAGAAGGGGCAAGTGGGGATCATTGTTTTGGAGTCGGCCAGTAGTGAGAGTACAGAAGAGGCAAGTGGGGCTCATTGTTTTGGAGTCGGCCAGTAGTGAGAGTACAGAAGGGGCAAGTGGGGATCATTGTTTTGGAGTCGGCCAGTAGTGAGAGTACAGAAGGGGCAATTGGGGATCATTGTTTTGGAGTCGGCCAGTAGTGAGAGTACAGAAGGGGCAAGTGGGGATCATTGTTTTGGAGTCGGCCAGTAGTGAGAGTACAGAAGGGGCAATTGGGGATCATTGTTTTGGAGTCGGCCAGTAGTGAGAGTACAGAAGGGGCAAGTGGGGATCATTGTTTTGGAGTCGGCCAGTAGTGAGAGTACAGAAGGGGCAATTGGGGATCATTGTTTTGGAGTCGGCCAGTAGTGAGAGTACAGAAGGGGCAAGTGGGGATCATTGTTTTGGAGTCGGCCAGTAGTGAGAGTACAGAAGAGGCAAGTGGGGCTCATTGTTTTGGAGTCGGCCAGTAGTGAGAGTACAGAAGGGGCAAGTGGGGATCATTGTTTTGGAGTCGGCCAGTAGTGAGAGTACAGAAGGGGCAAGTGGGGATCATTGTTTTGGAGTCGGCCAGTAGTGAGAGTACAGAAGGGGCAAGTGGGGATCATTGTTTTGGAGTCGGCCAGTAGTGAGAGTACAGAAGGGGCAAGTGGGGATCATTGTTTTGGAGTCTGCCAGTAGTGAGAGTACAGAAGGGGCAAGTGGGGAGGCATTGTTTTGGAGTCGGCCAGTAGTGAGAGTACAGAAGGGGCAAGTGGGGAGGCATTGTTTTGGAGTCGGCCAGTAGTGAGAGTACAGAAGGGGCAAGTGGGGATCATTGTTTTGGAGTCGGCCAGTAGTGAGAGTACAGAAGGGGCAAGTGGGGATCATTGTTTTGGAGTCGGCCAGTAGTGAGAGTACTGAAGGGGCAAGTGGGGATCATTGTTTTGGAGTCGGCCAGTAGTGAGAGTACAGAAGGGGCAAGTGGGGATCATTGTTTTGGAGTCGGCCAGTAGTGAGAGTACAGAAGGGGCAAGTGGGGATCATTGTTTTGGAGTTGGCCAGTAGTGAGAGTACAGAAGGGGCAAGTGGGGATCATTGTTTTGGAGTCGGCCAGTAGTGAGAGTACAGAAGGGGCAAGTGGGGATCATTGTTTTGGAGTCGGCCAGTGAGAGTACAGAAGGGGCAAGTGGGGATCATTGTTTTGGAGTCGGCCAGTAGTGAGAGTACAGAAGGGGCAAGTGGGGATCATTGTTTTGGAGTCGGCCAGTAGTGAGAGTACAGAAGGGGCAAGTGGGGATCATTGTTTTGGAGTCGGCCAGTAGTGAGAGTACAGAAGGGGCAAGTGGGGATCATTGTTTTGGAGTCGGCCAGTAGTGAGAGTACAGAAGGGGCAAGTGGGGATCATTGTTTTGGAGTCGGCCAGTAGTGAGAGTACAGAAGGGGCAAGTGGGGATCATTGTTTTGGAGTCGGCCAGTAGTGAGAGTACAGAAGGGGCAAGTGGGGATCATTGTTTTGGAGTCGGCCAGCAGCGAGAGTACAGAAGGGGTAAGTGGGGATCATTGTTTTGGAGTCGGCCAGTAGTGAGAGTACAGAAGGGGCAAGTGGGGATCATTGTTTTGGAGTCGGCCAGTGAGAGTACAGAAGGGGCAAGTGGGGATCATTGTTTTGGAGTCAGCCAGTAGTGAGAGTACAGAAGGGGCAAGTGGGGATCATTGTTTTGGAGTCGGCCAGTAGTGAGAGTACAGAAGGGGCAAGTGGGGATCATTGTTTTGGAGTCGGCCAGTAGTGAGAGTACAGAAGGGGCAAGTGGGGATCATTGTTTTGGAGTCGGCCAGTAGTGAGAGTACAGAAGGGGCAAGTGGGGATCATTGTTTTGGAGTCGGCCAGCAGCGAGAGTACAGAAGGGGTAAGTGGGGATCATTGTTTTGGAGTCGGCCAGTAGTGAGAGTACAGAAGGGGCAAGTGGGGATCATTGTTTTGGAGTCGGCCAGTGAGAGTACAGAAGGGGCAAGTGGGGATCATTGTTTTGGAGTCAGCCAGTAGTGAGAGTACAGAAGGGGCAAGTGGGGATCATTGTTTTGGAGTCGGCCAGTAGTGAGAGTACAGAAGGGGCAAGTGGGGATCATTGTTTTGGAGTCGGCCAGTAGTGAGAGTACAGAAGGGGCAAGTGGGGATCATTGTTTTGGAGTCGGCCAGTAGTGAGAGTACAGAAGGGGCAAGTGGGGATCATTGTTTTGGAGTCGGCCAGTAGTGAGAGTACAGAAGGGGCAAGTGGGGATCATTGTTTTGGAGTCGGCCAGTAGTGAGAGTACAGAAGGGGCAAGTGGGGATCATTGTTTTGGAGTCGGCCAGTAGTGAGAGTACAGAAGGGGCAAGTGGGGATCATTGTTTTGGAGTCTGCCAGTAGTGAGAGTACAGAAGGGGCAAGTGGGGATCATTGTTTTGGAGTCGGCCAGTAGTGAGAGTACAGAAGGGGCAAGTGGGGATCATTGCTTTGGAGTCGGCCAGTAGTGAGAGTACAGAAGGGGCAAGTGGGGATCATTGCTTTGGAGTCGGCCAGTAGTGAGAGTACAGAAGGGGCAAGTGGGGATCATTGTTTTGGAGTCGGCCAGTAGTGAGAGTACAGAAGGGGCAAGTGGGGATCATTGTTTTGGAGTCGGCCAGTAGTGAGAGTACAGAAGGGGCAAGTGGGGATCATTGTTTTGGAGTCGGCCAGTAGTGAGAGTACAGAAGGGGCAAGTGGGGATCATTGTTTTGGAGTCTGCCAGTAGTGAGAGTACAGAAGGGGCAAGTGGGGATCATTGTTTTGGAGTCGGCCAGTAGTGAGAGTACAGAAGGGGCAAGTGGGGATCATTGCTTTGGAGTCGGCCAGTAGTGAGAGTACAGAAGGGGCAAGTGGGGATCATTGCTTTGGAGTCGGCCAGTAGTGAGAGTACAGAAGGGGCAAGTGGGGATCATTGTTTTGGAGTCGGCCAGTGAGAGTACAGAAGGGGCAAGTGGGGATCATTGTTTTGGAGTCTGCCAGTAGTGAGAGTACAGAAGGGGCAAGTGGGGATCATTGTTTTGGAGTCGGCCAGTAGTGAGAGTACAGAAGGGGCAAGTGGGGATCATTGTTTTGGAGTCGGCCAGTGAGAGTACAGAAGGGGCAAGTGGGGATCATTGTTTTGGAGTCAGCCAGTAGTGAGAGTACAGAAGGGGCAAGTGGGGATCATTGTTTTGGAGTCGGCCAGTAGTGAGAGTACAGAAGGGGCAAGTGGGGATCATTGTTTTGGAGTCGGCCAGTAGTGAGAGTACAGAAGGGGCAAGTGGGGATCATTGTTTTGGAGTCGGCCAGTAGTGAGAGTACAGAAGGGGCAAGTGGGGATCATTGTTTTGGAGTCGGCCAGTAGTGAGAGTACAGAAGGGGCAAGTGGGGATCATTGTTTTGGAGTCGGCCAGTAGTGAGAGTACAGAAGGGGCAAGTGGGGATCATTGTTTTGGAGTCAGCCAGTAGTGAGAGTACAGAAGGGGCAAGTGGGGATCATTGTTTTGGAGTCGGCCAGTAGTGAGAGTACAGAAGGGGCAAGTGGGGATCATTGTTTTGGAGTCGGCCAGTAGTGAGAATACAGAAGGGGCAAGTGGGGATCATTGTTTTGGAGTCAGCCAGTAGTGAGAGTACAGAAGGGGCAAGTGGGGATCATTGTTTTGGAGTCGGCCAGTAGTGAGAGTACAGAAGGGGCAAGTGGGGATCATTGTTTTGGAGTCAGCCAGTAGTGAGAGTACAGAAGGGGCAAGTGGGGATCATTGTTTTGGAGTCGGCCAGTGAGAGTACAGAAGGGGCAAGTGGGGATCATTGTTTTGGAGTCGGCCAGTAGTGAGAGTACAGAAGGGGCAAGTGGGGATCATTGTTTTGGAGTCGGCCAGTAGTGAGAGTACAGAAGGGGCAAGTGGGGATCATTGTTTTGGAGTCAGCCAGTAGTGAGAGTACAGAAGGGGCAAGTGGGGATCATTGTTTTGGGTTCGGCCAGTAGTGAGAGTACAGAAGGGGCAAGTGGGGATCATTGTTTTGGAGTCGGCCAGTAGTGAGAGTACAGAAGGGGCAAGTGGGGATCATTGTTTTGGAGACGGCCAGTAGTGAGAGTACAGAAGGGGCAAGTGGGGATCATTGTTTTGGAGTCAGCCAGTAGTGAGAGTACAGAAGGGGCAAGTGGGGATCATTGTTTTGGAGTCAGCCAGTAGTGAGAGTACAGAAGGGGCAAGTGGGGATCATTGTTTTGGAGTCGGCCAGTGAGAGTACAGAAGGGGCAAGTGGGGATCATTGTTTTGGAGTCGGCCAGTAGTGAGAGTACAGAAGGGGCAAGTGGGGATCATTGTTTTGGAGTCGGCCAGTAGTGAGAGTACAGAAGGGGCAAGTGGGGATCATTGTTTTGGAGTCGGCCAGTAGTGAGAGTACAGAAGGGGCAAGTGGGGATCATTGTTTTGGAGTCGGCCAGTAGTGAGAGTACAGAAGGGGCAAGTGGGGATCATTGTTTTGGAGTCGGCCAGTAGTGAGAGTACAGAAGGGGCAAGTGGGGATCATTGTTTTGGAGTCAGCCAGTAGTGAGAGTACAGAAGGGGCAAGTGGGGATCATTGTTTTGGAGTCAGCCAGTAGTGAGAGTACAGAAGGGGCAAGTGGGGATCATTGTTTTGGAGTCGGCCAGTAGTGAGAGTACAGAAGGGGCAAGTGGGGATCATTGTTTTGGAGTCGGCCAGTGAGAGTACAGAAGGGGCAAGTGGGGATCATTGTTTTGGAGTCGGCCAGTAGTGAGAGTACAGAAGGGGCAAGTGGGGATCATTGTTTTGGAGTCAGCCAGTAGTGAGAGTACAGAAGGGGCAAGTGGGGATCATTGTTTTGGAGTCGGCCAGTGAGAGTACAGAAGGGGCGTGGGGATCATTGTTTTGGAGTCAGCCAGTAGTGAGAGTACAGAAGGGGCAAGTGGGGATCATTGTTTTGGAGACGGCCAGTAGTGAGAGTACTGAAGGGGCAAGTGGGGATCATTGTTTTGGAGTCGGCCAGTAGTGAGAGTACAGAAGGGGCAAGTGGGGATCATTGTTTTGGAGTCAGCCAGTAGTGAGAGTACAGAAGGGGCAAGTGGGGATCATTGTTTTGGAGTCAGCCAGTAGTGAGAGTACAGAAGGGGCAAGTGGGGATCATTGTTTTGGAGTCAGCCAGTAGTGAGAGTACAGAAGGGGCAAGTGGGGATCATTGTTTTGGAGTCGGCCAGTAGTGAGAGTACAGAAGGGGCAAGTGGGGATCATTGTTTTGGAGTCGGCCAGTGAGAGTACAGAAGGGGCAAGTGGGGATCATTGTTTTGGAGTCGGCCAGTAGTGAGAGTACAGAAGGGGCAAGTGGGGATCATTGTTTTGGAGTCGGCCAGTAGTGAGAGTACAGAAGGGGCAAGTGGGGATCATTGTTTTGGAGTCGGCCAGTAGTGAGAGTACAGAAGGGGCAAGTGGGGATCATTGTTTTGGAGTCGGCCAGTAGTGAGAGTACAGAAGGGGCAAGTGGGGGATCATTGTTTTGGAGTCAGCCAGTAGTGAGAGTACAGAAGGGGTAAGTGGGGATCATTGTTTTGGAGTCGGCCAGTAGTGAGAGTACAGAAGGGGCAAGTGGGGATCATTGTTTTGGAGGCGGCCAGTAGTGAGAGTACAGAAGGGGCAAGTGGGGATCATTGTTTTGGAGTCGGCCAGCAGCGAGAGTAGGAGCGTCAGGCTTTCTGACTCAAGAGGCTGATGCCAGAGAAACAGGTTAGAAGATTTGGACTTGGTTGCCCATTGTACAGTGCGGGCAGGATAGAAGATATGACAGTGCGATGCTCGTCCAGTTGGATGTGGGAATTCATGGAACCTGATAGTCTCCCTGATTATTACCCTTGTAGGAAGTTCCTGAAAGACCGCATTAAGGAGCTGGAGCTGGAGTTGGACAAATATAGAATAATCCAGGAGGCAGAGCATAATCTTTAACCACACCAGCTTAAAGACTGTGTTCCCCAAATTCCTGCAATATGTGGATTTCAAAACCAGGGGAGATAACACACTGGACTTTGTTTATACAAACACACCACAGGCAGACAAAGCAGCCCCCCGCCCCCATCTTGGCCACTCTGACCACATATCTGTCATGTTAATACCAGCATATAAACCGCTGCTTAAACGTGTGAGAGCAGAGGAAGGACAGATAAGGGTCTGGCCAAAAGAAGCAGCCTCAGCACTACAAGCCTGTTGTTTGCACACAGACTGGGTGGGACATATTCAAGACAGCAGCCTCCTATGATGACCATATAGACATTGAGGAGTATGTGGAGGCAGTGATCAGCTACATAGCCAAATGCACAGAGGATGTCACTGTGATGAAAACCTTCACCGCACGTGGTTATAAAAAGCCATGGATGACAACAGAGGTGCGTTCACTACTGAAGGCCCGTGACACAGCCTACAGATCGGGGGACAGGAGTGCACTTCGCTCAGCCAGGTCTGCGCTTTCACCAGGGATCAGGAAAGCGAAAAGGGCCTACGCGGGCAAAATACACGGACACTTCTGTGACACAGGTGACACCAGACGGATGTGGCAGGGAATTAAAGCTCTGACAGACTACAAGATCAGGCAGAAAACTGATGACAACGATGCCTCTCTTCCAGACAGGCTTAACAATTTCTTTGCACGCTTCGAAGCATCAAACACTACAGCAAGGGGGAGAGCCAGTCCCTTCTTACCATCTGACCAGCCAGCTCCAATCATTGATTCAGAGCAAACACGGAGGACCCTTGCCAGGGTTAACCCACGAAAAGCGGGAGGTCCCGACAACATCCCTGCACGTGTGCTCGAGGGATGTGCTGATGTATTAGCAGATGCCCTGACAGACATTTTCAACATCTCCCTTAGTCCCCAGATGCTTCAAAACCTCCACAATCATCCCTGTAGCAAAGAAATCAGTTGTAGCCTGTCTGAATGATTACCGTCCCGTTGCCCTGACCCCCATAGTGATGAAATTTTTTGAACGGCTTGTCAAGCCTCATATCACAGCCAGCCTCCCCTCATCGCTGGATCCTCTACAGTTTGCTTATCGTCCAAATCGCTCTACGGAGGACGCAATATCCACCACACTGCACACAGTTCTCTCTCACTTGGACAACAAAGACACTTATGCCAGAATCCTGTACATTGATTTCAGTTCAGCGTTCAATACCATCATCCCGCAGAGACTAGCGGAGAAACTGTCGCTGCTTGGCCTTAACACTGCCATGTGTCGCTGGAGTCTGGATTTCTTGACAGAGAGACCACAGTCAGTCCATGTTGGCAGGAACATCTCTGACTCCATCACACTGAGCACTGGATCCCCACAAGGCAGTGTGCTGAGCCCATTGCCGTTCACACTGCTAACACACGACTGTGCTTGGATCATTGGAACCTTTTCTGGGGAAGTGGTGACTGAAGGGGAACCGATATCCTGATGGGGAGGTTTGAGAAATGCTCTTAGGGAGGGTTTAAACTAGATTTGTAGTGAACCAAAGTGAAGAGGCAGAGGATGGGCTGATGATGGAGCAAAGAACCACTCAGCCAGATGGTTTGACATGCATCTACTTTAATGCAAGGAGTATCATGAGCAAGGTGGATGAACTTAGAGTGTAGATCAATATGTGGAACTATGACATTGTGGCCATTACAGAGACTTGGATGTCTCGGGGGCAGGAGTGGCTGCTGAGTGTGCCGAGCTTTAGATGTTTCACAAAGGATGGAGGGAGGCAGAAGAGGTGCGGGAGTGTATCACAGCTGCAGAAAAGGAGGAAGTCACGGAGGGATTGTCCACTGAGTCGTTGTGGGTGGAAGTCAGAAACAGGAAGGGGGCAATAACTTGACTGGGTATTTTTTATAGACCCCCCCAATAGTACCAGGGACATCGAGCTGCAAATAGGTAGACAGATTCTGGAGAGGTGCAATAATCTTATATTCTATACCTCTAGAAATGAATGCCAACATTGCATTCACCTCCTTCACCATCGACTCATCCTGGAGGTTAACCCTTAGGGTATCCTGCATCGGATTAGATGTACCCCAGGCTACTGTGGGAAGCGAGGGAGGAGATTGCTGAGGCTCGGGCAATGATTTTTGCATCATCAATAGCGATGGGAGAGGTACCAAAGGATTGGAAAGTTGCAAACGTTCCCTTGTTCAAGAAAGGGAGAAGAGACAACCCAGGAAGTTATAGACCAGTGAGTCTTACTTCAGTGGTGGGCAAGTTTTGGAGAAGATCCTGAGATCATAAGACCATAACATATAGGAGCAGAAGTAGGCCATTCAGCCCATTGAGTCTGTTCCACCATTCAATCATGGGTTGATTTAATTCTTCCAGTCATCCCTACTCCCCTGCTTTCCCCCATACACTTTGATGCCCTGGCTAATCAAGAACCTATCAATTTCTGCCTTAAATACACCCATTGACGTCCTCCACAGCTGCTTGTGACAACAAATTCCACCGATTTACCACCCTCTGACCAAAGTAATTTCTCTGCATCTCAGTTCTAAAAGGACGTCCTTCAACCCTGAAGTTGTGCCCTCATGTCCTAGAATCCCCTACCATGGGAAATAACTTTGCCATATCTAATCTGTTCATGCCTTTTAACATTTGGAATATTTCTATGAGATCCCCCTCATTCTCCTGACCTCCAGGGAACACAGCCCGAGAGCTGCCAGACATTCCTCATACAGTAACCCTTTCATTCCTGGAATCATTCTCGTGAATCTTCTCTGAACTATCTCTAATGTCAGTATATCCTTTCTAAAATAAGGAGCCCAAAACTGCACACAGTACTCCAAGTGTGGTGTCACGAGTGCCTCATAGAGCCTCAACATCACATCCCTGCTCTTATAGTCTATACCTCGAGAAATGAATGCCAACATTGCATTCGCCTTCTTCACCACCAACTCAACCTGGAGGTTAACCTTAAGTGTATCCTGCACAAGGACTCCCAAGTCCCTTTGCATCTCTGCATTTTGAATTCTCTCCCCATCTAAATAATAGTCTGCCCGTTTATTTCTTTCAAAGTGCATGACGATACACTTTCCAACATTGTATTTCATTTGCCACTTCTTTGCCCATTCCCCTAAACAATCCAAGTCTCTCTGCAGGTTCTCTGTTTCCTCAACACTACCCACTCCTCCACCTACCTTTGTATCATCAGCAAATTTAGCCACAAATCCATTAATACTGTAGTCCAAATCATTGACATACATTGTAAAAAGCAGCTGTCCCAACACCGAACCCTGTGGAACTCCACTGGTAATCAGCAGCCAGCCAGAACACGATCCCTTTACTCCCACTCTCTGTTTCTGCCGATCAGCCAATGCTCCACCCATGCTAGTAACTTCCCTGTAATTCCATGGGCTCTTATCTTGCTAAGAAGCCTCACGTGTGGCACCTTGTCAAAGGCCTTCTGAAAATCCAAGTACACCACGTCTACGGCATCTCCTTTGTCCACCCTGCTTGTAATTGCAGTGGGTTTGTCAGGCAGGATCTTCCTTTCGGGAAACCATGCTGAGTTTGGCCTATCTTGTCATGTGCCTCCAGGTACTCTGTAATCTCATCCTAACAATCGATTCCAACAACTTCCCAACCACTGATGCCAGGCTAACAGGTCTATAGTTTCCTTTCTGCTGCCTCCCACCCTTCTTAAATAGCGGAGTAACACTTGCAATTTTCAAGTCATCTGGTACAATACCAGAAGCTATCAACCTTGAAAGATCATCATTAATGCCTCCACAATCTCTCCAGCTACTTCATTCAGAACCTGAGGGTGCATTCCATCGGGTCCAGGAGATTTATCCACCCTCAGACCATTAAGCTTCCTGAGCACCTTCTCAGTTGTAATTTTCACTACACAAACTTCACTTCCCCGACACTCCTGAATGTGCGGTACACTGCAGATGTCTTCCACTGTGAAGACTGATGCAAAATACGCATTCAGTTCCTCTGAGAGGCAGGATTTATGAGCATTTGGACGCTTTGCACGCTTTGCGTCCATGCTGGGTTGAGCGTAAAGCTAGCAACTCAGCCTCACAAAAAAAAAACCAGACAGACGCTGAAGAAACAGGAAGGTTGCAGCCTGATGCGCCACAAGGCGCACAGAGGAATGACACCAAAATTTTGTTTATTTATTGAGATACAGCGCAGAATAGGCTCTTCCGGCCCTGTGGTGAGCAGCGCCATCCAACCATCCTCTGATTTAGCCTAGCCGAATCACGAGACATAATATGATCAGGGATAGTCAGCATGGCTTTGTCAAGGACAGGTTGTGCCTTACGAGCCTGATTGAATTGTTTAAGGCAGTAACAAAACACGTTGATGAAGGTAGAGCAGTGGGTGTAGTGTATATGGATTTCAGCGAGGTATTTGATAAGGTTCCCCATGCAAGGCTCGTTCAGAAAGTAAGGAGGGATGGGATCCAAGGAAACATTGCTTTATGGATCCAGAACTGGCTTGCCCACAGAAGGCAAAGCGTGGTTGTAGACGGGTCATATTCTGCATGGATGTCGGTCACCAGTAGTGTTCCACAGGGATATGTTCTGGGATCCTTACTCTTCGTGATTTTTATAAAATACCTGGATGAGGAAGTTGAAGGGTGAGTTAGTAAGTTTGCTGATGACACAAAAGTTGGAGGTGTTGTGGATAGTCTGGAGGGTTGTCAGAGGTTACAGTGGGACATCATAGGATGAAGAACTGGGCTGAGAAGTGGCAGATGGAGTTCAATGCAGATAAGTGTAAAGTGGTTCATTTCGGTTGGTCAGATTTGAAGATAGAGTATGATATTAATGGGAAGACTCTTGGCAGTGTGAAGGATCAGAGGGATCTTGGGGTCTGAGTCGATAGGACTCTCAAAGCTGCTGCGCAGGTTGATTCTGTGGTTAAGAATGTGTACAGTGTATTGGCCTTCATCAATCGTGGGATTGAGTTTAAGAGCCGAGAGGTAATGTTGCAGCTATATTGGACCCTGGTCAGACCCCACTTGGAGTACTGTGCTCAGTTCTGGTCACCTCACTACAGGAAGGATGTGGAAACTATAGAAAGGGTGCAGAGGAGATCTACAAGGATGTTGCCTGGATTGGGGAGCATGCCTTATGAGAACAGGTTGAGTGAACTCGGTCTTTTCTCCTTGGAGCGATGGAGGATGAGGGTGACCTGATAGGGGTGTACAAGATGATGAGAGGCATTGTGGACAACCAGAGGTTTTTTCCCAGGGCTGAAATGGCTACCATGAGAGGGGCATGGCTTAAGGTGCTTGGAAGCAGATACAGAGGGGTTGTCAGGGGTAAGTTTTTCACACAGAGAGTGGTGGGTGTGTGGAATGCACTGCCAGCGAAGGTGGTAGAGGTGGGTACAATAGGGTCTTTTAAGAGACTCTCAGATAGATACATGGAGCTTAGAAAAACAGAGGGCTATGCAGAAGGGAAATTCTAGGCAGTTTCTAGAGTAGGTTACGTAGTTGGCACTACATTGTGGACCGAAGGGGCTGTAATGTGCTGTAGGTTTCTGTATCACTGGGATTAATATGGACCAGGACTATATCACCCACCCCTTGAAGAATGCTGTGGACCTGATGTGAGATATCCATGACCTTGGCACTTGGGAGTAGACGTACCATCCCGGTGCCTCATGGAATCTGCTGTCTGCTCCTCTCACTGTGGAACCCCCTTCCCTTCCGAGCCCGGTCGCTGCAGCTTCCCTCTGCGAGGTATTCCCTTCACCCCACAACAGTATCCAAAGCGATGTTATTGAGGGGAATGGCCGCCAATTCCCTTTCCCTCTGACAGCCATCTAGGTACCTGTCCCCGACAACTTAGGAGTGACTACCTCTCTCTGTTTCATATCTATCACCTCCTCATTCTCCCGTATGAGCCAAAGATATCAAGCTGCAGCTCCCGTTCCTTAACACAGCCTCTTGGTGAACTTTGTGCAGATGTAGGTATCATATGACAGGAGGTCCCATATCTCACAAGGAATGTACCACTACCTCTGGACCTGTGATTAGCATACTGGCCATGTACTAACAGAAAAGAAAATTTACTAGAAACTTTCTTACTTGCTTACTTACCCCACCCCGGCTTGCCCAAGCTAGACCACTCTAACAATGCCCCTCTCCAACCATGGTCACTCTGCTCACACTTCCCTGCTGAAAAGAAGCTAAAAGCTCCTGAGCTCTTTTTACACCTTGTGCTGTGTCACTAACAAACAATTTCTTGCACTGATTTCAGCCAGTGAAAAAGAAACTGAAAGCTCCCGAGCTGTTTCACCCACGACCAAACTCACTGATGACGGCTCCCCGTAAAGCTGGTAACTCCAGAGCTCTTTTAAAGCCTCATGCTGGTTCACCAAAGAACAACTTCTCGTGCTGATCTCAGCTTTCTGAGGAGGCTGGCTCCAGTGCAAGGCAGCGGCCAGTGATAGTAGGCCTGGTTGCCAGGATTGGAGCAGGAACAGCCATTGAAATGTCATTCATTTCAGCACTCAAGGCTTAACCGTTAGGGAGGGTGAAGACGATGTGCTTTGCATCTGGGCACTGAGGGAAGGCCGGGACTGGTAGCTCAGTGTTCGACTGTACAGTGTGGGTCAGCAAGAAGGGGCAGTTGTCCTTTTACATAGAGAGGATGTAACAGTGGTGCTTAGGGTCAATGTTCCCAGGGAAATCGTTCAGTGAGGCCACATGGGCAGAACTTACACACAAGCAGGGGAGGGTCTCTGATGAGAGGTGTCACAATAGTCAGAGTACATAGAATACTACTGTCCAGTACATGTTGTGCCAACCCTCCAACCTACTCCAAAATCATTCTAACCCCTGCCTCCATTTTTCTATCATCTACATGCCCATCTATGAGTCTCTTAAATGTCCCTGGTGTATCTGTGTCAACTCCAGTCCTGGCAGCACGTTCCATGCACCCACCTCGCCTAGACATCTGCCTAGATCTTCCTCCAATCACCCTCAAATTCATTTCCACCCTGGGAAAATGGCTCTCCCTGTCCACTCGATCTATGTCTCTTATTATCCTGTGCACCTTATCAAGTCACTTCTCGTCCTCCTTCGCTCCAGAGAAAAGCCCAGCTCCCCCATCCTTTCCTCATAAGCCGTTCTCCTTAATCCAGGCAGATGCTGCCGACTCGCCTCTGCACCCTCTCTAAGGCTTCCACGTCCATCCGATAATGAGGCGACCAGAACTAAACACAATACTCCAAGTGTGATCTGCCAGGGTTTTATTGAGCTGCAACATTACCTCACAGCTCTTGAACTCAATCCCCCGATGAATGAAGGCCAACACATCATACTCCTTAACAGCTCCATCAACTTGTGTGGTAGCTTTGAGAGGTCTATGGATGTGGACCCCAAGACACTAATTAAGAGTAAAAGGATGGTCATGGAGAGAGCAGGGTCCTGTCAAGGGATCAGCAGAGCTACCTATGTTTTGAGCCACAGATGATGTTTGGAGCCAAAGGTGAACGTTTTGCCTGAGTTTAGTGAGGAAAAAACCTCAGTTGCTCAGTCGATGAGGGGAAGAAGTGGAGATGATTTGGAGGACACTCATATTACCCCAGAGGAGGTATGTGCAGCATTAAAGTGGCCAGGGCCTGACTGAGTGCACCCTTGGGTGTCGGGAGGCTGAAGAAGGAATTGTGCAGCCCCGTGCATAGATCTTGGCTTCACTGCCAGCCCCTGAAGACCGGAAGGTGGTTGGTGTTGTTCTATGTTTAGCAAGGGTAGCAAGAACAAACCAGATCAGTCAGATCGACGTCAGTGGTGAAGAAGTTACAGAGGGAATTCTATGGAACAGGATCTACCGGCCTTTGGATGGGCGACTTCACACACGCAAACCCATGCTGACTCCTGCTAATAAGATCAAAGGAGCAGAATGCTGAATCCGTCTGGGTCGGGATTAGGAATAGTCCAGGGAAATAAAATCACTGATGGGAGTTGTGTGTCGGCCACTGAATAATAACATTACGGTGGCCCAGGCATTAATCAGAGTAATATTTGAGGCATGTAAGAATGGGACAGCAGTTATCGTGGGGGACTTTAACTTGCACATAGATTGGGTGAATCGAGTTGGTTGAGGCAGTCTTGAGGAGGACTTAATAGAATGCATCCTTGATGGCTTTCCGGAACAGCCTGTTACTGAACCTGCAAGGGAACGTGCTATCGTAGATCTGGTCCTGTGCAATGAGACAGGTAAAATCAGCAATCTGGTCGTTGGGGATCCTCTTGGGAAGAGTGACCACGATTTCTCATACAATTGAAGGGTGCAATAGTTCGAACTAAACCCTTCTTCTTCGGCTGTCCGTCGATTTTCGATGATGACTGAGGCCGCCTGGGCAAGATTTATGGAAGACCAGCAGTTGCCCAAGCTGCAAGTCTCCCCTCTCCACACCACCGATGTTGTCCAAGGGAAGGGCACTAGGCCAATACAGCTTGGCACCAGTGTCGTCGCAGAGCAATGTGTGGTTAAGTGCCTTGCTGAGGCTCGAACTAGCGACCTTCAGATCACTAGACCAACGCCTTAACCATTTGGCCATGTGCCAAGTGGGTCTAAAACCAGTGTATTATGTATAAAAAATGGAGACCACAATGGGATGAGGGAGGATTTGGCTAGTGTAGACTGGAAACACAGGTAATATGGTGGTGTGGTTGAGGAACAGTAGAAGAGATTTTTCACGGTGCTCAACAAAAGTATATTCCAGTTAAAAGCAGGGACAGTGAGGGTGGGGAGAGACAGCCATCGATAACCAAGGAAATAAAGGAAGGCATCAAACTAAAAGCTCGTGCGCACAAAGTTGCCAAGAGTAGTGGGAAAGTGGAAGATTGAGAAAACTTTAAGAAGTAGCAAAGAACCACTACTAAAGAAAGGGAAGATAGATTATGAAAATAAACTAGCACAAATATAAAAATGAATTCAAAAAGTTTTTATCATTACATAAAGCAGAAAAGGGTGGTCAAAGTGAATGTGGGTCTCTTGGGGGATGACAAGCGGGAATTGATATTGGATTCAGAAAAGGATGTAGGCAAAAGGCAGGTAACTACAGGACAGTTAGTTTAACATCTGTAGTTGGGAAAATGCTTGAAGCTATCATTAAAGAAGAAATAATGAGGCATCTGGAAAGAAATGGATCCATCAGGCAGATGCAGATGGATTCAGCCAAGGCAGGTCCTGTTTGACAAACTTACTGGAGTTCCTTGAGGACATAAGGAGCACAGTGGATAGAGGGGAGCAGATGTACATTGTTTACCTGGATTTCCAGAAGGCGTTTGATAAGATGCCACATAAAAGACTTAATCATAGAAAAGGATGCACAGATTTGGCGGTGATGTATTAGCATGGATAGAGGACTGGTTAACCAATAGAGAGCAGAGAGTTGGGGTGATGTATTAGCATGGATAGAGGATTGGTTAACCAATAGAAAGCAGAGAGTTGGGGTGATGTATTAGCATGGATAGAGGATTGGTTAACCAATAGAGTGCAGAGAGTTGGGGTGATGTATTAGCATGGATAGAGGATTGGTTAACCAATAGAAAGCAGAGAGTTGGGGTGATGTATTAGCATGGATAGAGGATTGGTTAACCAATAGAAAGCAGAGAGTTGGGGTGATGTATTAGCATGGATAGAGGATTGGTTAACCAATAGAAAGCAGAGAGTTGGGGTGATGTATTAGCATGGATAGAGGATTGGTTAACCAATAGAGTGCAGAGAGTTGGGGTGATGTATTAGCATGGATAGAGGATTGGTTAACCAATAGAAAGCAGAGAGTTGGGGTGATGTATTAGCATGGATAGAGGATTGGTTAACCAATAGAAAGCAGAGAGTTGGGGTGATGTATTAGCATGGATAGAGGATTGGTTAACCAATAGAAAGCAGAGAGTTGGGGTGATGTATTAGCATGGATAGAGGATTGGTTAACCAATAGAGTGCAGAGAGTTGGGGTGATGTATTAGCATGGATAGAGGATTGGTTAACCAATAGAAAGCAGAGAGTTGGGGTGATGT
Organism: Hemitrygon akajei; assembly: GCF_048418815.1. Lineage (NCBI taxonomy): Eukaryota > Metazoa > Chordata > Chondrichthyes > Myliobatiformes > Dasyatidae > Hemitrygon > Hemitrygon akajei. Next base: position 73,428 of record NW_027332076.1, read on the forward strand.
ATTGACATGGATAGAGGATTGGTTAACCAATAGAAAGCAGAGAGTTGCAATACATGGGTGTTACTCTTTTGGCAATCAGTGGTGAGCGGTGTGTCGCAGGGGTCAGAGCTGGGCCAGCAACTGTTCACGATGTACATTAACAAGTCTGGAAGAGGGGGCTGAGTGTACTGTATTTAAGTTTACTGATGATACTAAATTGAGAGGAACTTGTGCAGAAGATACGGAGAGTTTGCAAAGAGGTAGGTTAAGAGAGTGGCAAAGGTCTGGCAGATGGAGTTGTAAACATTGGTAAATATGAGGTCATCCACTCTGGAAGGAAAAATGGAAGAGCAGATTATTATTTTAATGGTTAAAACTGCAGCATGCTGCCGTGCAGAGGGACTTGGGAGAGCTTGTTCATGAATCACAGAAGTTTGGTTTGCAGGTGCAGCAGGTTATCAAGAAGGCAAATGGGACGTTGGCCTTCATTGCTGGGGGGATTGGATTTAAGAGCAGGGGGTTATGCTGCACTGTACAGGGTTCTGGTGAGGCCACATCTGGAGTACTGTGTGCAGTTCTGGTCTCCTTACTTGAGGAAGGATATACTGGCTTTGGAGGCGGTGCAGAGGAGGTTCACCAGGTTGAATCCAGAGACGAGGGGGTTAGACTATGAAGAGAGATTGATGGCCTGGGACTGTACTCACTGGAATTCAGAAGGATGAGAGGAGATCTTATAGAAATGTATAAAATTATGAAAGGGATAGATAAGATTAAGGCAGGAAAGTTGTTTCCACTGGTAGGTGAGGCTTGAACTGGGGGACATAGCCTCAGGATTTGGGGGAGCAGATTTAGGATGGTGATAAGGAGGAACTACTTTTCCCAGAGAGTGGTGAATCTGTGGAATTCTCTGTCTAACCAATCAGTGGAGGCTACCTCAGTAAATATATTTAAGACAAGATTGGATAGATTTTTGCATTGTAGGGGAATTGAGGGTTATGGGGAAAGGGCAGGTAGATGGAGACGAGTTTACAGACAGATCAGACATGATCTTATTGAATGGTGAAGCAGGCCAGGTGCCCTTCTCCTGCTCCTATTTCTTATGTAATATCAGTCAGCATACAGTGCCTATAAAAAGTATTCAACCCCCCATTCCCCAGAAGTTTTCCTGTTTTATTGTTTTACAACACTGAATCACAGTGGATTTAATTTGACACTGATCAACAGAAAAAGACAGTTTTGTGTCAAACTGAAAACAGATCGCTACAACATGATCTAAATTAATTACAAATACAAAATACTGTTTGCACAAGCATTCACCCCCTTTAACATGACACACCAAATCGTCACTGCTGCAGCCAATTGGTTTTGGAAGTCACTTAATTAGTTCAATGGAGTTAAAGTGCAGTCAAGGTGTCTCGATTGATTGTAGTAAAAATACACCCTCTATCTGGAAGGTCCTGGCAAAAACCACACCATGAAAGACAAAAGAACATTCCAAGCAACTTTGCACAAGTCAGGAGATGGATACAAGAAAATTTCCCAGTCACTGATTATCCCTTGGAGTACAGTACAGTCAATCATCAAGGAATGGAAAGAATATGGCACAACTGTAAATCCACCTCGAGCAGGCTGTCCTCAAAAACTTGAGTGACCGTGCAAAAAGAGACTTGTGAGGGAGCCACCGAGAGACCGATGACAACTTTGAGGAGTTACAAGCTTCAGTGGCTGAGATGGGAGCGACTGCGCATGCAACAACTGTTGCCCTGGTGCTTCACCAGTCGCAGCTTTATGGGAGACTGGCAAAGAGAAAGCCACTGTTGAAAAAAACTCATAAAATCTTAGCTAGAGTTTGCCAGAAGGCGTGTGGGAGACTCTGATGTCAGCTGGAAGAAGGTTCTATGCTCTGATGAAACCAAAATTAAGCTTTTTGACCATCAGACTAAGCGCTATGTTTGGTGTAAGCCAAGCACCACACATCATCAAAAACACCATCCCTGCTGTGAAGCACGGTGGTGGCTGCATCACGCTGTGGGGATGCTTCACTCTAGCTGGCCCTGGAAGAGGGTAAAATGAATTCAGCAAAATACAGGGGAATCCTGGAGGAAAACCTGATGCAGTCAGCAGGAGAACTGCGAATTGAGAGAAGATTAGTTTTCCAGGAAGACAATTACCCCAAGCATAAAGCCAAAGCTACACAGGAATGGCTTAAAAACAACAAAATTAATGTCCTGGAGTGGCCAAGTCAGAGACCAGACCTCAATCCAATTGAGAATTAGTGGTTGGACTTGAAAAGGGCTGTTCACTCACAATCCCCGTGCAATCTGACAGAACTTGAGCAGTTTTGTAAAGAAGAATGGGGAAAATTGCAGTGTCCAGATGTGCAAAGCTGAGAGAGACCCGTCCACACAATCTCAAGGAATCAATTATTTTATGTTTTATATTTGTAATTAATTTAGATCACTTTGTAAAGATCTGTTTTCACTTTGACATGAAAGAGTATTTTTCTGTTGATCAGTGTCAAAAAAAGCCAAATTAAATCTGTTGTGATTCAATGTTTTAAAACAATAAAACGTGAAAACTTCCAAGGCGGGGTGGGTGGGGGGGGGGAATGAATAAGGTTTGCAGGCACTGTATTTGGCTGATAAAGCTGTTTAGTATACTGGTGTCCTTCTGCTCTAGTGGTCGACAACCCGTCGATTGCGATCGACTGGTCCATCTTTGAGACTTTCCCAGTAGATCCCGAAAAAAATGAAAAAGAAATACACAAATACTGTTGAGGGATTGTTTCCGGGTTGCGGGGTTTTAGTTCCGTTCTTTCTGCCCGGTGCGCATGCGTGTAGCCCCCCCGCCATGCGCAGGTCGAATACACGCGAGGTCATCAGTCTTTTAAACGCAGTGACACCCTCGCGCCAGGGATCACTGGTTGGCCTCGGGTAACCAGCCGGCTCGCGCAGCCGGTGAGAAGCATCAATGCTACTGGCCTGGAGCGCGGACAGATGGGCACTACCTCTAAACCTGTTTAGCACACCGAATGTTCGTGGGAACCCGGTGCTAAAATATTCGTAGACGACCTAATTCGTAAGTATCAGATAGATCCTGCGGGGGGGCGGGCGCTCACCCTGTCACACTCCTCGCTCGGTCGGTCAGTCGCTCTCTCCGGACTGCGACCGCAGCGGCCCCGGCACGGGAACAGCCGCACCTGGCCAAGGCGTCTGGCAGCGTGCGTGCGGGCGGGAGGCTGTCTAATGAGGCAATGAAGCACTCAAAACTGCTTGAGCCCAAGCACTTAGAGACAAACCCATTTAGTTTTTTCAGCAGAAAAAACATGAGCAAGCGGGACAGCAGCTAAGTACTGAGAGCCACGAAAACTAAATTGTGGAATAGACTGGACGTAAGGAACCTCCTTTGAGTATCGCTGTATTCCGGTCGTGTTTAACCCCCCCACCGTCGGCCGGTCTGCAAGAATATTGTCAATATTAAACCGGTCCGCGGTGCAAAAAAAGGGTGGTGACCCCTGGTGTTCATACATTATTTGTACTTCCAGGTTGCGGGGTTTAACTTCCGGTCTTTTCAGTCCCGGTGCGCGTGCGTGTGACTAACTGATTTGGGGTTGATCTTGCCTTTCACTAAGGCCGAGGTAGGGGATTTCGGGCTTAAAATGGTTGGTGACCACTACTCTACTCTAAGGCTGTGCCCTCTGGTCCCAGACTCTCTGACGATAGGAGACATCGGCATAGGAGTTATACGGTGAATGTAACCAGCAATGTCAGCACAATTGGTCGACAAAGCCCTGATGCTCAGCAGGCTCACACTCCAGCCCAGCCCGCTTACCTCGATCGCTCAGGCAGGTTTTCTGGGAGTGGTTCCTAATGTGACCTGAAATAAAAAGGGAGAGAGACATGAGTGTCCACAGCCTGCCTCACTGAGTGGTCCTGGGCTTGACCAGCTCCTCAGTTTCAGATACCCCAAAGACACAGAGTCACACAGCATGGAAGGGGGCTAACTGTAAGCGAGTCCAATCTGCCCGCATTTGGACATGGCCCTCTAAACCTCTCCGACCATGTAGTTATCCAGATGGCTTTTAAACATTGCTAATCTGCCCATCTCAGCCACTATGTTGTTGCAAACACACACCGCCCTCTGTGTGAGGAAGAGCCCCTGATGTCCCTTTTAAACCTCTTGCCTCCTATCGTAAACCTACGCTGTCTTGTTTTTGCCTACCCTTCCCTGGGGAAAGGAGTGTGTGTTCACCCTGCCTCTGCCACTCAAGATCATATCTACCTCTATCAGGTCACCTTTCAATCTCCCAAATAAAGTTCAGGTCTGCAATCTCTCTTGGTGACTCAGGCTCCCGAATCCTGGCAAATCCGTGTGGACAGTGGGAGAGGGGGTACAGGTAGCGCAGAGATATCTTTGATAAAAATATGACATTCCACCCTCATTTTTCAAAACTACAAGGAATACACATACAGAGACATCAAATATTCCTCAGACATTAACCCTTTCATACCCAGACTCATTCTCATCAACCTCCTCGGAAACCACCGCAACGTCAGCACATTCTTTCTCTGATATGGGTCCCAAAACTGCTCACAATACTCCAAACGAACAGCATTACATCATGGCTTGAATATTCTGGACCTCTTCAAATTAATATTGGGGAATCCAACACAAGTCCTTTTACAGCTCTGAGTTTTTGAATTTTCTTTGTTAGAAAATAGTCTCCACCTTTACTCCTTCCAGCAAGGTGCACGGCCATACACTTTCCTGCACTGGTTTCTATCAGCCACTTCGCCCATTCACTGAATCTGTCCAACCAAGCCCTTCTGCAGACCCCCTGCTTTCAAAACTAGCAGCCCCTACACCTATCTCAGTTTGATCTGCAAACTTGGCCACAAAGCTTTCCCGATATATTTTCTGAAGTTCTCCCCTCATCTGCAGACAATAACACAAATGTTGTCATGCACGTCTCCCCTCATCTGCAGACAATAACACAAATGTTGTCATGCACGTCTCCCCTCATCTGCAGAGGGGAGCCCTTTACTCGGGAAACAAAGACCCGGGACGGGATGACAATCTCTGAGAAACACAAGAATGGAAGTTGAGCCCACACACACGAGAGGGGAACTGCCCACCCACACTCACCTGTGCAGGAGACTCCAGCGTCCTCTGCGTGGGAGCAGTTATTCACCCCCCATGGGCTGGCAGGGCACTGGTCGAGAGCAGGCTCTGTCCCATTACACTTCACCCCATCCAGCCAGATCTTCCCAGTGCCCTCTCCGTAGGAGGCATCTGTTGTTACCGACCCAGGTTTCCCACAGTTCAAAATCCTGCAGACCACGTCCGCTTCACTCTTATTCCAGCTCCTGCCACAGACGGTGCCCCAGGTAGAGTTATGATAGACCTCGACTCTCCCAGAGCACATGTTGTTCCCGTTCACCAGCCGGACAGGGACCGGGCCTGGAACAGAGGTGGGACGGGGGGGGGGGGGGCTCCAGTTAGTTCACTCCTGGTAATGTACCTATTTTTCTTCAAAATAGCCAGCCGGTTAGCTAGAACACAGAATATTACAGCACACTACACACACTTGGCCCATGATGTTAATGCCTTCCAAGTTCATCTCACATAACCCTCCATTTTTCGGTCATTCCTGTAATGTCCCTAATGTGTCTATCTCTACCACCACCTCTGACAGCACATTCTATACATCCTCCACTCTCTGTGTAAAACCTGACCTCTGACTACACCCCAGCCCACCCCAATACCCACCCTAAACTTTCCTCCATCACCTTAAAATTATTTCCTCATGTGAGTCATTTCTGTTCAGGGACTGTTGCCTCCCCCGGAGGGTTGTTCCCAGCCTGCACCAGTATGCAAAGCGGTAAACACGAGGAAATCTGCAGATGCTGGAAATTCAAACAACACACACAAAATGCTGGTGGAACACAGCAGGCCAGGCAGCATCAATAGGGAGAAGCACTGTCGACGTTTCAGGCCGAGACCCTTCGTCAGGACTAACCGAAAGGAAAGATAGTAAGAGATTTAAAAGTAGGAGGGGGAGGGGAAAATGCGAAATGATAGAAGACCGGAGGGGGTGAGGTGAAACTGAGAGCCAGAAAGGTGATCGGCAAAAGGGATACAGATCTAGAGAAGGGAAAGGATCATGGGACAGGAGGCCGAGGGAGAAAGAAAGGGGGAGGGAAGCACCAGAGAGAGATGGAGAACAGGCAAAGTGATGGGCAGAGAAAAAAAACTAAATACATCATATATATTGGTGAGACCTGACGCAGACTGGGAGACCGTTTTGCTGAACACCTACGCTCTGTCCGCCAGAGAAAGCAGGATCTCCCAGTGGCCACACATTTTAATTCCATATCCCATTCCCATTCTGATATGTCTATCCATGGCCTCCTCTACTGTCAAGATGAAGCCACACTCAGGTTGGAGGAACAACAACTTATATACCGGCTGGGTAGCCTCCAACCTGATGGCATGAACATTGACTTCTCTAACTTCCGTTAATGCCCCTCCTCCCCTTCTTACCCCATCCCTGACATATGTAGTTTTTTTTTCTCTGCTCATCACTTTGCCTGTTCTCCATCTCCTTATGGTGCTCCCCTCTCCCTTTCTTTCTCCCTAGGCTTCCTGTCCCATGATCCTTTCCCTTCTCTAGATCTGTATCCGTTTTGCCAATCACCTTTCTGGCTCTCAGCTTCACCCCACCCCCTCCGGTCTTCTCCTATCATATCGCATTTTCCCTTCCCCCGCCTACTTTCCAATCTCTTACTATCTTTCCTTTCGGTTAGTCCTGACGAAGGGTCTCGGCCCGAAACATCGACAGTGCTTCTCCCTATAGATGCTGCCTGGCCTGCTGTGTTCCACCAGCATTTTGTGTGTGTTGCTCCAAAGCGGTATGCTTATTATTGAATGGGACAACCACAGTGGTACACTTACTGTCTGCCTATTCCCTTTCCCTCTCCTCACAGACACCCAGGTACCTGCCTCCTGCAACTTAGGGGCTTCTATCCTCCATCTCCTCATTCTCCCGTATGCACCAAAGGTCATCCAGATTCAACTCCAGTTCTTCAACGCACGACTCTAAGGAGCTGACGCTCAGAGCCCGTATAGTTATCAGAGAGACTGCAGATCTCCCGAAGTTCCCACATCTCCCATGAAGAACACACCACTGACCCTGGCCCCATTCTCACTGTAATACTCGACAGAAATAGACCAAGAGAAAAGGAAATTTACCTCAGCCTCCACCTCTACTTACTGAGCCTCATGAACCACTCTAGCAATGTCCCTCTCCTACAATGGCCACTTTGCTGAAACTGAACTTCTCTTTATTTTTGCCTTGACCACGTTCCTAAAACCTGCAGCCTGGTGAATGACTGGCCCCACTGGCTTTTTCAAAACTGCCGCACAGATCCACAGGCCAACGGATCTGCCGACTGCAATAGGGCCGAGAAGGTTAAACATGCTTGAGTTGTTCCCAGACAGCATCAGATTCTGAGGGGAGACTTACACCATCAGACAAACGAGCAGATTTAGGCCATTTGGCACATCGAGTCGGATCTGACATTCGCATGGCTGATTAATTATCTTAATCAACTCCATTCTGCCTTCTCCTCGACACCCTGATTGATCAAGAACCTATCAAACTCTGCTTCAAATACCCCCGATCACTTGGCCTCCGCATCCACCCGTGTAAATGAATTCCACAGATTCACCACGTACTTGCTGATAAATATTCTTCCTCATCTGTAAAGAGATGTCCTTCTGTTCTGAGGTTGTGCCCTCAGTGGCAATTCCCTTGACCACCCAGACTGATTGACCCAGACGGCTCCTCGGTAGAGATTGTTAAGAGCACCAAATTTCTTCGTGTCCACCTGATGGAGAATCTCACCTGGTCCTTCAACACCAGCTTCATAGCAAAGAAAGCCCAACAACATCTCTACTTTCTGCAAAGGCTGAGGAAAGTCCATCTCCCACCCCCCATCCTCATCACATTCTACAGGGGTTGTATTGAGAGCATCCTGAGCAGCTGCATCACTGCCTGGTTTGGGAATTGCACCATCTCGGATCGCAAGACCCTGCAGCGGATAGTGAGGTCAGCTGAGAAGAACATCGGGGTCTCTCTTCCCACCATCATGGACATTGACACTACACGCTGCATCCGCAAAGCAAACAGCATTATGAAGGACCCCATGCACCCCTCATACAATCTCTTCTCCCTCTTGCCATCCGAGAAAAGGTAACAGAGCATTCAGGCTCTCACGTCCAGACTATGTAACAGTTTCTTCCCCCAAGCTATCAGACTCCTCAATACCCAGAGTCTGGACTGACACCAACTTACTGCCCTCCACTGTGCCTATTGTCTTGTTTATTATTTATTGTAATGCCTGCACTGTTTTGTGCACTTTATGCAGTCCTGGGTAAGTCTGTAGTCTAGTGTAGCTTTCTCAGTGTTTTTTATTACGTAGTTCAGTGTAGTTTTTGTACTGTTTCATGTAGCACCATGGTCCTGAAATGTGTTGTCTCGTTTTTACTGTGTACTGTACCAGCATTTATGGTCAAAACGACAATAAAAAGCGACTTGACTTGACTTGAACCCACAATCCCCTCACATTTTCACAGTGTACCTCTCCACTGGTCAAGGTACAATTCAAAAAAAATCCCAACCCGGCAACGGGACAGGGCCTCTAATTGCTGGGAGTGAGGGAAATGCTCCCCCACCCTTTAACCTTTCGGACTCTGCAGTGATTTGGACAGCCTGCACTACAATCCGACCATCTCCCAGCACCTGCAGCTGGACCTGACAACCAGGAACCACGGAGGATCAGGACCTTGAGACGGACAGTGATGCAGTCAGGGGAACAATCTGCTCAACATTGGAGTTCACTTAATAGCACAGCAGAGGTTTCAGTGTAAAGCACACACTCGCTGCCCACCCACACTCACCTGTGCAGGAGACTCCAGCGTCCTCTGCGTGGGAGCAGTTATTCACCCCCCATGGGCTGGCAGGGCACTGGTCGAGAGCAGGCTCTGTCCCATCACACTTCACCCCATCCAGCCAGATCTTCCCAGTGCCCTCTCCGTAGGAGGCACCTCTAGTAATTAATTGGGATGTCCCACAGTTCAACACCTTGCAGACCACGTCCGCCGCCATTGTATTCCAGCTCCTGCCACAGACGGTGCCCCAGGTAGAGTTATGATAGACCTCGACTCTCCCAGAGCACATGTTGTTCCCGTTCACCAGCCGGACAGGGACCGGGCCTGGAACAGAGAAGAGAATGAGTTTAAAATGAGGATAACACACACAAAATGCTGGTAGAACACAGCAGGCTAGGCAGCATCTAGGCTGCGCTGTTGACGTTTCGGGCCGAGACCCTTCGTCAGGACTTAAAATGAGGATTCCCATATTGAAAGCTGTCGAGAGTGCTGTGAGAGACTGTGCAATGGGAAATGGGGCTTGGACTGAGGGGAGAATGGGGTTCGACTGGGTGGGAGATCAGTGCTTGAGGGAAGGAACATCGAGCACAGAACAGAACAGCACAGGAACAGGCCCTTCAGACCAGCGTGAAACTGCTGACCAGGATGGCAGACTGACCGATGGCAGCTGCCCACACACTCTCCATTTTCCACAATACCAGCTTTGACATGGACCTGTCTAAATGTTTTATACACTGACGTCGTAACTGCTGACACAACCTCCCCTGGCAGTGGTTTCCAGACAGCCACCACTGTCTGCATGAAATAACCTTCCTGATAAATCTCCTTTACACATTCCCCCTCCAGTGCCCTGTGGTATTGGACATTTCCATCCTGGGAAAAACACTCTGAACCATCGGCCCTGTCCGTGCCTCGAATCAGTGGATCAATTTACTTCAGGTCTCCCCCAAGCAACATTCCACTCCTGCAATGGCCACTTTGCTTTATTTTTGCCTTGACCACGTTCCTAATTACCTGCAGCCTGTCGAATGACTGGCCCCACTGGCTTTTTCAAAATTGCCGCACAGATCCACAGGCCAACAGATCTGCTGACTGTAATCGGCCGAGAAGGTTAAACATGCTTGAGTTGTTCCCAGACAGCATCAGATTCTGAGAGGAGACTTACACCATCAGACAAACGAGCAGATTTAGGCCATTTGGCACATCGAGTCGGATCTGACATTCGCATAGCTGATTAATTATCTTAATCAACCCCATTCTGCCTTCTCCCTGTAATCTTCAATGCCCTGATTGATGAACCTATCAAACTCTACTTCAAATATACCCAATGAGTTGGCCTCCACATCCACCCGTGTAAATGAATTCCACACATTCACCACGTACTTGCTGATAAATATTCTTCCTCATTTGTAAAGAGATGTCCTTCTATTCTGAGGTTGTTCCCTCGGTGGTAATTCCCTTAACCTCCCAGTCTCACCCCACTATCCCCTCACGTTTTCACAGTCTACCTCTATCCTGGTGAAGCTCAATCCAAAAATCCCAACCCGGCAACGGGACAGGGCCTCTAATTGCTGGGAGCGAGGGAAATGCTCCTCCACCCTTTAACCTTTCGGACTCTGCAGTGATTTGGACAGCCTGCACTACAATCCAACCATCTCCCAGCACCTGCAGCTGGACCTGACAACCAGGAACCACGGAGGATCAGGACCTTGAGAAGGACAGTGATGCAGTCAGGGGAACAATCTGCTCAACACTGGAGTTCACTTAATAGCACAGCAGAGGTTTCAGTGTAAAGCACATCCTCACTGCCCACCCACACTCACCTGTGCAGGAGACTCCAGCGTCCTCTGCGTGGGAGCAATTATTCACCCCCCATGGGCTGGCAGGGCACTGGTCGAGAGCAGGCTCTGTCCCGTCACACTTCACTCCATCCAGCCAGATCTTCCCAGTGCCCTCTCCGTAGGAGGCATCTGTTGTTACCGACCCAGGTGTCCCACAGTTCAAAATCCTGCAGACCACGTCCGCCGCCATCTTATTCCAGCTCCTGCCACAGACGGTGCCCCAGGTAGAGTTATGATAGACCTCGACTCTCCCAGAGCACATGTTGTTCCCGTTCACCAGCCGGACAGGGACCGGGCCTGAAACAGATCAGGGACAGGGGAGGGTGGTGTGGTGGGGTTCCAGTTAGTTCACACCTGGTAATGTACCTGTTTTTCTTCAGAGTGGCCACTCGGTTCCCTAGAACATAGAATATTACAGCACACTACACACACTTGGCCCATGATGTTAACCCCTTCCAAGATCAATCCCACATACTCTACACTTTTCTGTCATCGGTGTGACTATTTAGTGTCCCTAATGTGTCTGTCTCTACCACCACCTCTAACAGCACATTCTATACATCCTCCACTCTCTGTGTAAAACCTGACCTCTGAATACACCCCAGCCCACCCCAATACCCACCCTATACCTTCCTCAAATCACCATAAAATTTTCCCTTAATTCCACCCATTTCTGTTCTGGGACTGTAGCTTCCCCCTGGAGGGTCGTTCCATCCATCACAGCCCACATCAGTATCCAAACAGGTATGCTTATTACTGAGTAAACACAAGGAAATCTGCAGATGCTGGAAATTTAACCAACACACACAAAATGCTGGTGGAACACAACAGGTCAGGCAGCATCGATAGGGAGAAGCAGTGTCAACGTTTCGGGCCGAGACCCTTCGTCAGGACTAACCGAAAGGAAAGATAGTAAGAGATTTGAGGGTAGGAGGGGGAGGGGAAAATGCGAAATGATAGGAGAAGACCGGAGGGGGTGGGGTGAAACTGAAAGCCAGAAAGGTGATTGGCAAAACGGATACAGATCTGGAGAAGGGAAAGGATCATGGGACAGGAGGCCGAGGGAGAAAGAAAGGGGGAGGGAAGCACCAGAGAGAGATGGAGAACAGGCAAAGTGATGAGCAGAGAGAAAAAAAATCTAAATACATCATATATATTGGTGAGACTCGACGCAGACTGTGAGACCGTTTCGCTGAACACCTATGCTCTGTCCACAAGGGAAAGCAGGATCTCCCAGTGGCCACACATTTTTATTCCACGTCCCATTCCCATTCTGATATGTATCCATGGCCTCCTCTACTGTCAAGATGAAGCCACACTCAGGTTGGAGGAACAACACCTTATATACCGGCTGGGTAGCCTCCAACCTGATGGCATGAACATTGACTTCTCTAACTTCCGTTAATGCCCCTCCTCCCCTTCTTAACCCATCCCTGACATATGTAGTTTTTTTTTTCTCTCTGCCCATCACTTTGCCTGTTCTCCATCTCCCTCTGGTGCTTCCCTCCCCCTTTCTTTCTCCCTAGGCCTCCTGTCCAATGATCCTTAGGGGCTTCTATCCATCATCTCCTCATTCTCCCGTACGCACCAAAGTTCTTCCAGGTTCAACTCCAGTTCTTCAACGCACGACTCTAAGGAGCTGACGCTCAGAGCCCGTATAGTTATCAGAGAGACTGCAGATCTCCCGAAGTTCCCACATCTCCCATGAAGAACACACCACTGACCCTGGCCCCATTCTCACTGTAATACTCGACAGAAATAGACCAAGAGAAAAGGAAATTTACCTCAGCCTCCACCTCTACTTACTGAGCCTCATGAACCACTCTAGCAATGTCCCTCTCCTACAATGGCCACTTTGCTGAAACTGAACTTCTCTTTATTTTTGCCTTGACCACGTTCCTAAAACCTGCAGCCTGGTGAATGACTGGCCCCACTGGCTTTTTCAAAACTGCCGCACAGATCCACAGGCCAACGGATCTGCCGACTGCAATAGGGCCGAGAAGGTTAAACATGCTTGAGTTGTTCCCAGACAGCATCAGATTCTGAGGGGAGACTTACACCATCAGACAAACGAGCAGATTTAGGCCATTTGGCACATCGAGTCGGATCTGACATTCGCATGGCTGATTAATTATCTTAATCAACTCCATTCTGCCTTCTCCTCGACACCCTGATTGATCAAGAACCTATCAAACTCTGCTTCAAATACCCCCAATCACTTGGCCTCCACATCAGCCTGTGGAAATGAATTCCACAGAACCACCACGTACTTGATCAAAAACAATCTTCCTCATCTCTAAAGAGATGTCCTTCTGTTCTGAGGTTGTGCCCTCAGTGGCAATTCCCTTGACCACCCAGACTGATTGACCCAGACGGCTCCTCGGTAGAGATTGTTAAGAGCACCAAATTTCTTCGTGTCCACCTGATGGAGAATCTCACCTGGTCCTTCAACACCAGCTTCATAGCAAAGAAAGCCCAACAACATCTCTACTTTCTGCAAAGGCTGAGGAAAGTCCATCTCCCACCCCCCATCCTCATCACATTCTACAGGGGTTGTATTGAGAGCATCCTGAGCAGCTGCATCACTGCCTGGTTTTGGAATTGCACCATCTCGGATCGCAAGACCCTGCAGCGGATAGTGAGGTCAGCTGAGAAGAACATCGGGGTCTCTCTTCCCACCATCATGGACATTGACACTACACGCTGCATCCGCAAAGCAAACAGCATTATGAAGGACCCCATGCACCCCTCATACAATCTCTTCTCCCTCTTGCCATCCGAGAAAAGGTAACAGAGCATTCAGGCTCTCACGTCCAGACTATGTAACAGTTTCTTCCCCCAAGCTATCAGACTCCTCAATACCCAGAGTCTGGACTGACACCAACTTAATGCCCTCTACTGTGCCTATTGTCTTGTTTATTATTTATTGTAATGCCTGCACTGTTTTGTGCACTTTATGCAGTCCTGGGTAAGTCTGTAGTCTAGTGTAGCTTTCTCAGTGTTTTTTATTACGTAGTTCAGTGTAGTTTTTGTACTGTTTCATGTAGCACCATGGTCCTGAAATGTGTTGTCTCGTTTTTACTGTGTACTGTACCAGCATTTATGGTCAAAACGACAATAAAAAGCGACTTGACTTGACTTGAACCCACAATCCCCTCACATTTTCACAGTGTACCTCTCCACTGGTCAAGGTACAATTCAAAAAAAATCCCAACCCGGCAACGGGACAGGGCCTCTAATTGCTGGGAGTGAGGGAAATGCTCCCCCACCCTTTAACCTTTCGGACTCTGCAGTGATTTGGACAGCCTGCACTACAATCCGACCATCTCCCAGCACCTGCAGCTGGACCTGACAACCAGGAACCACGGAGGATCAGGACCTTGAGACGGACAGTGATGCAGTCAGGGGAACAATCTGCTCAACACCGGAGTTCACTTAATAGCACAGCAGAGGTTTCAGTGTAAAGCACACACTCGCTGCCCACCCACACTCACCTGTGCAGGAGACTCCAGCGTCCTCTGCGTGGGAGCAGTTATTCACCCCCCATGGGCTGGCAGGGCACTGGTCGAGAGCAGGCTCTGTCCCATCACACTTCACCCCATCCAGCCAGATCTTCCCAGTGCCCTCTCCGTAGGAGGCACCTCTAGTAATTAATTGGGATGTCCCACAGTTCAACACCTTGCAGACCACGTCCGCCGCCATTGTATTCCAGCTCCTGCCACAGACGGTGCCCCAGGTAGAGTTATGATAGACCTCGACTCTCCCAGAGCACATGTTGTTCCCGTTCACCAGCCGGACAGGGACCGGGCCTGGAACAGAGAAGAGAATGAGTTTAAAATGAGGATAACACACACAAAATGCTGGTAGAACACAGCAGGCTAGGCAGCATCTAGGCTGCGCTGTTGACGTTTCGGGCCGAGACCCTTCGTCAGGACTTAAAATGAGGATTCCCATATTGAAAGCTGTCGAGAGTGCTGTGAGAGACTGTGCAATGGGAAATGGGGCTTGGACTGAGGGGAGAATGGGGTTCGACTGGGTGGGAGATCAGTGCTTGAGGGAAGGAACATCGAGCACAGAACAGAACAGCACAGGAACAGGCCCTTCAGACCAGCGTGAAACTGCTGACCAGGATGGCAGACTGACCGATGGCAGCTGCCCACACACTCTCCATTTTCCACAATACCAGCTTTGACATGGACCTGTCTAAATGTTTTATACACTGACGTCGTAACTGCTGACACAACCTCCCCTGGCAGTGGTTTCCAGACAGCCACCACTGTCTGCATGAAATAACCTTCCTGATAAATCTCCTTTACACATTCCCCCTCCAGTGCCCTGTGGTATTGGACATTTCCATCCTGGGAAAAACACTCTGAACCATCGGCCCTGTCCGTGCCTCGAATCAGTGGATCAATTTACTTCAGGTCTCCCCCAAGCAACATTCCTCTCCTGCAATGGCCACTTTGCTTTATTTTTGCCTTGACCACGTTCCTAATTACCTGCAGCCTGTCGAATGACTGGCCCCACTGGCTTTTTCAAAATTGCCGCACAGATCCACAGGCCAACAGATCTGCTGACTGTAATCGGCCGAGAAGGTTAAACATGCTTGAGTTGTTCCCAGACAGCATCAGATTCTGAGAGGAGACTTACACCATCAGACAAACGAGCAGATTTAGGCCATTTGGCACATCGAGTCGGATCTGACATTCGCATAGCTGATTAATTATCTTAATCAACCCCATTCTGCCTTCTCCCTGTAATCTTCAATGCCCTGATTGATGAAGAACCTATCAAACTCTACTTCAAATATACCCAATGAGTTGGCCTCCACATCCACCCGTGTAAATGAATTCCACACATTCACCACGTACTTGCTGATAAATATTCTTCCTCATTTGTAAAGAGATGTCCTTCTATTCTGAGGTTGTTCCCTCGGTGGTAATTCCCTTAACCTCCCAGTCTCACCCCACTATCCCCTCACGTTTTCACAGTCTACCTCTATCCTGGTGAAGCTCAATCCAAAAATCCCAACCCGGCAACGGGACAGGGCCTCTAATTGCTGGGAGCGAGGGAAATGCTCCTCCACCCTTTAACCTTTCGGACTCTGCAGTGATTTGGACAGCCTGCACCACAATCCAACCATCTCCCAGCACCTGCAGCTGGACCTGACAACCAGGAACCACGGAGGATCAGGACCTTGAGAAGGACAGTGATGCAGTCAGGGGAACAATCTGCTCAACACTGGAGTTCACTTAATAGCACAGCAGAGGTTTCAGTGTAAAGCACACACTCGCTGCCCACCCACACTCACCTGTGCAGGAGACTCCAGCGTCCTCTGCGTGGGAGCAGTTATTCACCCCCCATGGGCTGGCAGGGCACTGGTCGAGAGCAGGCTCTGTCCCGTCACACTTCACTCCATCCAGCCAGATCTTCCCAGTGCCCTCTCCGTAGGAGGCATCTGTTGTTACCGACCCAGGTGTCCCACAGTTCAAAATCCTGCAGACCACGTCCGCCGCCATCTTATTCCAGCTCCTGCCACAGACGGTGCCCCAGGTAGAGTTATGATAGACCTCGACTCTCCCAGAGCACATGTTGTTCCCGTTCACCAGCCGGACAGGGACCGGGCCTGAAACAGATCAGGGACAGGGGAGGGTGGTGTGGTGGGGTTCCAGTTAGTTCACACCTGGTAATGTACCTGTTTTTCTTCAGAGTGGCCACTCGGTTCCCTAGAACATAGAATATTACAGCACACTACACACACTTGGCCCATGATGTTAACCCCTTCCAAGATCAATCCCACATACTCTACACTTTTCTGTCATCGGTGTGACTATTTAGTGTCCCTAATGTGTCTGTCTCTACCACCACCTCTAACAGCACATTCTATACATCCTCCACTCTCTGTGTAAAACCTGACCTCTGAATACACCCCAGCCCACCCCAATACCCACCCTATACCTTCCTCAAATCACCATAAAATTTTCCCTTAATTCCACCCATTTCTGTTCTGGGACTGTAGCTTCCCCCTGGAGGGTCGTTCCATCCATCACAGCCCACATCAGTATCCAAACAGGTATGCTTATTACTGAGTAAACACAAGGAAATCTGCAGATGCTGGAAATTTAACCAACACACACAAAATGCTGGTGGAACACAACAGGTCAGGCAGCATCGATAGGGAGAAGCAGTGTCAACGTTTCGGGCCGAGACCCTTCGTCAGGACTAACCGAAAGGAAAGATAGTAAGAGATTTGAGGGTAGGAGGGGGAGGGGAAAATGCGAAATGATAGGAGAAGACCGGAGGGGGTGGGGTGAAACTGAAAGCCAGAAAGGTGATTGGCAAAACGGATACAGATCTGGAGAAGGGAAAGGATCATGGGACAGGAGGCCGAGGGAGAAAGAAAGGGGGAGGGAAGCACCAGAGAGAGATGGAGAACAGGCAAAGTGATGAGCAGAGAGAAAAAAAATCTAAATACATCATATATATTGGTGAGACTCGACGCAGACTGTGAGACCGTTTCGCTGAACACCTATGCTCTGTCCACAAGGGAAAGCAGGATCTCCCAGTGGCCACACATTTTTATTCCACGTCCCATTCCCATTCTGATATGTATCCATGGCCTCCTCTACTGTCAAGATGAAGCCACACTCAGGTTGGAGGAACAACACCTTATATACCGGCTGGGTAGCCTCCAACCTGATGGCATGAACATTGACTTCTCTAACTTCCGTTAATGCCCCTCCTCCCCTTCTTAACCCATCCCTGACATATGTAGTTTTTTTTTTCTCTCTGCCCATCACTTTGCCTGTTCTCCATCTCCCTCTGGTGCTTCCCTCCCCCTTTCTTTCTCCCTAGGCCTCCTGTCCAATGATCCTTAGGGGCTTCTATCCATCATCTCCTCATTCTCCCGTACGCACCAAAGTTCTTCCAGGTTCAACTCCAGTTCTTCAACGCACGACTCTAAGGAGCTGACGCTCAGAGCCCGTATAGTTATCAGAGAGACTGCAGATCTCCCGAAGTTCCCACATCTCCCATGAAGAACACACCACTGACCCTGGCCCCATTCTCACTGTAATACTCGACAGAAATAGACCAAGAGAAAAGGAAATTTACCTCAGCCTCCACCTCTACTTACTGAGCCTCATGAACCACTCTAGCAATGTCCCTCTCCTACAATGGCCACTTTGCTGAAACTGAACTTCTCTTTATTGGCCCTCACCACGTTCCTAAAACCTGCAGCCTGGTGAATGACTGGCCCCACTGGCTTTTTCAAAACTGCCGCACAGATCCACAGGCCAACGGATCTGCCGACTGCAATAGGGCCGAGAAGGTTAAACATGCTTGAGTTGTTCCCAGACAGCATCAGATTCTGAGGGGAGACTTACACCATCAGACAAACGAGCAGATTTAGGCCATTTGGCACATCGAGTCGGATCTGACATTCGCATGGCTGATTAATTATCTTAATCAACTCCATTCTGCCTTCTCCTCGACACCCTGATTGATCAAGAACCTATCAAACTCTGCTTCAAATACCCCCAATCACTTGGCCTCCACATCAGCCTGTGGAAATGAATTCCACAGAACCACCACGTACTTGATCAAAAACAATCTTCCTCATCTCTAAAGAGATGTCCTTCTGTTCTGAGGTTGTGCCCTCAGTGGCAATTCCCTTGACCACCCAGACTGATTGACCCAGACGGCTCCTCGGTAGAGATTGTTAAGAGCACCAAATTTCTTCGTGTCCACCTGATGGAGAATCTCACCTGGTCCTTCAACACCAGCTTCATAGCAAAGAAAGCCCAACAACATCTCTACTTTCTGCAAAGGCTGAGGAAAGTCCATCTCCCACCCCCCATCCTCATCACATTCTACAGGGGTTGTATTGAGAGCATCCTGAGCAGCTGCATCACTGCCTGGTTTGGGAATTGCACCATCTCGGATCGCAAGACCCTGCAGCGGATAGTGAGGTCAGCTGAGAAGAACATCGGGGTCTCTCTTCCCACCATCATGGACATTGACACTACACGCTGCATCCGCAAAGCAAACAGCATTATGAAGGACCCCATGCACCCCTCATACAATCTCTTCTCCCTCTTGCCATCCGAGAAAAGGTAACAGAGCATTCAGGCTCTCACGTCCAGACTATGTAACAGTTTCTTCCCCCAAGCTATCAGACTCCTCAATACC
This sequence comes from Hemitrygon akajei, assembly GCF_048418815.1. Taxonomy (NCBI): domain Eukaryota; kingdom Metazoa; phylum Chordata; class Chondrichthyes; order Myliobatiformes; family Dasyatidae; genus Hemitrygon; species Hemitrygon akajei. The sequence goes on from NW_027332076.1 coordinate 92,390, forward strand.
CAGAGTCTGGACTGACACCAACTTACTGCCCTCCACTGTGCCTATTGTCTTGTTTATTATTTATTGTAATGCCTGCACTGTTTTGTGCACTTTATGCAGTCCTGGGTAAGTCTGTAGTCTAGTGTAGCTTTCTCAGTGTTTTTTATTACGTAGTTCAGTGTAGTTTTTGTACTGTTTCATGTAGCACCATGGTCCTGAAATGTGTTGTCTCGTTTTTACTGTGTACTGTACCAGCATTTATGGTCAAAACGACAATAAAAAGCGACTTGACTTGACTTGAACCCACAATCCCCTCACATTTTCACAGTGTACCTCTCCACTGGTCAAGGTACAATTCAAAAAAAATCCCAACCCGGCAACGGGACAGGGCCTCTAATTGCTGGGAGTGAGGGAAATGCTCCCCCACCCTTTAACCTTTCGGACTCTGCAGTGATTTGGACAGCCTGCACTACAATCCGACCATCTCCCAGCACCTGCAGCTGGACCTGACAACCAGGAACCACGGAGGATCAGGACCTTGAGACGGACAGTGATGCAGTCAGGGGAACAATCTGCTCAACACCGGAGTTCACTTAATAGCACAGCAGAGGTTTCAGTGTAAAGCACACACTCGCTGCCCACCCACACTCACCTGTGCAGGAGACTCCAGCGTCCTCTGCGTGGGAGCAGTTATTCACCCCCCATGGGCTGGCAGGGCACTGGTCGAGAGCAGGCTCTGTCCCATCACACTTCACCCCATCCAGCCAGATCTTCCCAGTGCCCTCTCCGTAGGAGGCACCTCTAGTAATTAATTGGGACGTCCCACAGTTCAACACCTTGCAGACCACGTCCGCCGCCATTGTATTCCAGCTCCTGCCACAGACGGTGCCCCAGGTAGAGTTATGATAGACCTCGACTCTCCCAGAGCACATGTTGTTCCCGTTCACCAGCCGGACAGGGACCGGGCCTGGAACAGAGAAGAGAATGAGTTTAAAATGAGGATAACACACACAAAATGCTGGTAGAACACAGCAGGCTAGGCAGCATCTAGGCTGCGCTGTTGACGTTTCGGGCCGAGACCCTTCGTCAGGACTTAAAATGAGGATTCCCATATTGAAAGCTGTCGAGAGTGCTGTGAGAGACTGTGCAATGGGAAATGGGGCTTGGACTGAGGGGAGAATGGGGTTCGACTGGGTGGGAGATCAGTGCTTGAGGGAAGGAACATCGAGCACAGAACAGAACAGCACAGGAACAGGCCCTTCAGACCAGCGTGAAACTGCTGACCAGGATGGCAGACTGACCGATGGCAGCTGCCCACACACTCTCCATTTTCCACAATACCAGCTTTGACATGGACCTGTCTAAATGTTTTATACACTGACGTCGTAACTGCTGACACAACCTCCCCTGGCAGTGGTTTCCAGACAGCCACCACTGTCTGCATGAAATAACCTTCCTGATAAATCTCCTTTACACATTCCCCCTCCAGTGCCCTGTGGTATTGGACATTTCCATCCTGGGAAAAACACTCTGAACCATCGGCCCTGTCCGTGCCTCGAATCAGTGGATCAATTTACTTCAGGTCTCCCCCAAGCAACATTCCTCTCCTGCAATGGCCACTTTGCTTTATTTTTGCCTTGACCACGTTCCTAATTACCTGCAGCCTGTCGAATGACTGGCCCCACTGGCTTTTTCAAAATTGCCGCACAGATCCACAGGCCAACAGATCTGCTGACTGTAATCGGCCGAGAAGGTTAAACATGCTTGAGTTGTTCCCAGACAGCATCAGATTCTGAGAGGAGACTTACACCATCAGACAAACGAGCAGATTTAGGCCATTTGGCACATCGAGTCGGATCTGACATTCGCATAGCTGATTAATTATCTTAATCAACCCCATTCTGCCTTCTCCCTGTAATCTTCAATGCCCTGATTGATGAACCTATCAAACTCTACTTCAAATATACCCAATGAGTTGGCCTCCACATCCACCCGTGTAAATGAATTCCACACATTCACCACGTACTTGCTGATAAATATTCTTCCTCATTTGTAAAGAGATGTCCTTCTATTCTGAGGTTGTTCCCTCGGTGGTAATTCCCTTAACCTCCCAGTCTCACCCCACTATCCCCTCACGTTTTCACAGTCTACCTCTATCCTGGTGAAGCTCAATCCAAAAATCCCAACCCGGCAACGGGACAGGGCCTCTAATTGCTGGGAGCGAGGGAAATGCTCCTCCACCCTTTAACCTTTCGGACTCTGCAGTGATTTGGACAGCCTGCACTACAATCCAACCATCTCCCAGCACCTGCAGCTGGACCTGACAACCAGGAACCACGGAGGATCAGGACCTTGAGAAGGACAGTGATGCAGTCAGGGGAACAATCTGCTCAACACTGGAGTTCACTTAATAGCACAGCAGAGGTTTCAGTGTAAAGCACATCCTCACTGCCCACCCACACTCACCTGTGCAGGAGACTCCAGCGTCCTCTGCGTGGGAGCAATTATTCACCCCCCATGGGCTGGCAGGGCACTGGTCGAGAGCAGGCTCTGTCCCGTCACACTTCACTCCATCCAGCCAGATCTTCCCAGTGCCCTCTCCGTAGGAGGCATCTGTTGTTACCGACCCAGGTGTCCCACAGTTCAAAATCCTGCAGACCACGTCCGCCGCCATCTTATTCCAGCTCCTGCCACAGACGGTGCCCCAGGTAGAGTTATGATAGACCTCGACTCTCCCAGAGCACATGTTGTTCCCGTTCACCAGCCGGACAGGGACCGGGCCTGAAACAGATCAGGGACAGGGGAGGGTGGTGTGGTGGGGTTCCAGTTAGTTCACACCTGGTAATGTACCTGTTTTTCTTCAGAGTGGCCACTCGGTTCCCTAGAACATAGAATATTACAGCACACTACACACACTTGGCCCATGATGTTAACCCCTTCCAAGATCAATCCCACATACTCTACACTTTTCTGTCATCGGTGTGACTATTTAGTGTCCCTAATGTGTCTGTCTCTACCACCACCTCTAACAGCACATTCTATACATCCTCCACTCTCTGTGTAAAACCTGACCTCTGAATACACCCCAGCCCACCCCAATACCCACCCTATACCTTCCTCAAATCACCATAAAATTTTCCCTTAATTCCACCCATTTCTGTTCTGGGACTGTAGCTTCCCCCTGGAGGGTCGTTCCATCCATCACAGCCCACATCAGTATCCAAACAGGTATGCTTATTACTGAGTAAACACAAGGAAATCTGCAGATGCTGGAAATTTAACCAACACACACAAAATGCTGGTGGAACACAACAGGTCAGGCAGCATCGATAGGGAGAAGCAGTGTCAACGTTTCGGGCCGAGACCCTTCGTCAGGACTAACCGAAAGGAAAGATAGTAAGAGATTTGAGGGTAGGAGGGGGAGGGGAAAATGCGAAATGATAGGAGAAGACCGGAGGGGGTGGGGTGAAACTGAAAGCCAGAAAGGTGATTGGCAAAACGGATACAGATCTGGAGAAGGGAAAGGATCATGGGACAGGAGGCCGAGGGAGAAAGAAAGGGGGAGGGAAGCACCAGAGAGAGATGGAGAACAGGCAAAGTGATGAGCAGAGAGAAAAAAAATCTAAATACATCATATATATTGGTGAGACTCGACGCAGACTGTGAGACCGTTTCGCTGAACACCTATGCTCTGTCCACAAGGGAAAGCAGGATCTCCCAGTGGCCACACATTTTTATTCCACGTCCCATTCCCATTCTGATATGTATCCATGGCCTCCTCTACTGTCAAGATGAAGCCACACTCAGGTTGGAGGAACAACACCTTATATACCGGCTGGGTAGCCTCCAACCTGATGGCATGAACATTGACTTCTCTAACTTCCGTTAATGCCCCTCCTCCCCTTCTTAACCCATCCCTGACATATGTAGTTTTTTTTTTCTCTCTGCCCATCACTTTGCCTGTTCTCCATCTCCCTCTGGTGCTTCCCTCCCCCTTTCTTTCTCCCTAGGCCTCCTGTCCAATGATCCTTAGGGGCTTCTATCCATCATCTCCTCATTCTCCCGTACGCACCAAAGTTCTTCCAGGTTCAACTCCAGTTCTTCAACGCACGACTCTAAGGAGCTGACGCTCAGAGCCCGTATAGTTATCAGAGAGACTGCAGATCTCCCGAAGTTCCCACATCTCCCATGAAGAACACACCACTGACCCTGGCCCCATTCTCACTGTAATACTCGACAGAAATAGACCAAGAGAAAAGGAAATTTACCTCAGCCTCCACCTCTACTTACTGAGCCTCATGAACCACTCTAGCAATGTCCCTCTCCTACAATGGCCACTTTGCTGAAACTGAACTTCTCTTTATTGGCCCTCACCACGTTCCTAAAACCTGCAGCCTGGTGAATGACTGGCCCCACTGGCTTTTTCAAAACTGCCGCTAACATCCACAGGCGAACAGATCTGCCGACTGCAATAGGGCCGAGAAGGTTAAACATGCTTGAGTTGTTCCCAGACAGCATCAGATTCTGAGGGGAGACTTACACCATCAGACAAACGAGCAGATTTACGCCATTTGGCACATCGAGTCGGATCTGACATTCCCATGGCTGATTAATTATCCTTCTCAAACCCATTCTGCATTCTCCCTGTAATCTTCAAAGCCCTGGTTAATGAAATATAAACAATGACCTGGCCACCACAGCAGCCCATGACAATGAATTCCACAGAACCACCACGTACTTGATCAAAAATATTCTTCCTCATCTCTGAACAGACTTCCATCTATTCTGAGGTTGTGCTCTCGGTGGCAATTACCTTGAATGCCCAGAGTGACCCCAATATCCCCTCACTTTTTCACAGTCTACCTCTATCCTGGTCAACCCGGCAACGGGACAGGGCCTCTAATTGCTGGGAGCGAGGAAAATGCTCCTCCACCCTTTAACCTTTCGGACTCTGCAGTGATTTGGACAGCCTGCACTACAATCCGACCATCTCCCAGCACCTGCAGCTGGACCTGACAACCAGGAACCACGGAGGATCAGGACCTTGAGAAGGACAGTGATGCAGTCAGGGGAACAATCTGCTCAACACTGGAGATCACTTAATAGCACAGCAGAGGTTTCAGTGTAAAGCACACACTCGCTGCCCACCAACACTCACCTGTGCAGGAGACTCCAACGTCCTCTGCGTGGGAGCAGTTATTCACCCCCCATGGGCTGGCAGGGCACTGCTCGATAGCAAGCTCTGTCCCGTCACACTTCACCCCATCCAGCCAGATCTTCCCAGTGCCCTCTCCGTAGGAGGCATCTGTTGTTACCGAATCAGATGTCCCACAGTTCAAAATCCTGCAGACCACGTCCGCCGCCATCTTATTCCAGCTCCTGCCACAGACGGTGCCCCAGGTAGATTTATGATAGACCTCGACTCTCCCAGAGCACATGTTGTTCCCGTTCACCAGCCGGACAGGGACTGGGCCTGGAACAGAGAAGGGAATGAGTTTAAAATGAGGATTCCCATATTGTAAGCTGTCGAGAGTGCTGTGAGAGACTGTGCAATGGGAAATGGGGCTTGGACTGAGGGGAGAATGGGGTTCGACTGGGTGGGAGATCAGTGCTCGAGGGAAGGAACATCGAGCACAGAACAGAACAGCACAGGAACAGGCCCTTCAGACCAGCGTGAAACTGCTGACCAGGATGCCAGACTGACCGATGGCAGCTGCCCACACACTCTCCATTTTCCTCAATACCAGCTTTGACATGGACCTGTCTAAATGTTTTATACACTGACGTCGTAACTGCTGACAAAACCTCCCCTGGCAGTGGTTTCCAGACAGCCACCACTGTCTGCATGAAATAACCTTCCTGATAAATCTCCTTTACACATTCCCCCTCCAGTGCCCTGTGGTATTGGACATTTCCATCCTGGGAAAAACACTCTGAACCATCTGTCCTGTCCGTGCCTCGAATCAGTGGATCAATTTACTTCAGGTCTCCCCCAAGCAACATTCCTCTCCTGCAATGGCCACTTTGCTTTATTTTTGCCTTGACCACGTTCCTAATTACCTGCAGCCTGTCGAATGACTGGCCCCACTGGCTTTTTCAAAATTGCCGCACAGATCCATAGGCTAACAGATCTGCTGACTGTAATCGGCCGAGAAGGTTAAACATGCTTGAGTTGTTCCCAGACAGCATCAGATTCTGAGGGTAGACTTACACCATCAGACAAACGAGCAGATTTAGGCCATTTGGCACATCGAGTCGGATCTGACATCCGCATGGCTGATTAATTATCTTAATCAACTCCATTCTGCCTTCTCCTTGATACCCTGATTGATCAAGAACCTATCAAACTCTGCTTCAAATATCCCCGATCACTTGGCCTCCGTATCCACCCGTGTAAATGAATTCCACAGATTCACCACGTATTTGCTGATAAATATTCTTCCTCATCTGTAAAGAGATGTCCTTCTGTTCTGAGGTTGTGCCCTCAGTGGTAATTCCCTTAACCTCCCTGTCTCACCCCACTATCCCCTCACTATCCCTTCATCCTGGTGAAGCTCAATCCAAAAATCCCAACCCGGCAACGGGACAGGGCCTCTAATTGCTGGGAGCGAGGGAAATGCTCCTCCACCCTTTAACCTTTCGGACTCTGCAGTGATTTGGACAGCCTGCACTACAATCCGACCATCTCCCAGCACCTGCAGCTGGACCTGACAACCAGGAACCACGGAGGATCAGGACCTTGAGACGGACAGTGATGCAGTCAGGGGAACAATCTGCTCAACACTGGAGTTCACTTAATAGCACAGCAGAGGTTTCAGTGTAAAGCACACACTTGCTGCCCACCCACACTCACCTGTGCAGGAGACTCCAGCGTCCTCTGCGTGGGAGCAGTTATTCACCCCCCATGGGCTGGCAGGGCACTGGTCGAGAGCAGGCTCTGTCCCGTCACACTTCACCCCATCCAGCCAGATCTTCCCAGTGCCCTCTCCGTAGGAGGCATCTGTTGTTATTAACTGGGATGTTCCGCAGTTCAAAACCCTGCAGACCAAGTCCGCTTCACTCTTATTCCAGCTCCTGTCACAGACGGTGCCCCAGGTAGAGTTATGATAGACCTCGACTCTCCCAGAGCACATGTTGTTCCCGTTCACCAGCCGGACAGGGACCGGGCCTGAAACAGATCAGGGACAGGGGAGGGTGGTGTGGTGGGGTTCCAGTTAGTTCACTCCTGGTAATGTACCTATTTTGCCTCAGAGTGGCCACTCGGTTCCCTAGAACAAACAATATTACAGAACACTACACACCCTTAGCCCACGATTTTAACCTCTTCCGAGATCAATCCCACATAACCCTCCATTTTTCGGTCATTCCTGTGATGTCCCTAATGTGTCTGTCTCTACCACCACCTCTGACAGCACATTCTATACATCCTCCACTCTCTGTGTAAAACCTGACCCCAGCCCACCCCAATACCCACCCTATACCTGCCTCCATCATCTTAAAATTATTCCCTCATCTGAGTCATTTCTGTTCAGGGACTGTTGCCTCCCTCGGAGGGTCGTTCCTCCCATTCCAGCCCGCACCAGTATCCAAGGTGGAATGCTTATTATTTAACGGGACAACCACAGTGGTACACTCACTGTCTACCTATTCCCTTACCCTCTCCTCACAGACACCCAGTTACCTGCCTCCTGCAACTTAGGGGCTTCTATCCATCATCTCCTCATTCTCCCGTATGCACCACAGGTCATCCAGATTCAACTCCAGTTCTTCAACGCACGACTCTAAGGAGCTGACGCTCCGAGCCGGTATCGTTATCAGAGAGACTGCAGGTCTCCCAAAGTTCCCACATCTCCCATGAAGAAGACACCACTGACCCTGGCCCCATTCTCACTGTAATCCTCGACAGAAATAGACCAAGAGAAAAGGAAATTTACCTCAGCCTCCACCTCTACTTACTGATCCTCATGAGCCACTCTAGCAATGTCCCTCTCCTATAATGGCCACTTTGCTGAAACTGAACTTCTCTTTATTGGTCCTCACCACGTTCCTAAAACCTGCAGCCTGTCGAATGACTGGCCCCACTGGCTTTTTCAAAATTGCCGCACAGATCCACAGGCCAACGGATCTGCCGACTGCAATAGGTCCGAGAAGGTTAAACATGCTTGAATTGTTCCCAGACAGCATCAGATTCTGAGGGGAGACTTACACCATCAGTCAAACGAGCAGATTTACGCCATTCGGCACATCGAGTCGGATCTGCCATTCCCTTGGCTGATTACTGATATTAATCAACCCCATTCTGCCTTCTCCCTGTAATCTTCAAAGGCCTGGGTAATGAAATATAAACAATGACCTGGCCACCACAGCAGCCCATGACAATGAATTCCACAGAACCACCACTTGTAAGACTTGGTAGTAAAATATTCTTGCTCATCTGTAAAGAGAAGCTCTTGTATTCATAGGTTGTGCCCCAGGTGGCAATTACCTTGACCGCCCAGACTGACCCCACTATCCCGTCACTTTTTCACAGTCTACCTCTATCCTGGTCAACCCGGCAACGGGACAGGGCCTCTAATTGCTGGGAGCGAGGGAAATGCTCCTCCACCCTTTAACCTTTCGGACTCTGCAGTGATTAGGACAGCCTGCACTACAATCCGACCATCTCCCAGCACCTGCAGCTGGACCTGACAACCAGGAACCACGGAGGATCAGGACCTTGAGACGGACAGTGAAGCAGTCAGGGGAACAATCTGCTCAACACTGGAGTTCACTTAATAGCACAGCAGAGGTTTCAGTGTAAAGCACACACTCGCTGCCCACCCACACTCACCTGTGCAGGAGACTCCAGCGTCCTCTGCGTGGGAGCAGTTATTCAACCCCCATGGGCTGGCAGGGCATTGGTCGAGAGCAGGCTCTGTCCCGTCACACTTCACTCCATCCAGCCAGATCTTCCCAGTGCCCTCTCCGTAGGAGGCATCTGTTGTTACCGAATCAGATGTTCCACAGTTCAAAATCCTGCAGACCACGTCCGCAGCCATCTTATTCCAGCTCCTGCCACAGACGGTGCCCCAGGTAGAATTATGATAGACCTCGACTCTCCCAGAGCACATGTTGATCCCGTTCACCAGCCGGACGGGGACCGGGCCTGGAACCGAGAAGGGAATGAGGTTAAAATGAAGATTCCCATATTGAAAGGTGATGAGAGTGACGCAAGAGAAGGGTTCGACTCTGCAATGTGAAACGGGGATTTGACTGAGGGGCAATGGGGTTCGACTGGGTGGGGTATGAATGATTGAGGGAAGGATCATCGAGCTCAGAGAACAACACAGGACCAGCCGGATTCTGCTGACCAGGATGCCAGAGGAACTAATGCCAGCTGCCAACACACTGTCCATTTACCTCCATACCTGCTTGTGAAATGTTAAAGTGTTTGATACCTGGTTTTTAAATACTGATGCTGTGATTACTGACACAACCTCCCCTGAAAGTGGTTTCCAGACACCACTGTCTGTGTGAAAGAACTTTCCCCATAAATCTCCTTTACACATTCCCCCTCCAGTGCCCTGTGGTATTGGACATTTCCATCCTGGGAAAAACACTCTGAACCATCTGCCCTGTCCGTGCCTCGAATCAGTGGATCAATTTACTTCAGGTCTCCCCCAAGCAACATTCCTCTCCTGCAATGGCTACTTTGCTTTATTTTTGCCTTGACCACGTTCCTAATCACCTGCAGCCTGTCGAATGACTGGCCCCACTGGCTTTTACAAAATTGCCACACAGATCCATAGGCTAACAGATCTGCTGACTGTAATCGGCCGAGAAGGTTAAACATGCTTGAGTTGTTCCCAGACAGCATCAGATTCTGAGGGGAGACTTACACCATCAGACAAACGAGCAGATTTAGGCCATTTCGCACATCAAGTCGGATCTGACATCCGCATGCCTGATTAATTATCTTAATCAACTCCATTCTGCCTTCTCCTCGACACCCTGATTGATCAAGAACCTATCAAACTCTGCTTCAAATACCCCCGATCACTTGGCCTCCGCATCCACCCGTGTAAATGAATTCCACAGATTCACCACGTACTTGCTGATAAATATTCTTCCTCATCTGTAAAGAGATGTCCTTCTGTTCTGAGGTTGTGCCCTCAGTGGTAATTCCCTTAACCTCCCAGTCTCAACCCACTATCCCCTCACGTTTTCACAGTCTACCTCTATCCTGGTGAAGCTCAATCCAAAAATCCCAACCCGGCAACGGGACAGGGCCTCTAATTGCTGGGAGCGAGGGAAATGCTCCTCCACCCTTTAACCTTTCGGACTCTGCAGTGATTTGGACAGCCTGCACTACAATCCGACCATCTCCCAGCACCTGCAGCTGGACCTGACAACCAGGAACCACGGAGGATCAGGACCTTGAGACGGACAGTGATGCAGTCAGGGGAACAATCTGCTCAACACTGGAGTTCACTTAATAGCACAGCAGAGGTTTCAGTGTAAAGCACACACTCGCTGCCCACCCACACTCACCTGTGCAGGAGACTCCAGCGTCCTCTGCGTGGGAGCAGTTATTCACCCCCCATGGGCTGGCAGGGCACTGGTCGAGAGCAGGCTCTGTCCCGTCACACTTCACCCCATCCAGCCAGATCTTCCCAGTGCCCTCTCCGTAGGAGGCATCTGTTGTTATTAACTGGGATGTTCCACAGTTCAAAACCCGGCAGACCAAGTCCGCTTCACTCCTATTCCAGCTCCTGCCACAGACGGTGCCCCAGGTAGAGTTATGATAGACCTCGACTCTCCCAGAGCACATGTTGTTCCCATTCACCAGCCGGACAGGGACCGGGCCTGAAACAGATCAGGGACAGGGGAGGGTGGTGTGGTGGGGTTCCAGTTAGTTCACTCCTGGTAATGTACCTATTTTGCCTCAGAGTGGCCACTCAGTTCCCTAGAACAAAGAATATTACAGCACACTATAGACACTAGGTCCATGATATTAACCTCTTCCGAGATCAATCTCACATAACCCTCCATTTTTCGGTCATTCCTGTGATGTCCCTAATGTGTCTGTCTCTACCACCACCTCTGACAGCACATTCTATACATCCTCCACTCTCTGTGTAAAACCTGACCCCAGCCCACCCCAATACCCACCCTATACCTGCCTCCATCACCTTAAAATTATTCCCTCATGTGAGTCATTTCTCTTCTGGGACTGTTGCCTCCCCCGGAGGGTCGTTCCTCCCATTCCAGCCCGCACCAGTATCCAAGGCGGAATGCTTATTATTTAACAGGACAACCACAGTGGTACACTCACTGTTTACTTATTCCCTTACCCTCTCCTCAGAGTCACGCAGTTACCTGCCTCCTGCAACTTAGGGGCTTCTATCCATCATCTCCTCATTCTCCCTTGTGCACCAAAGGTAATCCAGATTCATCTCCAGTTCATCAACGCACGACTCTAAGGAGCTGACACTCGGAGCCCGTATAGTTATCAGAGAGACTGCAGGTCTCCCAAAGTTCCCACATCTCCCATGAAGAAGACACCACTGACCCTGGCCCCATTCTCACTGTAATACTCGACAGAAATAGACGAAGAGAAAAGGAAATTTACCTCAGCCTCCACCTCTACTTACTGATTCTCATGGCAGACAGACAGACAGACATACTTTATTTATCCCGAGGGAAATTGGGTTTTGTTACAGCCGCACCAAGAACAGTGAAGAAATATAGCAATATAAAACCATAAATGATTAAATAATAATAAGTTAATCATGCCAAGTGGAAGTAAGTCCAGGACCAGCCTATTGGCTCAGGGTGTCTGACACTCGGAGGGAGGAGTTGTAAAGTTTGATGGCCACAGGTAGGAATGACATCCTATGACGCTCAGTGTTGCATCTCGGTGGAATGAGTCTCTGGCTGAATGTACTCCTGTGCCTACCCAGTACATTATGGAGTGGATGGGAGTCATTGTCCAAGATGGCATGCAACTTGGACAGCATCCTCTTTTCAGACACCACCATCAGAGAGTCCAGTTCCACCCCCACAACGTCACTGGCCTTACGAATGAGTTGATTCTGTTGGTGTCTCCTACCCTCAGCCTGCTGCACCAGCACACAACAGCAAACATGATAGCACTGGCCACCAGACTCGTAGAACATCCTCAGCATCGTCCGGCAGATGTTAAAGGACCTCAGTCTGCTCAGGAAATAGAGACGGCTCTGACCCTTCTTGTAGACATCCTCAGTGTTCTTTGACCAGTCCAGTTTATTCTCGATTCGTATGCTCAGGTATTTGTAGTCGTCCACCATATCCACACTGACCCCTTGGATGGAAACAGGGGTCACCGGTGCTTCAGCCCTCCTCAGGTCCACCACCAGCTCTTCAGTCTTTTTCACTTTAAGCTGCAGATGATTCTGCTCGCACCCTGTGACAAAGTTTCCCACCGTAGCCCTGTACTCAGCCTCATCTCCCTTGCTGATGAATCCAACTATGGCAGAGTCATCGGAAAACCTCCGAAGATGGCAAGACTCTGTGTTGTAGTTGAGGAACTCGAGAAGGACAGTGATGCAGTCAGGTGAACAATCTGTTCAACATTGGAGTTCACTTAATTGCACACCGAAGGTTTCAGTGTAAAGCACATCCTCACTGCCCACCCACACTCACCTGTGCAGGAGACTCCAGCGTCCTCTGCGTGGGAGCAGTTATTCACCCCCCATGGGCTGGCAGCGCACTGGTCGAGAGCAGGCTCTGTCCCGTCACACTTCACCTCATCCAGCCAGATCTTCCCAGTGCCCTCTCCGTAGGAGGCATCTGTTGTTACCGAATCAGATGTCCCACAGTTCAAAATCCTGCAGACCACGTCCGCCGCCATCTTATTCCAGCTCCTGCCACAGACGGTGCCCCAGGTAGAGTTATGATAGACCTCGACTCTCCCAGAGCATATGTTGTTCCCGTTCACCAGCCGGACGGGGACCGGGCCTGAAACCGAGAAGGGAATGATGTTAAAATGAGGATTCCCATATTGAAAGTTGATGAGAGTGACGTGAGAGAAGGCAGAGACTCTGCAATGTGAAACGGGGATTGGACTGAGGGGCAATGGGGTTCGACTGGGTGGGGTATGAATGATTGAGGGAAGGAACGTCGAGCTCAGAGAACAACACAGGAACAGGCCCTTCGGACCAGTCGGATTCTGCTGACCAGGATGCCAGAGGGACTAATGCCAGCTGCCCACACACTGTCCATTTACCTCCATACCTGCTTGTAAAATGTGAAAGTGTTTGATACCTAGTTTTTAAACACTGATGCTGTGATTACTGACACAACCTCCCCTGAAAGTGGTTTCCAGACAACACTGTCTGTATGAAAGAACTTTCCCCATAAATCTCCTTTACACACTCCCCCTCCAGTGCCCTGTGGTATTGGACATTTCCATCCTGGGAAAAACACTCTGAACCATCGGCCCTGTCCGTGCCTCGAATCAGTGGATCAATTTACTTCAGGTCTCCCCCAAGCAACATTCCTCTCCTGCAATGGCCACTTTACTTTATTTTTGCCTTGACCACGTTCCTAATCACCTGCAGCCTGTCGAATGACTGGCCCCACTGGCTTTTTCAAAATTGCCGCACAGATCCACAGGCCAACAGATCTGCTGACTGTAATCGGCCGAGAAGGTTAAACATGCTTGAGTTGTTCCCAGACAGCATCAGATTCTGAGAGGAGACTTACACCATCAGACAAACGAGCAGATTTAGGCCATTTGGCACATCGAGTCGGATCTGACATTCGCATGCCTGATTAATTATCTTAATCAACTCCATTCTGCCTTCTCCTCGACTCCCTGATTGATCAAGAACCTATCAAATTCTGCTTCAAATACTCCCGATGACTTGGCCTCCGCATCCACCTGTATAAATGAATTCTAAAGATCCACCACGTACTTGCTGATAAATATTCTTCCTCATCTGTAAAGAGATGTCCTTCTGTTCTGAGGTTGTGCCCTCAGTGGTAATTCCCTTAACCTCCCAGTCTCACCCCACTATCCCCTCACGTTTTCACAGTCTACCTCTATCCTGGTGAAGCTCAATCCAAAAATCCCAACCCAGCAACGGGACAGTGCCTCTAACTGCTGGGAGCGAGGGAAATGCTCCTCCACCCTTTAACCTTTCGGACTCTGCAGTGATTTGGACAGCCTGCACTACAATCCGACCATCTCCCAGCACCTGCAGCTGGACCTGACAACCAGGAACCACGGAGGATCAGGACCTTGAGACGGACAGTGATGCAGTCAGGGGAACAATCTGCTCAACACTGGAGTTCACTTAATAGCACAGCAGAGGCTTCAGTGTAAAGCACATCCTCACTGCCCACCCACACTCACCTGTGCAGGAGACTCCAGCGTCCTCTGCGTGGGAGCAGTTATTCACCCCCCATGGGCTGGCAGGGCACTGGTCGAGAGCAGGCTCTGTCCCGTCACACTTCACCCCATCCAGCCAGATCTTCCCAGTGCCCTCTCCGTAGGAGGCATCTGTTGTTACCGAATCAGGTGTCCCACAGTTCAAAACCCTGCAGACCACGTCCGCTTCACTCCTATTCCAGCTCCTGCCACAGACGGTGCCCCAGGTAGAGTTATGATAGACCTCGACTCTCCCAGAGCACATGTTGTTCCCGTTCACCAGCCGGACAGGGACCGGGCCTGAAACAGATCAGGGGAGGGTGGTGTGGTGGGGTTCCAGTTAGTTCACTCCTGGTAATGTACCTATTTTGCCTCAGAGTGGCCACTCGGTTCCCTAGAACAAACAATATTACAGCAGACTACGCACACTTGGCCCATGATGTTAATCTATTCCAAGATGAATCCCATGTAACCCCCCATCCTCTGACTCTTTACTGTCCCTAATGTGTCTGTCTCTACCACCACCTCTGACAGCACATTCTATACATCCTCCACTCTCTGTGTAAAACCTGACCTCTGACTACACCCCAGCGCACCCCAATACCCACCCTATACCTTCCTCCATCACCTTAAAATTATTCCCTCATGTGAGTCATTTCTGTTCTCGGACTGTTGCCTCCCCTGGAGGGTCGTTTCTCCCATTCCAGCCCGCACCAGTATCCAAGGTGGAATGCTTATTATTTAACGGGACAACCACAGTGGTACACTCACTGTCTACCTATTCCCCTACCCACTCCTCAGAGTCACGCAGTTACCTGCCTCCTGCAACTTAGGGGCTTCTATCCATCATCTCCTCATTCTCCCGTGTGCGCCAAAGGTAATCCAGATTCATCTCCAGTTAATCAACGCACGACTCTAAGGAGCTGACGCTCAGAGACGGTATAGTTATCAGAGAGACTGCAGGTCTCCCAAAGTTCCCACATCTCCCATGAAGAAGACACCACTGACCCTGGCCCCATTCTCACTGTAATACTCAACAGAAATAGACGAAGAGAAAAGGAAATTTACCTCAGCCTCCACCTCTACTTACTGATTCTCATGGCAGACAGACAGACAGACATACTTTATTTATCCCGAGGGAAATTGGGTTTTGTTACAGCCGCACCAAGAACAGTGAAGAAATATAGCAACATAAAACCATAAATGATTAAATAATAATAAGTTAATCATGCCAAGTGGAAGTAAGTCCAGGACCAGCCTATTGGCTCAGGGTGTCTGACACTCGGAGGGAGGAGTTGTAAAGTTTGATGGCCACAGGTAGGAATGACATCCTATGACGCTCAGTGTTGCATCTCGGTGGAATGAGTCTCTGGCTGAATGTACTCCTGTGCCTACCCAGTACATTATGGAGTGGATGGGAGTCATTGTCCAAGATGGCATGCAACTTGGACAGCATCCTCTTTTCAGACACCACCGTCAAAGAGTCCAGTTCCAACCCCACAACGTCACTGGCCTTACGAATGAGTTTGTTGATTCTGTTGGTGTCTGTTACCCTCAGCCTGCTGCCCCAGCACACAACAGCAAACATGATAGCACTGGCCACCAGACTCGTAGAACATCCTCAGGATCGTCCGGCAGATGTTAAAGGACCTCAGTCTGCTCAGGAAATAGAGACGGCTTTGACCCTTCTTGTAGACATCCTCAGTGTTCTTTGACCAGTCCAGTTTATAGTCGATTCGTATGCTCAGGTATTTGTAGTCGTCCACCATATCACACTGACCCCTTGGATGGAAACAGGGGTCACTGGTGCTTCAGCCCTCCTCAGGTCCACCAGCAGCTCTTCAGTCTTTTTCACTTTAAGCTGCAGATGATTCTGCTCGCACCCTGTGACAAAGTTTCCCACCGTAGCCCTGTACTCAGCCTCATCTCCCTTGCTGATGCATCCAACTATGGCAGAGTCATCGGAAAACCTCCGAAGATGGCAAGACTCTGTGTTGTAGTTGAGGAACTCGAGAAGGACAGTGATGCAGTCATGTGAACAATCCGTTCAACATTGGAGTTCACTTAATTGCACACCGAAGGTTTCAGTGTAAAGCACATCCTCACTGCCCACCCACACTCACCTGTGCAGGAGACTCCAGCGTCCTCTGCGTGGGAGCAGTTATTCACCCCCCATGGGCTGGCAGCGCACTGGTCGAGAGCAGGCTCTGTCCCCTTACACTTCACTCCATCCAGCCAGATCTTCCCAGTGCCCTCTCCGTAGGAGGCATCTGTTGTTACCGAATCAGATGTCCCACAGTTCAAAACCCTGCAGACCACGTCCGCCGCCATCTTATTCCAGCTCCTGCCACAGACGGTGCCCCAGGTAGAGTTATGATAGACCTCGACTCTCCCAGAGCACATGTTGTTCCCGTTCACCAGCCGGACGGGGACCGGGCCTGGAACCGAGAAGGGAATGAGGTTAAAATGAGGATTCCCATATTGAAATTTGATGAGAGTGACGTGAGAGAAGGCAGAGACTCTGCAATGTGAAACGGGGATTGGACTGAGGGGAAATGGGGTTCGACTGGGTGGGGTATGAATGATTGAGGGAAGGAACATCGAGCTCAGAGAACAACACAGGAACAGGCCGTTCGGACCAGCCGGATTCTGCTGACCAGGATGCCAGAGGAACTAATGCCAGCCGCTAACACACTGTCCATTTACCTCCATACCTGCTTGTGAAATGTTAAAGTGTTTGATACCTAGTTTTTAAACACTGATGCTGTGATTACTGACACAACCTCCCCTGAAAGTGGTTTCCAGACAACACTGTCTGTATGAAAGAACTTTCCCCATAAATCTCCTTTACACACTCCCCCTCCAGTGCCCTGTGGTATTGGACATTTCCATCCTGGGAAAAACACTCTGAACCATCTGTCCTGTCCGTGCCTCGAATCAGTGGATCAATTTACTTCAGGTCTCCCCCAAGCAACATTCCTCTCCTGCAATGGCCACTTTGCTTTATTTTTGCCTTGACCACGTTCCTAATTACCTGCAGCCTGGCGAATGACTGGCCCCACTGGCTTTTTCAAAATTGCCGCACAGATCCATAGGCTAACAGATCTGCTGACTGTAATCGGCCGAGAAGGTTAAACATGCTTGAGTTGTTCCCAGACAGCATCAGATTCTGAGAGGAGACTTACACCATCAGACAAACGAGCAGATTTAGGCCATTTGGCACATCGAGTCGGATCTGACATTCGCATGCCTGATTAATTATCTTAATCAACTCCATTCTGCCTTCTCCTCGACTCCCTGATTGATCAAGAACCTATCAAACTCTGCTTCAAATATCCCCAATGACCAGGCCTCCGCATCCACCTGTATAAATGAATTCCACAGATTCACCACGTACTTGCTGATAAATATTCTTCCTCATCTGTAAAGAGATGTCCTTCTGTTCTGAGGTTGTGCCCTCAGTGGTAATTCCCTTAACCTCCCAGTCTCACCCCACTATCCCCTCACGTTTTCACAGTCTACCTCTATCCTGGTGAAGCTCAATCCAAAAATCCCAACCCGGCAACGGGACAGGGCCTCTAACTGCTGGGAGCGAGGGAAATGCTCCTCCACCCTTTAACCTTTCGGACTCTGCAGTGATTTGGACAGCCTGCACTACAATCCGACCATCTCCCAGCACCTGCAGCTGGACCTGACAACCAGGAACCACGGAGGATCAGGACCTTGAGACGGACAGTGATGCAGTCAGGGGAACAATCTGCTCAACACTGGAGTTCACTTAATAGCACAGCAGAGGTTTCAGTGTAAAGCACACACTCGCTGCCCACCCACACTCACCTGTGCAGGAGACTCCAGCGTCCTCTGCGTGGGAGCAGTTATTCACCCCCCATGGGCTGGCAGCGCACTGGTCGAGAGCAGGCTCTGTCCCATCACACTTCACCCCATCCAGCCAGATCTTCCCAGTGCCCTCTCCGTAGGAGGCATCTGTTGTTACCGAATCAGGTGTCCCACAGTTCAAAACCCTGCAGACCACGTCCGCTTCACTCCTATTCCAGCTCCTGCCACAGACGGTGCCCCAGGTAGAGTTATGATAGACCTCGACTCTCCCAGAGCACATGTTGTTCCCGTTCACCAGCCGGACAGGGACCGGGCCTGAAACAGATCAGGGACAGGGGAGGGTGGTGTGGTGGGGTTCCAGTTAGTTCACTCCTGGTAATGTACCTATTTTGCCTCAGAGTGGCCACTCGGTTCCCTAGAACAAACAATATTACAGCAGACTACACACACTTGGCCCATGATGTTAATCTATTCCAAGATGAATCCCATGTAACCCCCCATCCTCTGACTCTTTACTGTCCCTAATGACAGTCCCTAATGTCCCTAATCACCACCTCTGACAGCACATTCTATACATCCTCCACTCTCTGTGTAAAACCTGACCTCTGACTACACCCCAGCCCACCCCAATACCCACCCTATACCTTCCTCCATCACCTTAAAATTATTCCCTCATGTGAGTCATTTCTGTTCAGGGACTGTTGCCTCTCCCTGAGGGTCGTTCCTCCCATTCCAGCCCGCACCAGTATCCAAGGTGGAATGCTTATTATTTAACGGGACAACCACAGTGGTACACTCACTGTCTACCTATTCCCCTACCCACTCCTCAGAGTCACGCAGTTACCTGCCTCCTGCAACTTAGGGGCTTCTATCCATCATCTCCTCATTCTCCCGTGTGCACCAAAGGTAATCCAGATTCAACTCCAGTTCATCAACGCACGACTCTAAGGAGCTGACGCTCAGAGACGGTATAGTTATCAGAGAGACTGCAGGTCTCCCAAAGTTCCCACATCTCCCATGAAGAAGACACCACTGACCCTGGCCCCATTCTCACTGTAATACTCAACAGAAATAGACGAAGAGAAAAGGAAATTTACCTCAGCCTCCACCTCTACTTACTGATTCTCATGGCAGACAGACAGACAGACATACTTTATTTATCCCGAGGGAAATTGGGTTTTGTTACAGCCGCACCAAGAACAGTGAAGAAATATAGCAACATAAAACCATAAATGATTAAATAATAATAAGTTAATCATGCCAAGTGGAAGTAAGTCCAGGACCAGCCTATTGGCTCAGGGTGTCTGACACTCGGAGGGAGGAGTTGTAAAGTTTGATGGCCACAGGTAGGAATGACATCCTATGACGCTCAGTGTTGCATCTCGGTGGAATGAGTCTCTGGCTGAATGTACTCCTGTGCCTACCCAGTACATTATGGAGTGGATGGGAGTCATTGTCCAAGATGGCATGCAACTTGGACAGCATCCTCTTTTCAGACACCACCGTCAAAGAGTCCAGTTCCAACCCCACAACGTCACTGGCCTTACGAATGAGTTTGTTGATTCTGTTGGTGTCTGTTACCCTCAGCCTGCTGCCCCAGTACACAACAGCAAACATGATAGCACTGGCCACCAGACTCGTAGAATATCCTCAGCATTGTGCGGCAGATGTTAAAGGACCTCAGTCTCCTCAGGAAATAGAGACGGCTCTGACCCTTCTTGTAGACAGCCTCAGTGTTCTTTGACCAGTCCAGTTTATTGTCGATTCGTATCCCCGGGTATTTGTAGTCGTCCACCATATCCACACTGACCCCTTGGATGGAAACAGGGGTCACTGGTGCTTCAGCCCTCCTCAGGTCCACCACCAGCTCTTCAGTCTTTTTCACTTTAAGCTGCAGATGATTCTGCTCGCACCCTGTGACAAAGTTTCCCACCGTAGCCCTGTACTCAGCCTCATCTCCCTTGCTGATGCATCCAACTATGGCAGAGTCATCGGAAAACCTCCGAAGATGGCAAGACTCTGTGTTGTAGTTGAGGAACTCGAGAAGGACAGTGATGCAGTCAGGTGAACAATCAGTTCAACATTGGAGTTCACTTAATTGCACACCGAAGGTTTCAGTGTAAAGCACATCCTCACTGCCCACCCACACTCACCTGTGCAGGAGACTCCAGCGTCCTCTGCGTGGGAGCAGTTATTCACCCCCCATGGGCTGGCAGCGCACTGGTCGAGAGCAGGCTCTGTCCCGTCACACTTCACCCCATCCAGCCAGACCTTCCCAGTGCCCTCTCCGTAGGAGGCATCTGTTGTTACCGAATCAGATGTCCCACAGTTCAAAACCCTGCAGACCACGTCCGCCGCCATCTTATTCCAGCTCCTGCCACAGACGGTGCCCCAGGTAGAGTTATGATAGACCTCGACTCTCCCAGAGCACATGTTGTTCCCGTTCACCAGCCGGACGGGGACCGGGCCTGGAACCGAGAAGGGAATGAGGTTAAAATGAGGATTCCCATATTGAAAGTTGATGAGAGTGACGTGAGAGAAGGCAGAGACTCTGCAATGTGAAACGGGGATTGGACTGAGGGGAAATGGGGTTCGACTGGGTGGGGTATGAATGATTGAGGGAAGGAACATCGAGCTCAGAGAACAACACAGGAACAGGCCGTTCGGACCAGCCGGATTCTGCTGACCAGGATGCCAGAGGAACTAATGCCAGCCGCCCACACACTGTCCATTTACCTCCATACCTGCTTGTAAAATGTTAAAGTGTTTGATACCTAGTTTTTAAACACTGATGCTGTGATTACTGACACAACCTCCCCTGAAAGTGGTTTCCAGACACCACTGTCTGTATGAAAGAACTTTCCCCATAAATCTCCTTTACACATTCCCCCTCCAGTGCCCTGTGGTATTGGACATTTCCATCCTGGGAAAAACACTCTGAACCATCTGCCCTGTCCGTGCCTCGAATCAGTGGATCAATTTACTTCAGGTCTCCCCCAAGCAACATTCCTCTCCTGCAATGGCCACTTTGCTTTATTTTTGCCTTGACCACGTTCCTAATCACCTGCAGCCTGTCGAATGACTGGCCCCACTGGCTTTTTCAAAATTGCAACACAGATCCATAGGCTAACAGATCTGCTGACTGTAATCGGCCGAGAAGGTTAAACATGCTTGAGTTGTTCCCAGACAGCATCAGATTCTGAGGGGAGACTTACACCATCAGACAAACGAGCAGATTTAGGCCATTTGGTACATCGAGTCGGATCTGACATTCGCATGGCTGATTAATTATCTTAATCAACTCCATTCTGCCTTCTCCTCGACACCCTGATTGATCGAGAACCTATCAAACTCTGCTTCAAATACCCCCGATCACTTGGCCTCCGCATCCACCCGTGTAAATGAATTCCACAGATTCACCACGTACTTGCTGATAAATATTCTTCCTCATCTGTAAAGAGATGTCCTTCTGTTCTGAGGTTGTGCCCTCAGTGGTAATTCCGTTAACCTCCCAGTCTCACCCCACTATCCCCTCACGTTTTCACAGTCTACATCTATCCTGGTGAAGCTCAATCCAAAAATCCCAACCCGGCAACGGGACAGGGCCTCTAATTGCTGGGAGCGAGGGAAATGCTCCTCCACCCTTTAACCTTTCGGACTCTGCAGTGATTTGGACAGCCTGCACTACAATCCGACCATCTCCCATCTCCCTGCAGCTGGACCTGACAACCAGAAACCACGGAGGATCAGGACCTTGAGACGGACAGTGATGCAGTCAGGGGAACAATCTGCTCAACACTGGAGTTCACTTAATAGCACAGCAGAGGTTTCAGTGTAAAGCACACACTCGCTGCCCACCCACACTCACCTGTGCAGGAGACTCCAGCGTCCTCTGCGTGGGAGCAGTTATTCACCCCCCATGGGCTGGCAGGGCACTGGTCGAGAGCAGGCTCTGTCCCATCACACTTCACTCCATCCAGCCAGATCTTCCCAGTGCCCTCTCCGTAGGAGGCATCTGTTGTTACCGACTCAGGTGACCCACAGTTCAAAATCCTGCAGACCACGTCCGCTTCACTCCTATTCCAGCTCCTGCCACAGACGGTGCCCCAGGTAGAGTTATGATAGACCTCGACTCTCCCAGAGCACATGTTGTTCCCATTCACCAGCCGGACAGGGACCGGGCCTGAAACAGATCAGGGACAGGGGAGGGTGGTGTTGTGGGGTTCCAGTTAGTTCACACCTGGTAATGTACCTGTTTTTCTTCAGAGTGGCCAGCTCGTTACCTAGAACAAACAGTATTACAGCACACTACACATACTTGGCCCATGATGTTAACCTCTTCCGAGATCAATCTCACATAACCCTCCATTTTTCAGTCATTCCTGTGATGTCCCTAATGTGTCTGTCTCTACCACCACCTCTGACAGCACATTCTATACATCCTCCACTCTCTGTGTAAAACCTGACCTCTGACTACACCCCAGCCCACCCCAATACCCACCCTATACCTGCCTCCATCACCTTAAAATTATTCCCTCATGTGAGTCATTTCTGTTCAGGGACTGTTGCCTCTCCCTGAGGGTCATTCCTCCCATTCCAGCCCGCACCAGTATCCAAGGTGGAATGCTTGTTATTTAACGGGACAACCACAGTGGTACACTCACTGTCTACCTAATCCCTTACCCACTCCTCAGAGTCACGCAGTTACCTGCCTCCTGCAACTTAGGGGCTTCTATCCATCATCTCCTCATTCTCCCGTATGCACCAAAGGTAATCCAGATTCATCTCCAGTTCATCAACGCACGACTCTAAGGAGCTGACGCTCAGAGCCGGTATAGTTATCAGAGAGACTGCAGATCTCCCAAAGTTCCCACATCTCCCATGAAGAACACACCACTGACCCTGGCCCCATTCTCACTGTAATACTCGACAGAAATAGATGAAGAGAAAAGGAAATTTACCTCAGCCTCCACCTCTACTTACTGATTTTCATGGCAGACAGACAGACAGACATACTTTATTGATCCCGAGGGAAATTGGGTTTTGTTACAGCTGCACCAAGAACAGTGAAGAAATATAGCAACATAAAACCATAAATGATTAAATAATAATACTAAGTTAATCATGCCAAGTGGAAGTAAGTCCAGGACCAGCCTATTGGCTCAGGGTGTCTGACACTCGGAGGGAGGAGTTGTAAAGTTTGATGGCCACAGGTAGGAATGACATCCTATGATGCTCAGTGTTGCATCTCGGTGGAATGAGTCTCTGGCTGAATGTACTCCTGTGCCTACCCAGTACATTATGGAGTGGATGGGAGTCATTGTCCAAGATGGCATGCAACTTGGACAGCATCCTCTTTTCAGACACCACCGTCAGAGTCCAGTTCCACCCCCACAACGTCACTGGCCTTACGAATGAGTTTGTTTATTCTGTTGGTGTCTGTTACGCTCAGCCTGCTGCCCCAGCACACAACAGCAAACATGATAGCACTGGCCACCAGACTCGTAGAACATCCTCAGCATCGTCCGGCAGATGTTAAAGGACCTCAGTCTCCTCAGGAATAGAGACGGCTCTGACCCTTCTTGTAGACAGCCTCAGTGTTCTTTGACCAGTCCAGTTTATTGTCGATTCGTATCCCCGGGTATTTGTAGTCGTCCACCATATCCACACTGACCCCTTGGATGGAAACAGGGGTCACCGGTGCTTCAGCCCTCCTCAGGTCCACCAACAGCTCTTCAGTCTTTTTCACTTTAAGCTGCAGATGATTCTGCTCGCACCCTGTGACAAAGTTTCCCACCGTAGCCCTGTACTCAGCCTCATCTCCCTTGCTGATGCATCCAACTATGGCAGAGTCATCGGAAAACTTCCGAAGATGGCAAGACTCTGTGTTGTAGTTGAGGAACTCGAGAAGGACAGTGATGCAGTCAGGTGAACAATCCGTTCAACATTGGAGTTCACTTAATTGCACACCGAAGGTTTCAGTGTAAAGCACATCCTCACTGCCCACCCACACTCACCTGTGCAGGAGACTCCAGCGTCCTCTGCGTGGGAGCAGTTATTCACCCCCCATGGGCTGGCAGCGCACTGGTCGAGAGCCGGCTCTGTCCCCTTACACTTCACTCCATCCAGCCAGATCTTCCCAGTGCCCTCTCCGTAGGAGGCATCTGTTGTTACCGAATCAGATGTCCCACAGTTCAAAATCCTGCAGACCACGTCCGCTTCACTCTTATTCCAGCTCCTGCCACAGACGGTGCCCCAGGTAGAGTTATGATAGACCTCGACTCTCCCAGAGCACATGTTGTTCCCGTTCACCAGCCGGACGGGGACCGGGCCTGGAACAGAGAAGGGAATGAGGTTAAACTGAGGATTCCCATATTGAAAGTTGATGAGAGTGACGTGAGAGAAGGCTGAGAATCTGCAATGTGAAATGGGGCTTGGACTGAGGGGCAATGGGGTTCGACTGGGTGGGGTATGAATGATTGAGGGAAGGAACATCGAGCTCAGAGAACAACACAGGAACAGACCCTTCGGACCAGCCGGATTCTGCTGACCAGGATGCCAGAGGGACTAATGCCAGCTGCCCACACACTGTCCATTTACCTCCATACCTGCTTGTAAAATGTTAAAGTGTTTGATACCTAGTTTTTAAACACTGATGCTGTGATTACTGACACAACCTCCCCTGAAAGTGGTTTCCAGACACCACTGTCTGTATGAAAGAACTTTCCCCATAAATCTCCTTTACACATTCCCCCTCCAGTGCCCTGTGGTATTGGACATTTCCATCCTGGGAAAAACACTCTGAACCATCTGTCCTGTCCGTGCCTCGAATCAGTGGATCAATTTACTTCAGGTCTCCCCCAAGCAACATTCCTCTCCTGCAATGGCCACTTTGCTTTATTTTTGCCTTGACCACGTTCCTAATTACCTGCAGCCTGTCGAATGACTGTCCCCAGTGGCTTTTTCAAAATTGCCGCACAGATCCATCGGCTAACAGATCTGCTGACTGTAATCGGCCGAGAAGGTTAAACATGCTTGAGTTGTTCCCAGACAGCATCAGGTTCTGAGGGGAGACTTACACCATCAGACAAACGAGCAGATTTAGGCCATTTGGCACATCGAGTCGGATCTGACATTCGCATGGCTGATTAATTATCATAATCAACTCCATTCTGCCTTCTCTTCGACGCCCTGATTGATCAAGAACCTATCAAACTCTGCTTCAAATATCCCAAATGACCAGGCTTCCACATCCGCCTGTGGAAATGAATTCCACAGATTCACCACGTACTTGCTGATAAATATTCTTCCTCATCTGTAAAGAGATGTCCTTCTATTCTGAGGTTGTGTCCTCGGTGGTAATTCCCTTAACCTCCCAGTCTCACCCCACTATCCCCTCACGTTTTCACAGTCTACATCTATCCTGGTGAAGCTCAATCCAAAAATCCCAACCCGGCAACGGGACAGGGCCTCTAATTGCTGGGAGCGAGGGAAATGCTCCTCCACCCTTTAACCTTTCGGACTCTGCAGTGATTTGGGCAGCCTGCACTACAATCCGACCATCTCCCAGCACCTGCAGCTGGACCTGACAACCAGGAACCACGGAGGATCAGGACCTTGAGACGGACAGTGATGCAGTCAGGGGAACAATCTGCTCAACACTGGAGTTCACTTAATAGCACAGCAGAGGTTTCAGTGTAAAGCACACACTCGCTGCCCACCCACACTCACCTGTGCAGGAGACTCCAGCGTCCTCTGCGTGGGAGCAGTTATTCACCCCCCATGGGCTGGCAGGGCACTGGTCGAGAGCAGGCTCTGTCCCGTCACACTTCACCCAATCCAGCCAGATCTTCCCAGTGCCCTCTCCGTAGGAGGCATCTGTTGTTACCGAATCAGATGTCCCACAGTTCAAAATTCTGCAGACCAAGTCCGCTTCACTCTTATTCCAGCTCCTGCCACAGACGGTGCCCCAGGTAGAGTTATGATAGACCTCGACTCTCCCAGAGCACATGTTGTTCCCGTTCACCAGCCGGACGGGGACCGGGCCTGGAACCGAGAAGGGAATGATGTTAAAATGAGGATTCCCATATTGAAAGTTGATGAGAGTGACATGTGAGAAGGCTGAGAATCTGCAATCTGAAATTGGGCTTGGACTGATGGGCAATGGGGTTCGACTGGGTGGGGTATGAATGATTGAGGGAAGGAACATCGAGCTCAGAGAACAACACAGGAACAGGCCCTTCGGACCAGCCGGATTCTGCTGACCAGGATGCCAGAGGGACTAATGCCAGCTGCCCACACACTGTCCATTTACCTCCATACCTGCTTGTAAAATGTTAAAGTGTTTGATACCTAGTTTTTAAATACTGATGCTGTGATTACTGACACAACCTCCCCTGAAAGTGGTTTCCAGACACCACTGTCTGTGTGAAAGAACTTTCCCCATAAATCTCCTTTACACATTCCCCCTCCAGTGCCCTGTGGTATTGGACATTTCCATCCTGGGAAAAACACTCTGAACCATCGGCCCTGTCCGTGCCTCGAATCAGTGGATCAATTTACTTCAGGTCTCCCCCAAGCAACATTCCTCTCCTGCAATGGCCACTTTGCTTTATTTTTGCCTTGACCACGTTCCTAATCACCTGCAGCCTGTCGAATGACTGGCCCCACTGGCTTTTTCAAAATTGCCGCACAGATCCATAGGCTAACAGATCTGCTGACTGTAATCGGCCGAGAAGGTTAAACATGCTTGAGTTGTTCCCAGACAGCATCAGATTCTGAGGGGAGACTTACAGCATCAGACAAACGAGCAGATTTAGGCCATTTCGCACATCGAGTCGGATCTGACATTCGCATGGCTGATTAATTATCTTAATCAACTCCATTCTGCCTTCTCCTCGACACCCTGATTGATCAAGAACCTATCAAACTCTGCTTCAAATACCCCCGATCACTTGGCCTCCGCATCCACCCGTGTAAATGAATTCCACAGATTCACCACGTACTTGCTGATAAATATTCATCCTCATCTGTAAAGAGATGTCCTTCTGTTCTGAGGTTGTGCCCTCAGTGGTAATTCCCTTAACCTCCCAGTCTCACCACACTATCCCCTCACGTTTTCACAGTCTACCTCTATCCTGGTGAAGCTCAATCCAAAAATCCCAACCCGGCAACGGGACAGGGCCTCTAACTGCTGGGAGCGAGGGAAATGCTCCTCCACCCTTTAACCTTTCGGACTCTGCAGTGATTTGGACAGCCTGCACTACAATCCGACCATCTCCCAGCACCTGCAGCTGGACCTGACAACCAGGAACCACGGAGGATCAGGACCTTGAGAAGGACAGTGATGCAGTCAGGGGAACAATCTGCTCAACACCGGAGTTCACTTAATAGCACAGCAGAGGTTTCAGTGTAAAGCACACACTCGCTGCCCACCAACACTCACCTGTGCAGGAGACTCCAGCGTCCTCTGCGTGGGAGCAGTTATTCACCCCCCATGGGCTGGCAGGGCACTGGTCGAGAGCAGGCTCTGTCCCGTCACACTTCACCCCATCCAGCCAGATCTTCCCAGTGCCCTCTCCGTAGGAGGCATCTGTTGTTACCGAATCAGATGTCCCACAGTTCAAAATCCTGCAGACCAAGTCCGCTTCACTCTTATTCCAGCTCCTGCCACAGACGGTGCCCCAGGTAGAGTTATGATAGACCTCGACTCTCCCAGAGCACATGTTGTTCCCGTTCACCAGCCGGGCAGGGACCGGGCCTGAAACAGATCAGGGACAGGGGAGGGTGGTGTGGTGGGGCTCCAGTTAGTTCAATCCTGGTAATGTACCTATCTTGCCTCAGAGTGGTAACTCGGTTCCCGAGAATAAACAATATTACAGCAGACTACACACACTTGGCCCATGATGTTAACCTCTTCTAAGATCCATCTCACATAACCCTCCATTTTTCGGTCATTCCTGTGATGTCCCTAATGTGTCTGTCTCTACCACCACCTCTGACAGCACATTCTATACATCCTCCACTCTCTGTGTAAAACCTGACCTCTGAATACACCCCAGCCCACCCCAATACCCACCCTATAACTTCCTCCATCACTTTAAAATTATTCCCTCATGTGAGTCATTTCTCTTCTGGGACTGTTGCCTCCCCTGGAGGGTCATTCCTCCCATTCCAGCCTGAACCAGTATCCAAGGTGGAATGCTTATTATTTAACGGGACAACCACAGTGGTACACTCACTGTCTACTTATTCCCCTACCCTCTCCTCAGAGTCACGCAGTTACCTGCCTCCTGCAAGTTAAGGGCTTCTATCCATCATCTCCTCATTCTCCCGTGTGCGCCAAAGGTCATCCAGATTCATCTCCAGTTCATCAACGCACGACTCTAAGGAGCTGACGCTCGGAGCCCGTATAGTTATCAGAGAGACTGCAGATCTCCCAAAGTTCCCACATCTCCCATGAAGAACACACCACTGACCCTGGCCCCATTTTTACTGTAATACTCGACAGAAATAGATGAAGAGAAAAGGAAATTTACCTCAGCCTCCACCTCTACTTACTGATTCTCATGGCAGACCGACAGACAGACATACTTTATTTATCCCGAGGGAAATTGGGTTTTGTTACAGCCGCACCAAGAACAGTGAAGAAACATAGCAATATAAAACCATAAATGATTAAATAATACTAAGTTAATCATGCCAAGTGGAAGTAAGTCCAGGGCCAGCCTATTGGCTCAGGGTGTCTGACACTCTGAGGGAGGAGTTGTAAAGTTTGATGGCCACAGGTAGGAATGACATCCTATGACGCTCAGTGTTGCATCTCGGTGGAATGAGTCTCTGGCTGAATATACTCCTGTGCCTACCCAGTACATTATGGAGTGGATGGGAGTCATTGTCCAAGATGGCGTGCAACTTGGACAGCATCCTCTTTTCAGACACCACCGTCAGAGGGTCCAGTTCCAGCCCCACAACGTCACTGGCCTTACGAATGAGTTTGTTGATTCTGTTGGTGTCTCCTACCCTCAGCCTGCTGCCCCAGCACACAACAGCAAACATGATAGCACTGGCCACCAGACTCGTAGAACATCCTCAGCATCGTGCGGCAGATGTTAAAGGACCTCAGTCGGCTCAGGAAATAGAGACGGCTCTGACCCTTCTTGTAGACATCCTCAGTGTTCTTTGACACAGTCCAGTTTATAGTCGATTCGTATGCTCAGGTATTTGTAGTCGTCCACCATATCCACACTGACCCCTTGGATGGAAACAGGGGTCACCGGTGCCTCAGCCCTCCTCAGGTCCACCACCAGCACTTCAGTCTTTTTCACTTTAAGCTGCAGATGATTCTGCTCGCACCCTGTGACAAAGTTTCCCACCGTAGCCCTGTACTCAGCCTCATCTCCCTTGCTGATGCATCCAACTATGGCAGAGTCATCGGAAAAGTTCCGAAGATGGCAAGACTCTGTGTTGTAGTTGAGGAACTCGAGAAGGACAGTGATGCAGTCAGGTGAACAATCCGTTCAACATTGGAGTTCACTTAATTGCACACCGAAGGTTTCAGTGTAAAGCACATCCTCACTGCCCACCCACACTCACCTGTGCAGGAGACTCCAGCGTCCTCTGCGTGGGAGCAGTTATTCACCCCCCATGGGCTGGCAGCGCACTGGTCGAGAGCCGGCTCTGTCCCGTCACACTTCACCCCATCCAGCCAGACCTTCCCAGTGCCCTCTCCGTAGGAGGCATCTGTTGTTACCGAATCAGATGTCCCACAGTTCAAAATCCTGCAGACAACGTCCGCCGCCATCTTATTCCAGCTCCTGCCACAGACGGTGCCCCAGGTAGAGTTATGATAGACCTCGACTCTCCCAGAGCACATGTTGTTCCCGTTCACCAGCCGGACAGGGACCGGGCCTGAAACAGATCAGGGACAGGGGAGGGTGGTGTGGTGCGGTTCCAGTTAGTTCACTCCTGGTAATGTACCTATTTTGCCTCAGAGTGCCTACTCAGTTCCCCAGAACAAACAATATTACAGCACACTACACACACTTGGCCCATGATGTTAATCTATTCCAAGATCAATCCCATGTAACCCCCCATCCTCTGACTCTTTACTGTCCCTAATGTGTCTATCTCTACCACCACCTCTGACAGCACATTCTATACATCCTCCACTCTCTGTGTAAAACCTGACCTCTGACTTCACCCCAGCCCACCCCAATACCCACCCTATACCTTCCTCCATCACCTTAAAATTATTCCCCCATGTGAGTCATTTCTCTTCAGGGACTGTTGCCTCCCCCGGAGGGTCGTTCCTCCTATTCCAGTCCGCACCAGTATCCAAGGTGGAATGCTTATTATTTAACGGGACAACAACAGTGGTACACTTACTGTCTACCTATTCCCTTACCCTCTCCTCAGCGTCGCGCAGGTACCTGCCTCCTGCAACTTAGGGGCTTCTATCCATCATCTTCTCATGCTCCCGTGTGCACCAAAGGTCATCCTGATTCAACTCCAGTTCTTCAACGCACGACTCTAAGGAGCTGACGCTCAGAGCCCGTATAGTTATCAGAGAGACTGCAGGTCTCCCAAAGTTCCCACATCTCCCATGAAGAACACACCACTGACCCTGGCCCCATTCTCACTGTAATCCTCGACAGAAATAGACCAAGAGAAAAGGAAATTTACCTCAGCCTCCACCTCTACTTACTGAGCCTCATGAACCACTCTAGCAATGTCCCTCTCCTATAATGGCCACTTTGCTGAAACTGAACTTCTCTTTATTGGCCCTCACCACGTTCCTAAAACCTGCAGCCTGGTGAATGACTGGCCCCATTGGCTTTTTCAAAATTGCCGCACAGATCCACAGGCCAACGGATCTGCCGACTGCAATAGGGCCAAGAAGGTTAAACATGCTTGAGTTGTTCCCAGACAGCATCAGATTCTGAGGGGAGACTTACACCATCAGTCAAACGAGCAGATTTACGCCATTCGGCACATCGAGTCGGATCTGCCATTCCCTTGGCTGATTACTGATCTTAATCAACCCCATTCTGCCTTCTCCCTGTAATCTTCAAAGCCCTGGTTAATGAAATATAAACAATGACCTGGCCACCACAACAGCCCATGACAATGAATTCCACAGAACCACCACTTGTAAGACTTGGTAGTAAAATATTCTTGCTCATCTGTAAAGAGAAGCTCTTGTATTCATAGGTTGTGCCCCAGGTGGCAATTACCTTGACCGCCCAGACTGACCCCACTATCCCGTCACTTTTTCACAGTCTACCTCTATCCTGGTCAACCCGGCAACGGGACAGCAACCTCTAATTGCTGGGAGCGAGGGAAATGCTCCTCCACCCTTTAACCTTTCGGACTCTGCAGTGATTTGGACAGCCTGCACTACAATCCGACCATCTCCCAACACCTGCAGCTGGACCTGACAACCAGGAACCACGGAGGATCAGGACCTTGAGAAGGACAGTGATGCAGTCAGGGGAACAATCTGCTCAACACTGGAGTTCACTTAATAGCACAGCAGAGGTTTCAGTGTAAAGCACACACTCGCTGCCCACCCACACTCACCTGTGCAGGAGACTCCAGCGTCCTCTGCGTGGGAGCAGTTATTCACCCCCCATGGGCTGGCAGCGCACTGGTCGAGAGCAGGCTCTGTCCCGTCACACTTCACCCCATCCAGCCAGACCTTCCCAGTGCCCTCTCCGTAGGAGGCATCTGTTGTTACCGAATCAGATGTCCCACAGTTCAAAATCCTGCAGACCACGTCCGCCGCCATCTTATTCCAGCTCCTGCCACAGACGGTGCCCCAGGTAGATTTATGATAGACCTCGACTCTCCCAGAGCACATGTTGTTCCCGTTCACCAGCCGGACGGGGACAGGGCCTGGAACCGAGAAGGGAATGATGTTAAAATGAGGATTCCCATATTGAAAGTTGATGAGAGTGACGTGAGAGAAGGCAGAGACTCTGCAATGTGAAACGGGGATTGGACTGAGGGGCAATGGGGTTCGACTGGGTGGGGTATGAATGATTGAGGGAAGGAACTTCGAGCTCAGAGAACATCACAGGAACAGGCCGTTCGGACCAGCCGGATTCTGCTGACCAGGATGCCAGAGGGACTAATGCCAGCTGCCCACACACTGTCCATTTACCTCCATACCTGCTTGTAAAATGTTAAAGTGTTTGATACCTAGTTTTTAAACACTGATGCTGTGATTACTGACACAACCTCCCCTGAAAGTGGTTTCCAGACACCACTGTCTGTATGAAAGAACTTTCCCCATAAATCTCCTTTACACATTCCCCCTCCAGTGCCCTGTGGTATTGGACATTTCCATCCTGGGAAAAACACTCTGAACCATCGGCCCTGTCCGTGCCTCGAATCAGTGGATCAATTTACTTCAGGTCTCCCCCAAGCAACATTCCTCTCCTGCAATGGCCACTTTGCTTTATTTTTGCCTTGACCACGTTCCTAATCACCTGCAGCCTGTCGAATGACTGGCCCCACTGGCTTTTTCAAAATTGCCGCACAGATCCACAGGCCAACAGATCTGCTGACTGCAATCGGCCGAGAAGGTTAAACATGCTTGAGTTGTTCCCAGACAGCATCAGATTCTGAGGGGAGACTTACACCATCAGACAAACGAGCAGATTTAGGCCATTTCGCACATCGAGTCGGATCTGACATCCGCATGCCTGATTAATTATCTTAATCAACTCCATTCTGCCTTCTCCTCGACACCCTGATTGATCAAGAACCTATCAAACTCTGCTTCAAATACCCCCGATCACTTGGCCTCCGCATCCACCCGTGTAAATGAATTCCACAGATTCACCACGTACTTGCTGATAAATATTCATCCTCATCTGTAAAGAGATGTCCTTCTATTCTGAGGTTGTTCCCTCAGTGGTAATTCCCTTAACCTCCCAGTCTCATCCCACTATCCCCTCACGTTTTCACAGTCTACCTCTATCCTGGTGAAGCTCAATCCAAAAATCCCAACCCGGCAACGGGACAGGGCCTCTAATTGCTGGGAGCGAGGGAAATGCTCCTCCACCCTTTAACCTTTCGGACTCTGCAGTGATTTGGACAGCCTGCACTACAATCCGACCATCTCCCAGCACCTGCAGCTGGACCTGACAACCAGGAACCACGGAGGATCAGGACCTTGAGACGGACAGTGATGCAGTCAGGGGAACAATCTGCTCAACACTGGAGTTCACTTAATAGCACAGCAGAGGTTTCAGTGTAAAGCACACACTCGCTGCCCACCCACACTCACCTGTGCAGGAGACTCCAGCGTCCTCTGCGTGGGAGCAGTTATTCACCCCCCATGGGCTGGCAGGGCACTGGTCGAGAGCAGGCTCTGTCCCGTCACACTTCACCCCATCCAGCCAGATCTTCCCAGTGCCCTCTCCGTAGGAGGCATCTGTTGTTACCGACCCAGGTGTCCCACAGTTCAAAACCCTGCAGACCAAGTCCGCTTCACTCCTATTCCAGGTCCTGCCACAGACGGTGCCCCAGGTAGAGTTATGATAGACCTCGACTCTCCCAGAGCACATGTTGTTCCCGTTCACCAGCCGGACAGGGACCGGGCCTGAAACAGATCAGGGACAGGGGAGGGTGGTGTGGTGGGGTTCCAGTTAGTTCACTCCTGGTAATGTATCTATTTTGCCTCAGAGTGGTAACTCGGTTCCCTAGAACAAACAATATTACAGCACACTACACACACTTGGCCCATGATGTTAACCTCTTCCGAGATCAATCTCACATAACCCTCCATTTTTCGGTCATTCCTGTGATGTCCCTAATGTGTCTATCTCTACCACCACCTCTGACAGCACATTCTATACATCCTCCACTCTCTGTGTAAAACCTGACCTCTGAATACACCCCAGCCCACCCCAATACCCACCCTATACCTTCCTCCATCACCTTAAAATTATTCCCTCATGTGAGTCATTTCTCTTCTGGGACTGTTGCCTCTCCCTGAGGGTCGTTCCTCCCATTCCAGCCCGCACCAGTATCCAAGGTGGAATGCTTATTATTTAACGGGACAACAACAGTGGTACACTCACTGTCTACCTATTCCCTTACCCTCTCCTCAGTGTCACGCAGTTACCTGCCTCCTGCAAGTTAGGAGCTTCTATCCTCCATCTCCTCATTCTCCCGTACGCACCAAAGGTCATCCAGATTCAACACCAGTTCTTCAATGCACGACTCTAAGGAGCTGACGCTCAGAGCCCGTATAGTTATCAGAGAGACTGCAGGTGTCCCAAAGTTCCCACATCTCCCATGAAGAACACACCACTGACCCTGGCCCCATTTTCACTGTAATACTCGACAGAAATAGATGAAGAGAAAAGGAAATTTACCTCAGCCTCCACCTCTACTTACTGATTCTCATGGCAGACCGACAGACAGACATACTTTATTTATCCTGAGGGAAATTGGGTTTTGTTACAGCCGCACCAAGAACAGTGAAGAAATATAGCAATATAAAACCATAAATGATTAAATAATAATACTAAGTTAATCATGCCAAGTGGAAGTAAGTCCAGGGCTAGCCTATTGGCTCAGGGTGTCTGACACTCCGAGGGAGGAGTTGTAAAGTTTGATGGCCACAGGTAGGAATGACATCCTATGACGCTCAGTGTTGCATCTCGGTGGAATGAGTCTCTGGCTGAATGTACTCCTGTGCCTACCCAGTACATTATGGAGTGGATGGGAGTCATTGTCCAAGATGGCGTGCAACTTGGACAGCATCCTCTTTTCAGACACCACCGTCAGAGGGTCCAGTTCCAGCCCCACAACGTCACTGGCCTTACGAATGAGTTTGTTGATTCTGTTGGTGTCTGCTACCCTCAGCCTGCTGCCCCAGCACACAACAGCAAACATGATAGCACTGGCCACCAGACTCGTAGAACATCCTCAGCATCGTCCGGCAGATGTTAAAGGACCTCAGTCGGCTCAGGAAATAGAGACGGCTCTGACCCTTCTTGTAGACAGCCTCAGTGTTCTTTGACACAGTCCAGTTTATAGTCGATTCGTATGCTCAGGTATTTGTAGTCGTCCACCATATCCACACTGACCCCTTGGATGGAAACAGGGGTCACCGGTGCTTCAGCCCTCCTCAGGTCCACCACCAGCTCTTCAGTCTTTTTCACTTTAAGCTGCAGATGATTCTGCTCGCACCCTGTGACAAAGTTTCCCACCGTAGCCCTGTACTCAGCCTCATCTCCCTTGCTGATGCATCCAACTATGGCAGAGTCATCAGAAAACTTCCGAAGATGGCAAGACTCTGTGTTGTAGTTGAGGAACTCGAGAAGGACAGCGATGCAGTCAGGTGAACAATCTGTTCAACATTGGAGTTCACTTAATTGCACACCGAAGGTTTCAGTGTAAAGCACATCCTCACTGCCCACCCACACTCACCTGTGCAGGAGACTCCAGCGTCCTCTGCGTGGGAGCAGTTATTCACCCCCCATGGGCTGGCAGCGCACTGGTCGAGAGCAGGCTCTGTCCCGTCACACTTCACTCCATCCAGCCAGACCTTCCCAGTGCCCTCTCCGTAGGAGGAATCTGTTGTTACCGAATCAGATGTCCCACAGTTCAAAATCCTGCAGACCACGTCCGCCGCCATCTTATTCCAGCTCCTGCCACAGACGGTGCCCCAGGTAGAGTTATGATAGACCTCGACTCTCCCAGAGCACATGTTGTTCCCGTTCACCAGCCGGACAGGGACCGGGCCTGGAACCGAGAAGGGAATGAGGTTAAAATGAGGATTCCCATATTGAAAGTTGATGAGAGTGACGTGAGAGAAGGCAGAGACTCTGCAATGTGAAATGGGGCTTGGACTGAGGGGCAATGGGGTTCGACTGGGTGGGGTATGAATGATTGAGGGAAGGAACATCGAGCTCAGAGAACAACACAGGAACAGGCCCTTCGGACCAGCCGGATTCTGCTGACCAGGATGCCAGAGGGACTAATGCCAGCTGCCCACACACTGTCCATTTACCTCCATACCTGCTTGTAAAATGTTAAAGTGTTTGATACCTAGTTTTTAAATACTGATGCTGTGATTACTGACACAACCTCCCCTGAAAGTGGTTTCCAGACACCACTGTCTGTGTGAAAGAACTTTCCCCATAAATCTCCTTTACACATTCCCCCTCCAGTACCCTGTGGTATTGGACATTTCCATCCTGGGAAAAACACTCTGAACCATCTGCCCTGTCCGTGCCTCGAATCAGTGGATCAATTTACTTCAGGTCTCCCTCAAGCAACATTCCTCTCCTGCAATGGCCACTTTGCTTTATTTTTGCCTTGACCACGTTGCTAATCACCTGCAGCCTGTCGAATGACTGGCCCCACTGGCTTTTTCAAAATTGCCGCACAATCTGTTAGCAAATCGCTAACAGATCTGCTGACTGTAATCGGCCGAGAAGGTTAAACATGCTTGAGTTGTTCCCAGACAGCATCAGATTCTGAGGGGAGACTTACACCATCAGACAAACGAGCAGATTTAGGCCATTTGGCACATCGAGTTGGATCTGACATTCGCATGCCTGATTAATTATCAGCCACGTGATGTCATGGGACATCACGTGATGACGTAGGATCGAGATGTGGGATTCTGGCTCTCCCGTAAAAAGTAATAAAACAAAGTTTAAGTGAAGAAGAGTTAATTAATACCTTCTAGAAACTACTTATAAACAACTCAGGATTATCTTTGGATTTGTCTCCTAAACAGAAACAGAAGACAGCACGAGTCGGCGGGGAAAGAGACCCAGCCGTCTTGGCGGAGCCACGTACTCAAGTTCGATCTCCTCCTGGCGAAGTACATGCCCCCTCCGATAGTTCAGGGCAGGAAGCTGCGGCAATATCGACGGTCTCTCAGTAGAAACAGCGAGAACGGTGCATGTGTGAAGAAACGAGTTTGCACAAACAGGTGCAAACAGAACTATAAGTTCCAAGTGCGGCTGGAAGTGAAAATGAAAGTGAATCGGAAGTAGAATCAGATTCTCTGGAAGACACAGGTGAAGAAACAGACGAAGAAGAAGAAGTACAGGAGGAAATTAAAGGTGGAAATTTTTCTGGAGACTTAAGAGAAGTCCTGATACAAATAATGCATGAATTAAAAGTAATAAAAACAGAAGAAGATGAACAAGAAAGTTAAAAAGTTGGAAGAAAAAATGGGAGACAACACTGAAAGAATGGATAAGATGGAAGATAATATTCTTCCCTGGACATCAGCAACAAAACGGTTGTTGGAAAAAGTAGATGTACTTGAAAATTTTAGCAGACGAAACAACATTAAAATTGCTGGTCTTAAAGAAGGTATGGAGGGAGAAGATTCAATAAAACATAGAGACAGAACATCAGAAATTAAAGAGAGATTGGGTTGGAAGTGTTATTGCTGCTTCATTTAATTCAAAATCGAGGGAAGTTGCAACTTTGGTTAATAAAACCTTACCAATTAAAATACAAAATGTATTAATTGATTCTGTGGGGAGATATGTGATTATATATTGTTAAATCTTTTTGGAATTACGGACTCTTATGAACATTTATGCACCAAATGAAAATGATGCAAAATTCATACAAGAAGTTTTTTTGAATCTGGCCAACGCACATGATAAAATATTTTAACTTTTGTTTAGACCCAGTTCTAGATAGGTCAACTAAAGCTGTTACAAAATCAAAAGTAATAAAGTTAACTTTATCATTAATGAAAGACTTAAATCTGATTGATATATGGAGAAAAATTAATGCAAGAGAAAGAGATTATTCATTCTATTCAAATAGACATAAAACTTATTCAAGGATTGATTTTTTCCTATTTTCAAAGAATATTCAGGATAGAGTGAAAAGTGTGGAATATAAAGCAAGAATACTGTCAGATCATTCCCCCTTGATAATGACAATGATAATGATGGATAAGGAGGAATTGATTTATAGATGGAGATTTAATCCAATTTTATTAAAACATCAAGATTTTTGTGATTTTATGAAAAAACATATCCAATTTTTTTTGGATACAAATTCACATTCAGTTGAGGATAAATTTATATTATGGGAAGTGATGAAAGCATATTTGAGGGGTCAGATAATAAGTTATACTTCTAAAATTAAGAAGGAATATATGGTAGAAATAGATCAATTAGAAAAAGAGATTACAAAATTAGAAAAAGAATCCCAAAGATAGACGACAGAAGAAAAATGAAAACAACTTGTCAATAAAAAAATTACAATATAATACACTCCAGACATATTGAACAGAAAAAGTAATTATGAGAACTAAACAGAGATATTACGAATTAGGTGAAAGATCACACAAGATTCTTGCTTGGCAGTTGAAAACAGAACAGGCTTCCAAAACAATAAATGCAATTAGAACAAGTGCAAATAAGATTACTTACAAATATGAGTTAGGAAAATCTTTTATAAAATGGATTAAAACCTTAAATATTAGTCCTCAAGCTAAAGTAGTGACAAATGGTCAAACTTCAACATCATTCTACTTAACAAGGTCAACTAGACAAGGCTGCCCATTATCACCTGTCCTATTTGTATTGGCGATAGAACCATTAGCGGAAATAATTAGAATGGACTCAGATATTGTGGGCTTCAGAGTTAACCGAGAAGAATATAAGGTTAATTTATTTGCTGATGATGTTCTGATTTATTTAACAAACCCATTGCAATCGTTGTAAAAATTATCTCCTCGACTCCCTGATTGATCTATCAAACTCTACTTCAAATATCCCCGATCACTTGGCCTCCGCATCCACCCGTGTAAATGAATTCCACAGATTCACCACGTACTTGCTGATAAATATTCTTCCTCATCTGTAAAGAGATGCCCTTCTGTTCTGAGGTTGTGCCCTCAGTGGTAATTCCCTTAACCTCCCAGTCTCACCCCACTATCCCCTCACGTTTTCACAGTCTACCTCTATCCTGGTGAAGCTCAATCCAAAAATCCCAACCCGGCAACGGGACAGGGCCTCTAATTGCTGGGAGCGAGGGAAATGCTCCTCCACCCTTTAACCTTTCGGACTCTGCAGTGATTTGGACAGCCTGCACTACAATCCGACCATCTCCCAGCACCTGCAGCTGGACCTGACAACCAGGAACCACGGAGGATCAGGACCTTGAGACGGACAGTGATGCAGTCAGGGGAACAATCTGCTCAACACTGGAGTTCACTTAATAGCACAGCAGAGGTTTCAGTGTAAAGCACACACTCGCTGCCCACCCACACTCACCTGTGCAGGAGACTCCAGCGTCCTCTGCGTGGGAGCAGTTATTCACCCCCCATGGGCTGGCAGGGCACTGGTCGAGAGCAGGCTCTGTCCCGTCACACTTCACTCCATCCAGCCAGATCTTCCCAGTGCCCTCTCCGTAGGAGGCATCTGTTGTTATTAACTGGGACGTCCCACAGTTCAAAATCCTGCAGACCACGTCCGCCGCAATCTTATTCCAGCTCCTGCCACAGACGGTGCCCCAGGTAGAGTTATGATAGACCTCGACTCTCCCAGAGCACATGTTGTTCCCGTTCACCAGCCGGACGGGGACTGGGCCTGGAACAGAGAAGCGAATCAGTTTAAAATGAGGATTCCCATATTGTAAGCTGTCGAGAGTGCTGTGAGAGACTGTGCAATGGGAAATGGGGCTTGGACTGAGGGGAGAATGGGGTTCGACTGGGTGGGAGATCAGTGCTCGAGGGAAGGAACATCGAGCACAGAACAGAACAGCACAGGAACAGGCCCTTCAGACCAGCGTGAAACTGCTGACCAGGATGGCAGACTGACCGATGGCAGCTGCCCACACACTCTCCATTTTATGACCCGATAACAATTACAGAATGGAAAGGGCCATCCCAGCCCTTTTAGTCCGTGCCGACACTTACACTCACCTAGTCCCACCGACCCGCACTCAGCCCATAACCCTCCATTCCTTTCCTGTCCATATACCTATCCAATTTTACTTTAAATGACAATACTGAACCTGCCTCTACCACTTCTACTGGAAGCTCGTTCCACACAGCTACCACTCTGAGTAAAGAAATTCCCTCTTGTGTTACCCTTAAACTTTTGCCCCCTAACTCTCAAATCATGTCCTCTTGTTTGAATCTCCCCTTCTCTCAATGGAAAAACCCTATCCACGTCAACTCTATCTATCCCCCTCTTTATTTTAAATACCTCTATCAAGTCCCCCCTCAACCTTCTACGCTCCAAAGAATAAAGACCTAACTTGTTCAAACTTTCCCTGTAACTTTGGTGCTGAAACCCAGGTAACATTCTAGTAAATCTCCTCTGTACTCTCTCTATTTTGTTGATATCTTTCCTGTAATTTGGTGACCAGAACTGGACACAATACTCCAAATTCGACCTCACCAATGCCTTGTACAATTTTAACATTACATCCCAACTCTTATACTCAATGCTCTGATTTATAAAGGCCAGCATACCAAAAGCTTTCTTCACCACCCTATCCACATGAGATTCCACCTTCAGGGAACTATGCACCATTATTCCTAGATCACTCTGTTCTACTGCATTCTTCAATGCCCTACCATTTACCATGTATGTCCTATTTGGATTATTCCTACCAAAATGTAGCACCACACACGTATCAGCATTAAACTCCATCTGCCATCGTTCAGCCCACTCTTCTAACTGGCCTAAATCTCTCTGCAAGCTTTGAAAATCTACTTCATTATCCACAACACCACCTACCTTAGTATCATCTGCATACTTACTAATCCAATTTACCACTCCATCATCCGGATCATTAATGTATATGACAAACAACGTTGGACCCAGTACAGATCCCTGAGGCACACCACTAGTCACTGGCCTCCAACCTGACAAACAGTTATCCACCACTACTCTCTGGAATCTCCCATCCAGCCACTGTTGAATCCATTTTACTACTTCAATATTAATACCTAACGATTGAACCATCCTAACTAACCTTCCATGCGGAACCTTGTCAAAGGCCTTACTGAATTCCATATAGACAACATCCACTGCTTTACCCTCGTCAACTTTCCTCGTAACCGCTTAAAAAAATTCAATAAGATTTGTCAAACATGACCTTCCACGCACAAATCCATGTTGACTGTTCCTAATCAGACCCTGTCTATCCAGATAATTATATATACCATCTCTAAGAATACTTTCCATTAGTTTACCCACCACTGATGTCAAACTGGCAGGCCTACAATTGCTAGGTTTACTCTTAGAACCCTTTTTAAACAATGGAACCACATGAGCAATACGCCAATCCTCCGGCACCATCCCCGTTTCTAATGACATTTGAAATATTTCTGTCAGAGCCCCTGCTATTTCTACACTAACTTCCCTCAAGGTCCTAGGGAATCAGGACCCGGAGATTTATCCACTTTCATATTCCTTAAAAGCACCAGTACTTCCTCCTCTTTAATCGTCATAGTTTCCATAACTTCCCCACTTGTTTACCTTACCTTACACAATTCAGTATCCTTCTCCTTAGTGAATACTGAAGAAGAGAAATTGTTCAAAATCTCCCCCATCTCTTTCGGCTCCACACATAGCTGTCCACTCTGATTCTCTAAGGGACCAATTTTATCCCTCACTATCCTTTTGCTATTAATATAACTGTAGAAACCCTTTGGATTTATTTTCACCTTACTTGCCAAAGCAACCTCGTATCTTCTTTTAGCTTTTCTAATTTCTTTCTTAAGATTCTACTTACATTCTTTATATTCCTCGAGCACCTCATTTACTCCATGCTGCCTATATTTATTATAGATATCTCGCTTTTTCCTAACCAAGTTTCCAATATCCCTTGAAAACCATGGCTCTCAAAAGTTAAAAGGAAAACCTTCAAACTTTCTTTTCAACATAAAGATTCTGTACCCTCAAAATTTCACCTCTAAATTACCTCCATTTCTCTGTTATATCCTTCCCATAAAAAATTGTCCCAATCCACTCCTAAATCCTTTCACATCTCCTCAAAGTAAGGAAATGCGATGCTACCAAGTGGACCATTCACAGTTGTTGTGGTCTGCATCGCCACGATGCGTGAGTAACTTTTCTGGATAGGTGCACATAACCCTAGCACGTAGGGTACAGCGTAGATATGGCGTAGGGTATGTGACACCTACAGCGTAGATGTGACGTACAAGTATAAATCAGCCTTTAAGTTAGCCAACATCATTAAAACAAATGCTATAGATTGGCCTGATGATGATCAAAATCGAATACGACAAGCTTTGACATATTGTTGGGACCCGGTTTTTGATTCCTGTTCAACCCTGGAGGGAAATAATGATAAAGGTGAAAATGTTCAGGGGACTTCCGGTAAGATGGCGATTGTTTAATCGCTTAAAACTTTTGCTCCGTTACATTTCTTACCTTCGCACTCTGTATCTCCCTTTTTTTATCCCAGTTTGTTAATTTTTTTGACTTTCTTATCTGCTTGCGAATACACTTATCTCACAATGGCTACAAAGATTCCTAAATCTGGGAAAAAAGAAGCCTCCACGTCTCTGTCTGCCGAGATTCTCTCTGTCCTGGAACAAATCGACAAGACATTCTATCTGATATCAAGTCTGAATTTAAGTCTTCTTTCAGTTCGTAGGAGTCAAAATTGGATCAGATTAATGCTAGAGTGGATGATCATGCCAAACGTTTATCTCGCATCGACTTCCGAAGATTTCAAACATCGCATTCAGCAGCTGGAAGCTGTCTGTTCCAATTTGACAAAGCAAAACAGCAAACTTACTTTCAAGATGACCGATCTTGAAAATCGGAACAGGCGTTATAACCTACGAATTCTCGGCTTGCCAGAGGCCATCGAAAGGGGATCTCCCGTTGAATTTTTCTCTTCTTTACTTTGTGAGATTTTCGGGAAAGAATTTCTTTCGATTCCACCTGAGTTAGACAGAGCGCACCGGACATTCATTCACGGGTTTGCCCTGGGTTCTAGGCCACGTCCAGTAACTCTCTGTTTTCATCGATATTAGGTGAAAAACCTTCAGATCATGCAGGCACGTCAGAGAGGAAATCTGGATTATCAGGGTAACAGGATTTGCATCGTTGAAGACTATGGCCCTCAGGTTTTGAAGATGCGCGCTGAGTTCAAAGATTTTATGAAAGAGGTTTTTAATTGTGGACTCAGACCTTCCCTCTGTATCCTGCCAATCTTTGAATTACTCTTTCTACTGGGGACTACAAATGGTTCAAGTCGGTCAACGAGGCTCAGAAGTTTATTGAAGGTCTCCCAGCCATTTCAACTTCTTCGGACTCGGTTTGACTTTCTAAAATGGCCGATAAGTACTTTTTAAAAAAAAGCCTTCTTGTGGACTCAGATTCTTCTTGCGTAATCTAGTCCACTTACGAATAACTTTCAATACTGAGGACCACAAATGGTTTAGTTGGTTTGGGAGGCTCAGAATTTTATTGAAGGTCTCCCCAGCAGTTTAATATATCAGATTTGCTTTGTTTTTTTTTAAATGGCTTATAAGTACTTTTTTTTACATATAAAATTTTTCTTCAGTTTTTTTCCCCTCTGTTTTCTTTTTAAATTACTATTTTTTTTCCTTCTTTCATAGTTTCTCGTGGGTAGATTATTTCTCGATTATTATTCCGAATTAAGTTTTGTATTTTTTTTGATGGTATTGTTTCTTTTCATCTATAATCTTGATCTGCAGTGAATAAATGATCTAGTTTCTGTTATATTATTTAAACGGAGCTTATGTCAATGTTACAAAACTGGAAGTCAGTTTTTGGGGTGTCTTTTTTTTTGTAGAGCTAGCTGCTTTCTTGGGTAGCCATCTAGTTTTGGAATTGGAGGGGGGGGGGGGGGTTCTCTAGTGCCAACACTATTTAGTGTTTTTTTTGCTATTGTTTGTTATTCAGGACACTTTTTTATCTTGATTTTATTGATTTATACCTTTGCTCCAGAACTGTTATTTGAATGTTTGATCCTGTCTATGCCTACTACCTTTTATGTTTTAATAATTGATAATGATTAGTCCGCTGGAATGTAAAGGGATTGAACCATCCTGTTAAAAGACAGAAGGTGCTTTCCCATCTTAAGCAACTTAAAGCTGACATTGCCTTCCTGCAAGAAACTCATATTCGAAGTTTTGATAATGCTCGTCTTATGTCACGATGGGTGGGTCAGCATTTCCATTCTTCCTTCCCGGCCAAAGCCAGGGGGGTTTCTATCCTTATTAATCAATATGTTCCTTTTGAGCTCCACAGTAAGATATCTGATACAAATGGTCATTTTATTATTGTTTCTGGCAAATTATTTAATAATAAGGTAGTATTAGCTAATTTGTATGCTCCCAATTCGGTTGATGTGAACTTCTTTGAATGATTTTTTTCCTTATTACCTGATTTGAATTTATATTCTATTATACTGGGCGGTGACTTTAATTGTTGGTCAGATCCAGCTTTGGATTGATCGTCCTCTGTTCCTAGATTACCTACTAAATCTGCTTTAGCTATTCATTCTTTCCTTTCTAACTATGGTATCTCTGACGCGTGATGTTTTTTTCATCCTACTGAGAGAGATTATTCCTTTTTTCACGTGTCAACCATACTTTTACTAGAATTGATTATTTTTTAATCGATAATCAGCTGATTTCATTTGTTCACTCCTGCGATTATCAGAGTATA
This sequence comes from Hemitrygon akajei, assembly GCF_048418815.1. Classification (NCBI taxonomy): domain Eukaryota; kingdom Metazoa; phylum Chordata; class Chondrichthyes; order Myliobatiformes; family Dasyatidae; genus Hemitrygon; species Hemitrygon akajei. Next base: position 137,288 of record NW_027332076.1, read on the forward strand.
TTGATCTTGGATCATGCTCCAGTTACTTTGTCTTTAAATTTTCCCGGTCTCCCTCAAATGAACAATCATTGGCATTTTAATCCAACTTTGTTATCGGATGATGATTTTGTAAAATTTACGAAGGATCAGATAACATTTTTCCTAAACACCAATACGTCATCTGAAATTTCATCCCAGATTGTCTGGGATGCTATATATATATATTCAATTGGGACTCCTGAATGTGTTATTTCTCTCGATGCGGAGAAGGCCTTTGATCGTGTAGAGTGGAATTACCTTTTTGCGGTTTTAGAAAAATCTGATCTTGGTCAAAGTTTTATTTCTCAGATTAAATTGTTATGCCTATGTCCTACCGCTTCTGTTCTGACTAACTCTCAGCAATCCCAGTCTTTTAGCCTTAAACGTGGCGCCCATCAAGGGTGCCCTTTAAATCCCTTCCTTTTTGATTTGGCTATAGAGTCACTGGCGACTGCATTTCAAAGTTGTCCTGACCTGACAGGGATTTTGGGTGGGGGGGCGGGGGGTGTTGAGCATAAAGTTTCTCTTTAAGCTGACGATTTATTACTTTTTCTATCAAATCCGTCCACTTCCTTATGTCCACTACTCCCAATGTTTTTACTTCTTGATCAATTCAGCCAGCTTTCTGGCTATAAACTCAACCTGCTCAAGAGTGAACTCTTTCCAATTAATAAAGAAGCACAAGCATTAGTATTTCATGACCTCCCTTTTAAAGTAGTTAATAATCAATTTACTTACCTTGGTATTACAGTTACAAGGAATTTCAAGGATCTTTTTCGTGAAAACTTTGCCTATCTTTTGAACTCTACAAAACAGAGTTTGACACAATGGTCACCCTTATCTATGTCTCTGGTAGGTCGTGTTAATGTTATTAAAATGTATATCCTTCCTAAATTTTTATACTTATTTCAATCTTTACCAATTTTCATTTCTAAAGCTTTTTTTGATTCCTTAGACTCTATTATTTTGTCCTATCTAAGGAAGGGTAAACGTTCTAGACTTAATAAAGCTTACCTCCAAAAATCTAAAATGAAGGTGGTATGGCTTTACCTAACTTCCGTTTATACTATTGGGCAGCTAATATTTGCTGTCTTACTTTCTAGTCCTTTTTTCAAAACAAGTCTGATTGTCCTAAATGGGTGGCAATGGAGTTGAACTCCACTAAGGATCTCTCTATTTCTGCACTTCTTGGATCTGCACTCCCTAGTCGCTTGCCTAGACTAATTGTTAATCCTCTTATTAGACATACTCCGAGAATTTGGGCCCAGTTTAGAACATTTAATGGTCTTCATGGTTTATTCCTTTCTAGTCCTATCTTGCATGATCATCTTTTCCTACCTTCTATGCAAGATTCAACATTTCATGATTGGTACATAAGGGGCATTAGGCATTTTGAAGATCTTTTCATTGATAATCGTTTCGCAACTTTCCAACAACTTTCTACAAAGTTCAATCTACCTAATGCCCACTTTAGATACCTTCAAATTAGACATTTCATTGATCCTTTATTATCCAATTTTCCTGCGATGCCTGAGAAAAACGTTGTGGACCTGTTTCTTTCTATTAATCCACTGGGCAAAGGCTTAACATCTTTTATTTGTGCTAAATTAGTGACCCTACAGCGTGCCCCCTTTGATAAAATTAGAATGGCTTGGGAGCATGACTTACATGTTTCTTTATCTGATGCAGTTTGGGACTCAATTCTCAAGTCAGTTAATTCAACCTCTCTTTGTGCTCGCCACTGCCTTTTACAGTTTAATGTTGTACATAGGGTTCACATGTCCAAATCTAAATTGTCTCAATTTTACCCGAACATTAATCCAGTTTACTACTTTACATAAGTGTAAAGTAGTGGTCACCAACCTTTTTAAGCCCAAGGTCCCCTACCTCGGCCTTAGTAAAAGGCAAGATGGACTGCAAATCAATTAGTTACACGCATGCGCACCGGGGCAGAAAAGACCGGAAGTAAAAGCCCTCAACCCGGAAGTACAAATAATGTATGAACACCAGGGGTCACCACGGACCGGTTTAATATTGACAATATTCTTGCGGACCGGCTGTTGGGGGGGGGGGGGGGGTTAAACAAGACCGGAATACAGCGATACTCGAAGCAGGTTCCTTATGTCCAGTCTATTCCACAATTTAGTTTTCGCGGCTCTCGGCACTTCGGTGCTGTCCCGCGCTGCTCACATTTTTTCCACTGAAAAAATTCAACGGGTTTGTCTTTAAGTGCTGGCTGCAGTCTGCACTTTCCGCAGTCCGGAAAGAGCGAGCGACTGAGCGAGGAGTGCAACAGGGTGCACGCCCGCCCCCTCGTAGGATCTATCGACCGACAAAAGTTTGTTTCGGTAGCTGCTCTGATACTTACGAAACGCTGAGCCCGAATTAGGTCATCTGCGAATATTTTAGCACCGGATTCCCCACGAACATTCGGTGTGCTAATCAGGTTTAGAAGTGGCGCTCCAGGCCAGTAGCGATGGCACCTCCCGCCGGCTGCCCGAGGCCAACCAGTGATCCCTGGCGCCAGGGTGTCACTGCGGTTAGGCGACTGATGACATCGCGTGGGTTCAAGTTCAACAGTGGGCTGACAGGGAATGAGGAAAGGTGCAGCTGACTCATTTTGTTTCCTCGCAGCCCGGTGGTTGGGGACCACTGAAGCACACAGAGCGTGGCGGGGGAGCTACACGCATGCGCACCTGGCAGAAAGAACGGAACTAAAACCCCGCAACCCGGAAACAATCTCTCAACAGTATTTGTGTATTTCTTTTTCATTTTTTTTCGGGATCTACTGGGAAAGTCTCAAAGATCGACTTCTTGATCGCAATCGATGGGTTGGCGACCACTAGTGTAAAGGGGCGAGGCTTCTCTTATCCATATGTACTGGGCCTGTCCTAGTCTAGAGAAATTCTGGAGAGAAGTTTTCTTAACCTTATCCCATATTCTTAATTGCCACTTAGAACCTAATCCTCTGATTGCTCTTTTTGGTACCTTGGATAAGGCAGATATACATTTGAGTCCAACTAAACGTTGAACATTATCTTTTGCTTCTCTTTTGGCTAGACACATAATTCTTCTTAGGTGGAGAGATGTTGCCCCACCCACCCATGCTCAATGGCTTAATGATATTATGTCCTGTTTAGACCTTGAAAAAATTCACTACTCACTTCTCAACTTGGACATAAAGTTTCATAAGGCGTGGGGACCTTTTCTTGAATATTTTCATAACTCCTCTTTAGATTAAGTCTATTTTTTTCAATCCCCCACTTTCAGCTTTTTTTTCTTTCTTTGGTAGCAGGTATTATTATTCTTTCATTTATTTTCATTTACAGTTTTGGGGGTTTGAATGCTCCGATTAATATTTTTTACATCTTGCAATGGTTGGCCTGGAGTTTTTTCTGCGGGCGCGGGGGTGGAGGATACTAACTACATGATTTTATATTGGGTGCTCTTTCATCATTGTTTTGAATTATATTATTGTATTTTATCTTGCACTGTATTAATCTTCATTTTGCTGTTGTGATTTTGCTGTAGTAATTGTAGAAATGCTTAAAAAAAATCAATAAAGAAAAGAAAATGTTCAGCGGGAAGAAGGACGCGTGTGGGCTATATCTGGGGGATCAGAAACGGGAACCAAAGCAAGGAACGTACATATTCACGTCCCCAGCCACTGGGGTGTAATCTAGCAGAATGAGACTTGCTCTGTCCGTTGGATTCTATGCACAGACAAGGGTATCACTCTGGGACTAGTGAACAGCTTCCCCAGTTACCGACACCCCCCTCCCCAGTTGTGAGCACTTAATTTGGACTCTGCTTCGTTTGAACCCCCTCTGCCAGAGGCAGACCCTCGTGTGACTGTGCTATGATCCTACAGGGTGCTCAACTGAGGAAAGCCAGTATTATGCACCCCTCGAGGGACAGAAGTTCCCAGTCACGGTGATTGGAGAGGTTAGATGTGCATTACTGACCGAAGTTCCGGATTTCCTTCAGCGACAGACAGGACTGGTGGCTTCCCATACCACCATTAGGGTTTACCCTGGGTTCCTTGCCTACACCCTGACGAAACAAGCCTCCAGCACCAAGAGAGACTGGCAAGAGTTGGCCGTGGGCCAAGTCCGATACTGGAAGGAGTCAAAGGTGAAGTCGGGACATCTGGTGAGGCACTCACTCTTTTAATATTGACTGAACCCATGACGTTGTACCACATCTCTGGGAAATTTCAGGCCATGAAGTCGACGGCACCAACTGCCCCCTGTCTGGATCACTGTGAACGAAGGACAGACTCTCCCAAGCCCAAGGCGCCATTTTATGAGGATGGGAAACTGTGGGACAGTGAGCAGGCTTCTTTTGAAGCAGCTGTCTCCGGCCAGAAAGCAGCACCGCTTGCTCCGACTCCAACAGGCCAAAGTCATGCACTGACTACGGAACTTTGGGGATTTCCTGACTTCTTTTAGCTACCTTTGTAAACAACTTACTCACCGCTCTACAGCTACCTCGAGTTTTGGCTATTATTAAATATGCAGCCCATACGGGGGGATCCGATGAGGTTTCAAAGCTCGGGCTGATGCAGCAGCTAAACAGACAGTCTTGGATCCCACACTTTTAGTCCCCTCGGGAGCCCAGCAAGCTCTTATTAGACAAAACCTAAGGACGGGTATACGTATACGGGAAATATGGAACCAACAGGGGGACGCCCCTGAAGGACAGCACAGATTATGGCCACAAATGGGTTGCCACCTTGAACTTCAGACCAATTTATGGGTGACCCGTGCGGGACAGGTTCGTGTTTCCTCTGTGTTCTTATGTATCTTGATAGATTATGTAAATAATTGTACACACTTGGGCAAGGAGGGAATGGTTAATATCTTGGTGCGCCTGATTTCCAGCAAGTAGCTGAAAAGCGAGCCACAGCATGTAAAAAGGTGAATGAGTACCTCGTGCCGTCGGGAAGACCCCCTTGCCAGATGGATCATTTTTCTTTTTATTGAACTGCCCAGGGTACATTGTTATAAATATTGCCTGGTAATAGTAGATGGATAGAAGCTATACCCACGACTGATAACATTGCCATGACGACTGTAAAAATATTGTTGAGAAGTGATTCCATGTTATGGACTACCAGAGTCCATAAACTCCGATAATGGACCTCATTTTATTGCTAAAATAAATGAGAAAATTTGTAAAGAGCTGGCAATAAAGCAGCAGTTTCACTGTGCTCACCATCCCAAGGCAGCTGGGAAAGTGGAACGAGCAAATGAAACAAGCTAAGTAAGCTCATGCAAGAAACTGGACTAAACTGGCTTAAGGTTTTACCTTTGGCATTGTGTCACATGAGAGTTACCCCCTCGACCAAAACTCAACCATCCCCCGCAGAAATCATTTATGGAAAGCCTATGCGTACCCCATGGACATGGGGATTACCTTGTCCCCTCCCTGATAAACTAGATATGCATACTGTAGGGGAGGAGATGGGAAAATTTTCCAAAGTTTGCATTGGTAGGTTGGCCAGGCCCGAGGATCAAGCAAAAGGGGATTATCCCGCTGGTAATCCTGGAGACTCTGTCTTGATAAGGAACTGGGACAGAAAGAAATTGGACACTTGGTGGAAAGTGATAACTTGGTAACTCTGTGATTCCTCTATGCCACATATATGCAGAACAAATAAGGCAGTCGGCTTGTTGGGTATGTGCCAGGTTACCCCAGCATGAGGAATCAGGAATGCCCTTGGAAAGAGTAGTGAGATGTTATCTGTGAGATTCATGAATTCTTTGAGTAAATCCTCAGACCCACTTTTGGATCGATGGTGGATATCAGTGTGTAGAACAACCCAGAGTTGTGGGTGTCTCTGTACTAAGGGATGGCATTTACGGATACCTACTGAAGTGGCTGAGAGACCTTCTATAGAACTTGCCCATACTCTGAGTAAGGTAAATGGGACCTGTTATTGCCGTACTAGAGGAATAGAGGAAATGTTTTTGGGAAATAGCTCTTGTACAGAAATTAGGACTGATCTCTCTCTGTATGCTGTTTATCGTGTCTGTGGTAAGAAGGCATACCCATGGCTCTCAGGGCCTTATGATGACAAGGGAACTATCATGGAGAGAAATTGGATGGAATGTTGCTACTGAGAACATAGAACAGTACAGCACAGTACAGTACAAGCCCTTCGGCCAACAATGATGTGCCAACCCTTAAGTACACTGCAGATGCTGTGGTCAAACATTGACTACTCATTTCAATGGATGCTGCCCGACCTGCTGAGTTCATCCAGCTTGTTTGTACGTGTTGATTTGACCCTTAAACCCTGCCTCCCATTTAACCCACCATCTTAAATTCCTCCATAGATCTGTCTAGCGGCCTCTTAAATTTCACTAGTGTATCTGCCTCCACCACTGACTCAGGCAGTGCATTCCACCACCAACCACTCTCTGAGTAAAAAACCTTCCTCTAATATCCCCCTTGAACTTCCCTCCCCTTACCTTAAAGCCATGTCCTCTTGTACTGAGCAGCGGTGCCCTGGGGAAGAGGTGCTGGCTATCCACTCTATCTATTCCTCTTAATATCTTGTACACCTCTATCATGTCTCCTCTCATCTCCTCTCCAATGCTTCCACATCCTTCCGATAGTGAAGCGACCAGAACTGGACACAGTACTCCAAGTGTGGCCTAACCACAGTTTTATAGAGCTGCATCATTACATCGTGTCTCTTAAACTCTATCCCTCGACTAATGAAAGCTAACATCCCATAAGCTTTCTTAACTACCGTATCTACCTGTGAGGCAACTTTCAGGGATCTGTGGACATGTACCCCCAGATCCCTCTGCTCCTCCACATTACCAAGTATCCTGCCATTTACTTTGCACTCTGCTTTGGAGTTTGTCCTTCCAAAGTGTACTACCTCACACTTCTCCGGTTTGAACTCCATTGCCACTTCTCAGCCCACTCCTGCATCCTATCAACATCTCTCTGCAATCTTCGACAATCCTCTACACTATCCACAACACCACCAACCTTTGTGTCATCTGCAAACTTGTCAACCCACCCTTCTACCCCCACATCCAGGTGGTTAATAAAAATCACAAAAAGTAGAGGTCCCAGAACCGATCCTTGTGGGACACCACTAGTCACAACCCTCCAATCCGAATGTACTCCCTCCACCACGACCCTCTGCTTTCTGCAGGCAAGCCAATTCTGAATCCACCTGGCCAAACTTCCCTGGAGGTGGTTAATAAAAATCACAAAAAGTAGAGGTCCCAGAACCGATCCTTGTGGGACACCACTAGTCACAACCCTCCAATCCGAATGTACTCCCTCCACCACGACCCTCTGCTTTCTGCAGGCAAGCAAATTCTGAATCCACCTGGCCAAACTTCCCTGGATCCCATGCCTTCTGACTTTCTGAATAAGCCTACCATGTGGAACCTTAATAAATGCTTTACTAAAATCCATGTAGATCACATCCACTGCACTACCCTCATCTATATGCCTGGTCACCTCCTCAAAGAACTCTATCAGGCTTGTTAGACATGATTTGCCCTTCACAAAGCCATGCTGACTGTCCCTGATCAGACAATGATTCTCTAAATACCCATAGATCCTATCTCTAAGAATCTTTTCCAACAGCTTTCCCACCACAGACGTAAGGCTCACTGGTCTATAATTACCCAGACTATTCTTACTACCTGTTTTGAACAAGGGGATACCATTTGCCTCCCTCCAATCCTCCGGTACCATTCCCGTGGATAATGAGGACAACGAGGACATAAAGATCCTAGCCAGAGGTTCAGCAATCTCTTCCCTTGCCTTGTGGAGCAGCCTGGGGAATATTCCGTCAGGCCCCGGGGACTTATCCATCCTAATGTATTTTAACAACTCCAACACTTCCTCTCCCTTAATATCAACATGCTCCAGAACATCAACCTCACTCATATTGTCCTCACCGTCATCAAGTTTCCTCTCAGTGGTGAATACCGAAGAGAAGTATCCATTGAGGACCTCGCTCACTTCCACAGCCCCCAGACACATCTTCCCACTTTTATCTCTAAGTGGTCCTACCTTCATTCCTGTCATCCTTTTGTTCTTCACATAATTGAAGAATGCCTTGGGGTTTTCCTTTACCCTACTCGCCAAGGCCTTCTCATGCCCACTTCTTGCTTTCCTCAGCCCCTTCTTAAGCTCCTTTCTTGCCACCCTATATTTCTCAATGGCCCCATCTGATCCTTGCTTCCTAAACCTCATGTATGCTGCCTTCTTCCACTTGACTAGATTTTCCACCTCACTTGTCACCCATGGTTCCTTCACCCTCCCATTCTTTATCTTCCTCACCAGGACAAATTTATCTTTAACATCTGCAAGAGATCCCTAAACATCGACCACATGTCCATAGTACGTTTCCCTGCAAAAACATCATCCAAATTCACACCCACAAGTTCTAGCCTTATAGCCTCGTAATTTGCCCTTCCCCAATTAAAAATTTTCCTGTCCTCTCGGATTATGCTAAAGGACCGGGAGTGGTGATCACTGTCCCTCAGACGCTCACCCACTCTACTGAACATCCTCTACATAGCACCATCCAGAGACAGAGAAGCAGTTTCAGTGACAGGTTGCTATCGATGCAATGCTCCTCAGACAGGATGAAGAGGTCAATACTCCCCAATGCCATTCGGCTTTACAATTCAACCGCCAGGACTTAAGAACTTTTTAAAAGCTATTATTAATGCTTTTTGAGATAGTGATTTAGATGCATATCATATTTTTTACTGAGTTAAGTATTATATGTAATTAGTTTTGCTACAACAAGTGCATGGGACATTGGAAAAAAAAAGTTGAATTTCCCCATGGGGATGAATAAAGTATCTATCTATCTATCACTGAGAGATCTGTGACCTGACCCGGTTCGTTGCCTAATACTAGATGTAGAATGGCATCCCCCTTAGTCGGCCTGTCAACATACCGTGACAGGAATCCGTCCTTAACAAACTCTGCCCCGTCTAAACCATTGGAACTAATCAGGTCCCAATCAATATTACGGAAGTTAAATGTCACCCATGATAACAACCCTGTTATTTTTGCAGCTTTCCAAAATCTGCCTCCCCAATCTGCTCCTCGGTACCTCTGCTGCTACCAGGGGGGCCTATAGAATACCCCCAGTAGAGTAACTGCTCCCTTCCTGTTCCTGACTTCCACCCATACTGACTCAAAATAGGATCCTGCTACATTACCCACCCTTTCAGTAGCTGTAATAGTATCCCTGACCAGTAATGCCACCCCTGCTCCCTTTCCCCCCTCTCTATCCCTTTTAAAGCACTGAAATCCAGGAATACTGAGAATCCATTCCTGCCCTGGTGCCAGCCAAGTCTGTGTAATGGCTTCTACATCATAATTCCAAGTATGTATCCGAGCTCTCAGTTCATCACCTTTGTTCCTGATGCTTATTGTATTGAAGTACACGCACTTCAGCCTTTCTAACTTACTACATTTACACCCTTTATTCTGCTTCTCTTTCCTCAAAGCCTCTCTGTATGTTAGATCTGGCTTTACTCCATGCACTATACTTGCAGCTCTCGCATGACCTTTATCCTCCTCCACCTCACTATCTGCTCTAACACTCTGGTTCCCCTCCCCCTGCCAATCTTGTTTAAACCCCCCCACCCCGGAGCAGCACTAGCAAACCTTCCAGTTCAGGTGCAACCCATCCTGTCGGAACAGGTCCCACCTCCCTGGACAAGGCCCAATTGTCCAGAAACATGAAGCCCTCCCACCTGCACCAACTGCTTAGCCACGCATTTAGCTGCATTATCTTCCTATTAGCATGAGGCACGGATAGCAATCCTGAGATTGCAACCCTGGAGGTCCTGTCCTTCAACTTTGCACCTAACTCCCTAAAATTGTCATGGTCCAGTCCGAAGTCCGCATTCCAGTTCACAGACTCCGGACTCCGGGTCCTCCGACTGTCCCTCGCTTTGGCTTGGACTCAAGCATCTGCACCTGATGCTCATCTTGGGTCAGTTGGACTCAAACATTTACACCTGATGCTCATCTTGGGTCAGTTGGACTCAAGCATCTGCACCTGATGCTCATCTTGGGTCAGTTGGACTCAAGTATTTACACCTGATGCTCATCTTGGGTCAGTTGGACTCAAGCATTTACACCTGATGCTCATCTTGGGTCAGTTGGACTCAAGCATTTACACCTGATGCTCATCTTGGGTCAGTTGGACTCAAGCATCTGCACCTGATGCTCATCTTGGGTCAGTTGGACTCAAACATTTACACCTGATGCTCATCTTGGGTCAGTTGGACTCAAGCATTTACACCTGATGCTCATCTTGGGTCAGTTGGACTCAAGTATTTACACCTGATGCTCATCTTGGGTCAGTTGGACTCAAGCATCTGCACCTGATGCTCATCTTGGGTCAGTTGGACTCAAGCATCTGCACCTGATGCTCATCTTGGGTCAGTTGGACTCAAGCATTTACACCTGATGCTCATCTTGGGTCAGTTGGACTCAAGTATTTACACCTGATGCTCATCTTGGGTCAGTTGGACTCAAGCATCTGCACCTGATGCTCATCTTGGGTCAGTTGGACTCAAGCATCTGCACCTGATGCTCATCTTGGGTCAGTTGGACTCAAGTATTTACACCTGATGCTCATCTTGGGTCAGTTGGACTCAAGCATTTACACCTGATGCTCATCTTGGGTCAGTTGGACTCAAGCATTTACACCTGATGCTCATCTTGGGTCAGTTGGACTCAAGCATCTGCACCTGATGCTCATCTTGGGTCAGTTGGACTCAAGCATTTACACCTGATGCTCATCTTGGGTCAGTTGGACTCAAGTATTTACACCTGATGCTCATCTTGGGTCAGTTGGACTCAAGCATCTGCACCTGATGCTCATCTTGGGTCAGTTGGACTCAAGCATCTGCACCTGATGCTCATCTTGGGTCAGTTGGACTCAAGTATTTACACCTGATGCTCATCTTGGGTCAGTTGGACTCAAGCATTTACACCTGATGCTCATCTTGGGTCAGTTGGACTCAAGCATTTACACCTGATGCTCATCTTGGGTCAGTTGGACTCAAGCATCTGCACCTGATGCTCATCTTGGGTCAGTTGGACTCAAACATTTACACCTGATGCTCATCTTGGGTCAGTTGGACTCAAGCATCTGCACCTGATGCTCATCTTGGGTCAGTTGGACTCAAGCATTTACACCTGATGCTCATCTTGGGTCGGCTGGACTCAAGCATTTACACCTGATGCTCATCTTGGGTCAGTTGGACTCAAGCATTTACACCTGATGCTCATCTTGGGTCGGCTGGACTCAAGCATTTACACCTGATGCTCATCTTGGGTCGGTTGGACTCAAGCATTTACACCTGATGCTCATCTTGGGTCAGTTGGACTCAAGTATTTACACCTGATGCTCATCTTGGGTCAGTTGGACTCAAGCATCTGCACCTGATGCTCATCTTGGGTCAGTTGGACTCAAGCATCTGCACCTGATGCTCATCTTGGGTCAGTTGGACTCAAGCATCTGCACCTGATGCTCATCTTGGGTCAGTTGGACTCAAACATTTACACCTGATGCTCATCTTGGGTCAGTTGGACTCAAGCATCTGCACCTGATGCTCATCTTGGGTCAGTTGGACTCAAGCATTTACGCCTGATGCTCATCTTGGGTCAGTTGGACTCAAGCATGTACACCTGATGCTCATCTTGGGTCAGTTGGACTCAAGCATTTACACCTGATGCTCATCTTGGGTCGGCTGGACTCAAGCATTTACACCTGATGCTCATCTTGGGTCGGTTGGACTCAAGCATTTACACCTGATGCTCATCTTGGGTCGGCTGGACTCAAGCATTTACACCTGATGCTCATCTTGGGTCAGTTGGACTCAAGCATTTACACCTGATGCTCATCTTGGGTCGGTTGGACTCAAGCATTTACACCTGATGCTCATCTTGGGTCGGCTGGACTCAAGCATTTACACCTGATGCTCATCTTGGGTCGGCTGGACTCAAGCATTTACACCTGATGCTCATCTTGGGTCGGCTGGACTCAAGCATTTACACCTGATGCTCATCTTGGGTCGGCTGGACTCAAGCATTTACACCTGATGCTCATCTTGGGTCGGCTGGACTCAAGCATTTACACCTGATGCTCATCTTGGGTCAGTTGGACTCAAGCATTTACACCTGATGCTCATCTTGGGTCGGCTGGACTCAAGCATCTGCACCTGATGCTCATCTTGGGTCAGTTGGACTCAAGCATCTACACCTGATGCTCATCTTGGGTCAGTTGGACTCAAGTATTTACACCTGATGCTCATCTTGGGTCAGTTGGACTCAAGCATTTACACCTGATGCTCATCTTGGGTCAGTTGGACTCAAGCATTTACACCTGATGCTCATCTTGGGTCAGTTGGACTCAAGCATTTACACCTGATGCTCATCTTGGGTCAGTTGGACTCAAGCATTTACACCTGATGCTCATCTTGGGTCGGTTGGACTCAAGCATTTACACCTGATGCTCATCTTGGGTCGGTTGGACTCAAGCATTTACACCTGATGCTCATCTTGGGTCGGCTGGACTCAAGCATTTACACCTGATGCTCATCTTGGGTCAGTTAGACTCAAGCATCTGCACCTGATGCTCATCTTGGGTCGGTTGGACTCAAGCATTTACACCTGATGCTCATCTTGGGTCGGCTGGACTCAAGCATTTACACCTGATGCTCATCTTGGGTCGGTTGGACTCAAGCATTTACACCTGATGCTCATCTTGGGTCGGTTGGACTCAAGCATTTACACCTGATGCTCATCTTGGGTCGGTTGGACTCAAGCATTTACACCTGATGCTCATCTTGGGTCGGCTGGACTCAAGCATTTACACCTGATGCTCATCTTGGGTCAGTTGGACTCAAGCATTTACACCTGATGCTCATCTTGGGTCGGTTGGACTCAAGCATTTACACCTGATGCTCATCTTGGGTCGGTTGGACTCAAGCATTTACACCTGATGCTCATCTTGGGTCGGCTGGACTCAAGCATTTACACCTGATGCTCATCTTGGGTCGGCTGGACTCAAGCATTTACACCTGATGCTCATCTTGGGTCAGTTGGACTCAAGCATTTACACCTGATGCTCATCTTGGGTCAGTTGGACTCAAGCATTTACACCTGATGCTCATCTTGGGTCGGCTGGACTCAAGCATTTACACCTGATGCTCATCTTGGGTCGGCTGGACTCAAGCATTTACACCTGATGCTCATCTTGGGTCGGTTGGACTCAAGCATTTACACCTGATGCTCATCTTGGGTCAGTTGGACTCAAGCATTTACACCTGATGCTCATCTTGGGTCGGTTGGACTCAAGCATTTACACCTGATGCTCATCTTGGGTCGGCTGGACTCAAGCATTTACACCTGATGCTCATCTTGGGTCAGTTGGACTCAAGCATTTACACCTGATGCTCATCTTGGGTCGGCTGGACTCAAGCATTTACACCTGATGCTCATCTTGGGTTAGTTGGACTCAAGCATCTGCACCTGATGCTCATCTTGGGTCAGTTGGACTCAAGCATCTGCACCTGATGCTCATCTTGGGTTAGTTGGACTCAAGCATTTACACCTGATGCTCATCTTGGGTCAGTTGGACTCAAGCATTTACACCTGATGCCCATCACCGTGCATATAAGCGGCTCGGGGATTGAGTGTAGTTGTGGGGTTGTCCTGCCAGTCTCTGCTTGGAGTACCCACCGTTGAAAGATGAGCTCTTTGAATGAGGTATGGATTTGGCTGTTCTGTAGCCCGCCCAAGTCTTCCGGCCGCCTCGAGTCTTGGAGCCACTCCAGACCGAGCTCCCTTCCTGTCCCCCACCTCCGTCGGGTAATCCAGGCCAGATTGCCATTGCCCTGTGTTTGGTTCTGTCTCTTCCTGTTCCTTACCTCCGTGGGGTTGTGCCCCGCGTCCTGCCTGGGAGTTCCGCGTCCTGCCTGGGAGTTCCGCGGCCCGCCCAGGAGGCTAGCCTCCTTGAACTCCTAGTCCCCAGCCTCAAGCCAAGCCTCAAGACCTCCTTGAACTACAAGGTCTCCACGAACGTCACGGTCTCCACAACTTGTCCTGTCCTTTAGCTTTGTCCCATCCTGTTCTCATTACTTCAGTGTCTGCATCCTGCATTTGGGTCCAGTCTCCACGCCCCCCATATGACAAAACTCTCTTTGCAGGACCTCCTCCTTCTTCCTATCCATGTTATTGGTCTCTACATGGACCCCGACATCCGGCTGCTCACCCTCCCTCGAGAATACTGAGAACTCGATCCGTGATATCGCGGACCCTGGCACCAGGGAGGCAACGGACCATTCGGGATTTTCGATCTCTCCCACGGAACCTCCTATCTGTCCCCCTAACTATTGAATCCCCTATCACTACTGCTCTCCTCTTTTACCTCCTTCTCTTCTGAGCTGAGGGTCCAGTCTCGGTGCCAGAGGCGCAACCACTGCAACTTGTCCCTGGTAGTTCGTCCCCACCAACAGTATCCAAAATGGTATACTTAGTATTGACGGGAATGGCCACAGGGGTGCTCTGCTCATTCTGTCTATTCCCCTTCCCTCTCCTGACAGTCTCCTGTCTTTTAAGGGTGACTATTTCCTAAGATGGCGGTGCGATGCAGCTTGCAGTGGCCACTCCGGAGCTGATATGTTATTTGTTTAGCGGGGTGCCGTGCGCAATCCTAATCTAATGAAAAACGGACGTGAGAGCACGGAGCACGGATAAACATCTGGAAATCTCCAGGAAGGCCCTCTTCGTTGCTGCTGCTGCTGTGAGGTCCGGGACTCTGCTGGGAAGAACAGGCCCCGGTCCTCGGGGTCGCGTTGCCGGTGTCCGTTGGGGGCGTCTTAATACGCTCGACAGAGGATGGTTCTCGGAGAAGCTGTACCGGAGGGGATGGTCGGAGGCTCGGAGGTTTGACGGACTCGGAATCCGCTGCAGTCAGGTCGCTTTCAGTGTGTGCTGTGTCTGCGAGGCTGTTTTTGACGGAGCTTTCATCGTGTGCTGCGTCTGCGAGGCTGAGTCGGGCGGTGCCGTGGAAGTCCATAGCGGGGGTATTCCCTTCTGCCGCCTGCATGGGATGACGAGTCTATCGGGACCCTGAGGACTTGTGGAAACTGTGTGGTGGTTTCTTTCGAACTTATAGTCTTTTAACATCCTTGGACTATTTTTACCTTGCCCATGGTCTGTTTTTTATGGAACTATGGTATTGTTTGCACTGTTGTAACTATATGTTGTAACTATGTGGTTTTGTGCAGGTCTTGTAGCTTTAGTTTTTGGTCATGTTTTGTCTGGTGGATTTGGAGCTCCTTTCCGGGAAATGCGCTAAGACGGTAGCGCGATATTAATACGCAGCAGCCTCTCCGGACTCTGGATTGGGGATTGCCAAACGTTATGTGGATTTTCTGGCGTTGTCTATTTTGTCATGTGCTTTGTTGGTATCATTCTGGAGGAACGTTGTCTTATTTTTTAACTGCATTACATTTGTGGTTTCTAAATGACAATAAACTGAATCTGAATCCCTGAAACTCCTGTCTATTTCTGCCTCTGCCTCACAAATGATCCGAAGTTCATCCAGCTCCAGTTCCCTAACTCAGTTTGTCAGGAGCTGCATCTGGATGCACCTTTTACAGGTGTAGTCATCAGGGATAATTGTGCTCGCCCTGACTTCACACATACTGCAAATGGAGCACTAACTGCGGCCTCCATTATCTACTTCTAAGTTAATTAGATTAATTAAAGGAGCTTACCCGGCCTTACCTCACTGGGAGCAAACTCGTCCTCAGCCTCTCGAGCCAAAGCTTTCCTACTCTGTCTCCCACTCCTCCGTTAATCTGCTCGTTTTTTAAACTCACGCTGATCTCACAGGCTGACCTTCACGTGCTTGCTTAGTTGTGCTCCGTTCAAACTGCTGAAGAAATGACCTTCCCCCTCTCAATCTGCTCGCTTTTTAAACTCTCCCGTTGTTCTCTCAGGCCGACCTTCATGCGTTTGCATAGTCATGCCCTGTTCAAACTGCTGAAGACTTGACCTGTAGTACCCTTATGTAGTACCTTCTATATATTCATTAGCCAACATTTTTCATCATACTCAGCTAGAACAAAACAGGAGAGGAATTACAGAAAGCAAGAGATTTTGGATGATAGCTTTTCCTTTCTATGGGACAGCCTGAAATTCGCGAGAAGTAATTAAGTTGGTCGCTGCACTGGAGGAGTTGGCGAGTAGCACTGCCAAGGTTTTACCCGATGTCCAGACCCAGATTAAGGATTTAACTACTGAAGTAGTGGCTCTGAGGATGGTCGTCTTACAGAATAGGATGGCATTGGATTCATTGCTAGCAGAAAAAGGCTATGTGCTGTCATAGGAAAGGAATGCTGTACTTGTATTCCAGATGAGGCTTCTAATATTACAGATCTAACTCAGCATATCACTCAGGAAATCCAGAGTAAAGATACATGGGTTTACCATGTAAGGGAACCTGGCCATAGCCTTTTAACATTTTTGGAGACTTCTGGAGAATGCTTCTGCATGTAGCTATGATAATAGTTTTAATTATAACAATAGTAATTCTTATAAGGTATGTTAGTCCCCTTCTTACAGCTTGTTGTAAACATGATGGATTACTTTAGTTTATCAACAAATGATAAAAGGAGGGAATGATAAAGTCTTAAGGGGATTCTCAGATTCCTGTAAATAATGGTTAAGGTTGAGTCTGTGTATTCTGGTTTGAGAATGGCTACAGCGTGTTTGAGCAGCTGCTCTTTGGAGTGAGATGATGTCTGCACTTTTGATAATTTCACACCTTTTGATTTTGGGTTAAAAAAGCTCCAAAACCCACAAAAGGATGTCTCCTGACTTTTCACACATTTTAGTTTTTTAAAATATATTTTCTCTCCATTTAGAAAATAGTCAAGCATTTCATTAATTCCACCAAAGTGCATCAGCATACAATTCCCAGCGCTGTATTCCATCTGCTATTTCTTTGCCCATTCTCCTAATCTAAGTCCTTATGTAGCGTCTGCAGTCCCTCAAAGCAGCCTAGCCCTCCACCATCATCATACTGCCTGAACACTTTGTAACAAAGCCATCAACTCCAACACACAAATCATTGACATATAATGTGAAAAGAAGTGGTCCCAACACAGAACCCTGTGGAACACCACTAGTCACCGGCAGCCTTTATTCCCATTCTTTGTCTCCTGTCAATCAGCCAATGCTTTATACGGCCGAAGGGTTTCGGCCCAAGACATTGACTGTACTTTTTTCCAGAGATGATGCCTGGCCTGCTGGGTTTCGCCAGCATTTTGTGTGTGTTGCTTGGATTTCCAGCATCTGCAGATTTTCTCTTGGTAATGCTTTTTCCACTTTGCAATCTTTCCTGTAATACCATGGGCCCATAGCTTGTTAAGCAGCCTCATGCGTAATACTTCATCAAAGGCCTTCTCAAAATCCAAGTGCACAACATCAACCGATTCTCCTTTGTCTATTCTACTTGTTACTACTTCAAAGAATTCCAACAGATATGTCAGGCAAGATTCTCCCTTGAGGAAACCATACCGAAAATGGTCTATTTTATCATGTCACTCCAAATATCCTGAGACCTCATCCTTAATAATCGACTCTAACATCTTCCGGACCACTGAGGTCAGACCATCTGGCCTACAGTTTCTTCTGCCTCGCTCCCTTCTTGCAATGTTCGAGTCTGCCTGAACCATTCCAGAATTCACTGATTCTTGAAAGATCATTACTAATGCCTCCATGATCTCTTGAACCACATCAGTCAGAACTCTGGGTGTACACCATCTGGTCCAGTTGAATTATCTACCTTCAGACCTTTCAGTTTCCCAGGAACCTTCTATCTAAACATGATAACTTCACACACTTTATGCCCCCTGATACCTGGCATTTCCACCATTCTGCTAATATCTTACACTGTGAAGGCTGATGCAAAATACCTATTTATTTCATCTGCTATTTTGTTGTCCCCCATTACTACCTCTCGACCATCGGTTCCCAGGTGTCCAATATCTACACCTGCCTCTCCTTTACACTTCAAGTGTGTGAAGAAACTTGCTGCTTAGAGTCGTTAAGAACAGAAACAACTTGTCTTTTGCCAATTATGTTGCCAGCGAGTGAGTCCAACCTGCCCGCATTTGGTGTACAACCTTCTAAACACCTGCTATCAAACAAGGTTTTTTCATACGTCACTGTGTCCGGGAGCTCATCACAAATACACATCTCACTATGCATGAAAAAGCTGCCCCAGAGATCCTTTTAAAATCACTCATTCTGATCTTCAACCCATGCCCTCTTTTTCTTGTCTCCCACCCTGGGAGAGGAGAAGGCAATAGAGAGGGGACGGAAAGAGAAAGGGGGGACTGAGAGGGGGTGGGAAGAGAAATGGGGAGAGAGAGAGAGAGAGAGAGAGAAAGGGGAGAGAGAGAGAGCAGGGGAGAGAGTGATGGGGTAGAGAGAGAGAGCAGGGGAGAAAGAGAGGGGGGGAGAGAGAGGGTGAGGGAAGCCATGGAAAGAGAAAGGGGTGGGGCAGAGAGCGGCAGACAGGGGAGGAGCAAGACAGAGAGATGACAGAGAGGTAGAGAGAGAGAAAGAGGAACACATCTGCCCTCTCTCTCCAAGAATCTGAACGATGTAAAGTCTGCTGTGTCCTTTCACCACCTTCCATCTTTTCACAACTTCAACAATTTACACATTGTCTTCAAACATTTTCTCCATAAGTACATTAAATGACAAAATTTTAAGTAAATAAACCTGCATCTAAGCAGAAACTCATTCACCCAAGGCTGCACCAGCCCTCACCTGTGCAGGAGACTCCAGCGTCCTCTGCGTGGGAGCAGTTATTCACCCCCCATGGGCTGGCAGCGCACTGGTCGAGAGCCGGCTCTGTCCCGTCACACTTCACCCCATCCAGCCAGATCTTCCCAGTGCCCTCTCCGTAGGAGGCATCTGTTGTTACCGAATCAGATGACCCACAGTTCAAAATCCTGCAGACCACGTCCGCTTCACTCCTATTCCAGCTCCTGCCACAGACGGTGCCCCAGGTAGAGTTATGATAGACCTCGACTCTCCCAGAGCACATGTTGTTCCCGTTCACCAGCCGGACGGGGACTGGGCCTGGAACAGAGAAGGGAATGAGGTTAAAATGAGGGTTCAGTCTCTGAAAGGTGTCGAGAGTGACGGGGAGAAGGATTACACTGTACTTCCACTCCTTCTTCTGATAAGGCAACTGGAACTGAACACAATACTGAACGGGAGGGAGTTCAGGGGTTCGGGAGAGGGGAATCATGGTGGGAAGAAGGGAGTGAGCGGGAGGGA
Organism: Hemitrygon akajei; assembly: GCF_048418815.1. Lineage (NCBI taxonomy): Eukaryota > Metazoa > Chordata > Chondrichthyes > Myliobatiformes > Dasyatidae > Hemitrygon > Hemitrygon akajei. The sequence goes on from NW_027332076.1 coordinate 156,692, forward strand.
AGCACCAGAGAGACCCACCCACTGCCCATGGAACTCCTTCTCTGCCTCCTGTGCCAGGGCCGTCCCACAGCACTCCACCCTCCCCATTCCCAACAGCCTTTGCTCCTGCCAGGTTTTCAAACGCTCTCTGCTGCAGGTTGACAAATACAGGCACGTGCTGAAGTCTTGGGCACGTGTGAGTGATGATAAACCTGACACCGATATGGGTCTCCAGAGTGGGAAGGAGGCAGGCAAGGGGGAGTCATGGCTGGAAAAGGGGAAAGGAGAGGGGAGGGAGTGGAGAGCACCAGTGAGACATCCTGTATAATCAATAAACCGATTGACGTGGATGGGCAGAGAGTGCGAGGCGTGAGACAGAGAAGTGGGGCGGGGGGGAGTGAGGGGAGTGGGGGGAGAGAGAGATAGAGAGAGAAAGTAAGTTAGAGAGCGGTGGAGAGAAGATAGAGGGAGGGGGATACAGAGGGAGAGAGGGGACAGAGAGAGAGGGGGGAGAGAGTTAGAGTGAGACAGAGAGAGAAAGAGGGCAAAAGAGAAGGAGGTAGAGAAATTGAGAGAGCGAGGACAGAGACAAGATAGAGGGAGGGAGATACAGAGAAAGAGAGAGAGGGTGGTGAAGAGAGAGGAGAGAGAGAAGGAGATTGAGAGGGAGGAAGATAGAGAAACGAGGTAAAGCAGTAGAGATAGAGAGAGGGGGAGGAAGGGAGGGAGATAGAGAGAGAAAGCGAGTTAGAGAGCAGTGGAGATAGAAGATGGAGAGAGGGTACAGAGGGAGAGATAGGGGTGAAGAGAGAGGGTGGGAGAGAGGGGGGTAGAGAGAGGGAGAGGGAGAGTGAGAGAAAGGGGAGAGAGAAGGAGATAGTGTGGGAGGGAAATGGAGGGAGATAGACAGAGAGAGGGAAGAGAAAGGGTGAGAGATAGAGGGAGAGAAAGAGGGCAAGAGAGAAGGAGATTGAGAGGGAGAGTGATAGAGACAGAAATCATAATAGAGGGCAGTGGAGATAGAGAGAAGATTGAGGGGGATAGAGGGAGAGAGAGAGAGGGAGAGAGATAGAGAAATGAGATAGTGGTAAAGATATAGAGGGAGAGAGGGGCGAGGAGACAGAGAGCAAGAGAGAGAAAGAGGGAGAGAGGGAGGGTGATAGAGAAAGAGGGAGAGAGGGAGGATGATAGAGAAAGGGAGCGAGAGAGAGAGAAAGAGGGAGAGAGGGAGGGTGATAGAGAAAGAGGGAGAGAGGGAGGGTGATAGAGAAAGAGGGAGAAAGGGAGGGTGATAGAGAAAGAGGGAGAGAGGGAGGGTGATAGAGAAAGCAAGTTAGAGAGCAGTGGGTGATAGAGAAAGAGGGAGAGAGGGAGGGTGATAGAGAAAGAGGGAGAGAGGGAGGGTGATAGAGAAAGCAAGTTAGAGAGCAGTGGGTGATAGAGAAAGAGGGAGAGAGGGAGGGTGATAGAGAAAGAGGGAGAGAGGGAGGGTGATAGAGAAAGCAAGTTAGAGAGCAGTGGGTGATAGAGAAAGAGGGAGAGAGGGAGGGTGATAGAGAAAGAGGGAGAGAGGGAGGGTGATAGAGAGAAAGCAAGTTAGAGAGCAGTGGGTGATAGAGAAAGAGGGAGAGAGGGAGGGTAATAGAGAAAGAGGGAGAGAGGGAGGGTGATAGAGAGAAAGCAAGTTAGAGAGCAGTGGGTGATAGAGAAAGAGGGAGAGAGGGAGGGTGATAGAGAAAGAGGGAGAGAGGGAGGGTGATAGAGAAAGAGGGAGAGAGGGAGGGTGATAGAGAAAGCAAGTTAGAGAGCAGTGGGTGATAGAGAAAGAGGGAGAGAGGGAGGGTGATAGAGAAAGAGGGAGAGAGGGAGGGTGATAGAGAGAAAGCAAGTTAGAGAGCAGTGGGTGATAGAGAAAGAGGGAGAGAGGGAGGGTGATAGAGAAAGAGGGAGAGAGGGAGGGTGATAGAGAAAGCAAGTTAGAGAGCAGTGGGTGATAGAGAAAGAGGGAGAGAGGGAGGGTGATAGAGAAAGAGGGAGAGAGGGAGGGTGATAGAGAAAGCAAGTTAGAGAGCAGTGGGTGATAGAGAAAGAGGGAGAGAGGGAGGGTGATAGAGAAAGCAAGTTAGAGAGCAGTGGGTGATAGAGAAAGAGGGAGAGAGGGAGGGTGATAGAGAAAGAGGGAGAGAGGGAGGGTGATAGAGAAAGCAAGTTAGAGAGCAGTGGGTGATAGAGAAAGAGGGAGAGAGGGAGGGTGATAGAGAAAGAGGGAGAGAGGGAGGGTGATAGAGAAAGAGGGAGAGAGGGAGGGTGATAGAGAGAAAGCAAGTTAGAGAGCAGTGGGTGATAGAGAAAGAGGGAGAGAGGGAGGGTGATAGAGAAAGCAAGTTAGAGAGCAGTGGGTGATAGAGAAAGAGGGAGAGAGGGAGGGTGATAGAGAAAGAGGGAGAGAGGGAGGGTGATAGAGAGAAAGCAAGTTAGAGAGCAGTGGGTGATAGAGAAAGAGGGAGAGAGGGAGGGTGATAGAGAAAGAGGGAGAGAGGGAGGGTGATAGAGAAAGAGGGAGAGAGGGAGGGTGATAGAGAAAGAGGGAGAGAGGGAGGGTGATAGAGAGAAAGCAAGTTAAAATGCAGTGGGTGATAGAGAAAGAGGGAGAGAGGGAGGGTGATAGAGAAAGAGGGAGAGAGGGAGGGTGATAGAGAAAGCAAGTTAGAGAGCAGTGGGTGATAGAGAAAGAGGGAGAGAGGGAGGGTGATAGAGAAAGAGGGAGAGAGGGAGGGTGATAGAGAAAGAGGGAGAGAGGGAGGGTGATAGAGAAAGCAAGTTAGAGAGCAGTGGGTGATAGAGAAAGAGGGAGAGAGGGAGGGTGATAGAGAAAGAGGGAGAGAGGGAGGGTGATAGAGAGAAAGCAAGTTAGAGTGCAGTGGGTGATAGAGAAAGAGGGAGAGAGGGAGGGTGATAGAGAAAGAGGGAGAGAGGGAGGGTGATAGAGAAAGAGGGAGAGAGGGAGGGTGATAGAGAAAGCAAGTTAGAGAGCAGTGGGTGATAGAGAAAGAGGGAGAGAGGGAGGGTGATAGAGAAAGAGGGAGAGAGGGAGGGTGATAGAGAAAGCAAGTTAGAGAGCAGTGGGTGATAGAGAAAGAGGGAGAGAGGGAGGGTGATAGAGAAAGAGGGAGAGAGGGAGGGTGATAGAGAGAAAGCAAGTTAGAGAGCAGTGGGTGATAGAGAAAGAGGGAGAGAGGGAGGGTGATAGAGAAAGCAAGTTAGAGAGCAGTGGGTGATAGAGAAAGAGGGAGAGAGGGAGGGTGATAGAGAAAGAGGTAGAGAGGGAGGGTGATAGAGAAAGCAAGTTAGAGAGCAGTGGGTGATAGAGAAAGAGGGAGAGAGGGAGGGTGATAGAGAAAGAGGGAGAGAGGGAGGGTGATAGAGAAAGCAAGTTAGAGAGCAGTGGGTGATAGAGAAAGAGGGAGAGAGGGAGGGTGATAGAGAAAGAGGGAGAGAGGGAGGGTGATAGAGAAAGCAAGTTAGAGAGCAGTGGGTGATAGAGAAAGAGGGAGAGAGGGAGGGTGATAGAGAAAGAGGGAGAGAGGGAGGGTGATAGAGAAAGAGGGAGAGAGGGAGGGTGATAGAGAAAGCAAGTTAGAGAGCAGTGGGTGATAGAGAAAGAGGGAGAGAGGGAGGGTGATAGAGAAAGAGGGAGAGAGGGAGGGTGATAGAGAAAGCAAGTTAGAGAGCAGTGGGTGATAGAGAAAGAGGGAGAGAGGGAGGGTGATAGAGAAAGAGGGAGAGAGGGAGGGTGATAGAGAAAGAGGGAGAGAGGGAGGGTGATAGAGAAAGAGGGAGAGAGGGAGGGTGATAGAGAAAGAGGGAGAGAGGGAGGGTGATAGAGAAAGCAAGTTAGAGAGCAGTGGGTGATAGAGAAAGAGGGAGAGAGGGAGGGTGATAGAGAAAGAGGGAGAGAGGGAGGGTGATAGAGAAAGCAAGTTAGAGAGCAGTGGGTGATAGAGAAAGAGGGAGAGAGGGAGGGTGATAGAGAAAGAGGGAGAGAGGGAGGGTGATAGAGAAAGAGGGAGAGAGGGAGGGTGATAGAGTAAGCAAGTTAGAGAGCAGTGGGTGATAGAGAAAGTGGGAGAGAGGGAGGGTGATAGAGAAAGAGGGAGAGAGGGAGGGTGATAGAGAGAAAGCAAGTTAGAGTGCAGTGTGTGATAGAGAAAGGGAGAGAGGGAGGGTGATAGAGAAAGCAAGTTAGAGAGCAGTGGGTGATAGAGAAAGAGGGAGAGAGGGAGGGTGATAGAGAAAGAGGGAGAGAGGGAGGGTGATAGAGAAAGCAAGTTAGAGAGCAGTGGGTGATAGAGAAAGAGGGAGAGAGGGAGGGTGATAGAGAAAGAGGGAGAGAGGGAGGGTGATAGAGAAAGAGGGAGAGAGGGAGGGTGATAGAGAGAAAGCAAGTTAGAGAGCAGTGGGTGATAGAGAAAGAGGGAGAGAGGGAGGGTGATAGAGAAAGAGGGAGAGAGGGAGGGTGATAGAGAAAGAGGGAGAGAGGGAGGGTGATAGAGAGAAAGCAAGTTAGAGAGCAGTGGGTGATAGAGAAAGGGAGAGAGGGAGGGTGATAGAGAAAGCAAGTTAGAGAGCAGTGGGTGATAGAGAAAGAGGGAGAGAGGGAGGGTGATAGAGAAAGAGGGAGAGAGGGAGGGTGATAGAGAAAGCAAGTTAGAGAGCAGTGGGTGATAGAGAAAGAGGGAGAGAGGGAGGGTGATAGAGAAAGAGGGAGAGAGGGAGGGTGATAGAGAAAGAGGGAGAGAGGGAGGGTGATAGAGAAAGCAAGTTAGAGAGCAGTGGGTGATAGAGAAAGAGGGAGAGAGGGAGGGTGATAGAGAAAGAGGGAGAGAGGGAGGGTGATAGAGAAAGAGGGAGAGAGGGAGGGTGATAGAGAAAGCAAGTTAGAGAGCAGTGGGTGATAGAGAAAGAGGGAGAGAGGGAGGGTGATAGAGAAAGAGGGAGAGAGGGAGGGTGATAGAGAAAGCAAGTTAGAGAGCAGTGGGTGATAGAGAAAGAGGGAGAGAGGGAGGGTGATAGAGAAAGAGGGAGAGAGGGAGGGTGATAGAGAAAGAGGGAGAGAGGGAGGGTGATAGAGAAAGAGGGAGAGAGGGAGGGTGATAGAGAAAGAGGGAGAGAGGGAGGGTGATAGAGAGAAAGCAAGTTAGAGAGCAGTGGGTGATAGAGAAAGAGGGAGAGAGGGAGGGTGATAGAGAAAGAGGGAGAGAGGGAGGGTGATAGAGAAAGCAAGTTAGAGAGCAGTGGGTGATAGAGAAAGAGGGAGAGAGGGAGGGTGATAGAGAAAGCAAGTTAGAGAGCAGTGGGTGATAGAGAAAGAGGGAGAGAGGGAGGGTGATAGAGAAAGAGGGAGAGAGGGAGGGTGATAGAGAAAGAGGGAGAGAGGGAGGGTGATAGAGAAAGAGGGAGAGAGGGAGGGTGATAGAGAAAGAGGGAGAGAGGGAGGGTGATAGAGAAAGAGGGAGAGAGGGAGGGTGATAGAGAAAGAGGGAGAGAGGGAGGGTGATAGAGAGAAAGCAAGTTAGAGAGCAGTGGGTGATAGAGAAAGAGGGAGAGAGGGAGGGTGATAGAGAAAGAGGGAGAGAGGGAGGGTGATAGAGAAAGAGGGAGAGAGGGAGGGTGATAGAGAAAGAGGGAGAGAGGGAGGGTGATAGAGAGAAAGCAAGTTAGAGAGCAGTGGGTGATAGAGAAAGAGGGAGAGAGGGAGGGTGATAGAGAAAGAGGGAGAGAGGGAGGGTGATAGAGAAAGCAAGTTAGAGAGCAGTGGGTGATAGAGAAAGAGGGAGAGAGGGAGGGTGATAGAGAAAGAGGGAGAGAGGGAGGGTGATAGAGAAAGCAAGTTAGAGAGCAGTGGGTGATAGAGAAAGAGGGAGAGAGGGAGGGTGATAGAGAAAGCAAGTTAGAGAGCAGTGGGTGATAGAGAAAGAGGGAGAGAGGGAGGGTGATAGAGAAAGAGGGAGAGAGGGAGGGTGATAGAGAAAGAGGGAGAGAGGGAGGGTGATAGAGAAAGCAAGTTAGAGAGCAGTGGGTGATAGAGAAAGAGGGAGAGAGGGAGGGTGATAGAGAAAGAGGGAGAGAGGGAGGGTGATAGAGAGAAAGCAAGTTAGAGAGCAGTGGGTGATAGAGAAAGAGGGAGAGAGGGAGGGTGATAGAGAAAGCAAGTTAGAGAGCAGTGGGTGATAGAGAAAGAGGGAGAGAGGGAGGGTGATAGAGAAAGAGGGAGAGAGGGAGGGTGATAGAGAAAGAGGGAGAGAGGGAGGGTGATAGAGAAAGAGGGAGAGAGGGAGGGTGATAGAGAAAGAGGGAGAGAGGGAGGGTGATAGAGAAAGCAAGTTAGAGAGCAGTGGGTGATAGAGAAAGAGGGAGAGAGGGAGGGTGATAGAGAAAGAGGTAGAGAGGGAGGGTGATAGAGAAAGAGGGAGAGAGGGAGGGTGATAGAGAAAGAGGGAGAGAGGGAGGGTGATAGAGAAAGCAAGTTAGAGAGCAGTGGGTGATAGAGAAAGAGGGAGAGAGGGAGGGTGATAGAGAAAGAGGGAGAGAGGGAGGGTGATAGAGAAAGAGGGAGAGAGGGAGGGTGATAGAGAGAAAGCAAGTTAGAGAGCAGTGGGTGATAGAGAAAGAGGGAGAGAGGGAGGGTGATAGAGAAAGAGGGAGAGAGGGAGGGTGATAGAGAAAGCAAGTTAGAGAGCAGTGGGTGATAGAGAAAGAGGGAGAGAGGGAGGGTGATAGAGAAAGCAAGTTAGAGAGCAGTGGGTGATAGAGAAAGAGGGAGAGAGGGAGGGTGATAGAGAAAGAGGGAGAGAGGGAGGGTGATAGAGAAAGAGGGAGAGAGGGAGGGTGATAGAGAAAGCAAGTTAGAGAGCAGTGGGTGATAGAGAAAGAGGGAGAGAGGGAGGGTGATAGAGAAAGAGGGAGAGAGGGAGGGTGATAGAGAGAAAGCAAGTTAGAGAGCAGTGGGTGATAGAGAAAGAGGGAGAGAGGGAGGGTGATAGAGAAAGAGGGAGAGAGGGAGGGTGATAGAGAAAGAGGGAGAGAGGGAGGGTGATAGAGAAAGCAAGTTAGAGAGCAGTGGGTGATAGAGAAAGAGGGAGAGAGGGAGGGTGATAGAGAAAGAGGGAGAGAGGGAGGGTGATAGAGAAAGCAAGTTAGAGAGCAGTGGGTGATAGAGAAAGAGGGAGAGAGGGAGGGTGATAGAGAAAGAGGGAGAGAGGGAGGGTGATAGAGAAAGAGGGAGAGAGGGAGGGTGATAGAGAAAGAGGGAGAGAGGGAGGGTGATAGAGAGAAAGCAAGTTAGAGAGCAGTGGGTGATAGAGAAAGAGGGAGAGAGGGAGGGTGATAGAGAAAGAGGGAGAGAGGGAGGGTGATAGAGAGAAAGCAAGTTAGAGAGCAGTGGGTGATAGAGAAAGAGGGAGAGAGGGAGGGTGATAGAGAAAGAGGGAGAGAGGGAGGGTGATAGAGAGAAAGCAAGTTAGAGAGCAGTGGGTGATAGAGAAAGAGGGAGAGAGGGAGGGTGATAGAGAAAGAGGGAGAGAGGGAGGGTGATAGAGAAAGAGGGAGAGAGGGAGGGTGATAGAGAAAGCAAGTTAGAGAGCAGTGGGTGATAGAGAAAGAGGGAGAGAGGGAGGGTGATAGAGAAAGAGGGAGAGAGGGAGGGTGATAGAGAAAGAGGGAGAGAGGGAGGGTGATAGAGAAAGCAAGTTAGAGAGCAGTGGGTGATAGAGAAAGAGGGAGAGAGGGAGGGTGATAGAGAAAGAGGTAGAGAGGGAGGGTGATAGAGAAAGAGGGAGAGAGGGAGGGTGATAGAGAAAGAGGGAGAGAGGGAGGGTGATAGAGAAAGCAAGTTAGAGAGCAGTGGGTGATAGAGAAAGAGGGAGAGAGGGAGGGTGATAGAGAAAGAGGTAGAGAGGGAGGGTGATAGAGAAAGCAAGTTAGAGAGCAGTGGGTGATAGAGAAAGAGGGAGAGAGGGAGGGTGATAGAGAAAGAGGGAGAGAGGGAGGGTGATAGAGAGAAAGCAAGTTAGAGAGCAGTGGGTGATAGAGAAAGAGGGAGAGAGGGAGGGTGATAGAGAAAGAGGGAGAGAGGGAGGGTGATAGAGAAAGAGGGAGAGAGGGAGGGTGATAGAGAAAGCAAGTTAGAGAGCAGTGGGTGATAGAGAAAGAGGGAGAGAGGGAGGGTGATAAAGAAAGAGGGAGAGAGGGAGGGTGATAGAGAAAGAGGGAGAGAGGGAGGGTGATAGAGAAAGAGGGAGAGAGGGAGGGTGATAGAGAAAGAGGGAGAGAGGGAGGGTGATAGAGAAAGTGGGAGAGAGGGAGGGTGATAGAGAAAGAGGGAGAGAGGGAGGGTGATAGAGAGAAAGCAAGTTAGAGAGCAGTGGGTGATAGAGAAAGAGGGAGAGAGGGAGGGTGATAGAGAAAGAGGGAGAGAGGGAGGGTGATAGAGAGAAAGCAAGTTAGAGAGCAGTGGGTGATAGAGAAAGAGGGAGAGAGGGAGGGTGATAGAGAAAGAGGGAGAGAGGGAGGGTGATAGAGAAAGAGGGAGAGAGGGAGGGTGATAGAGAAAGAGGGAGAGAGGGAGGGTGATAGAGAAAGAGGGAGAGAGGGAGGGTGATAGAGTAAGCAAGTTAGAGAGCAGTGGGTGATAGAGAAAGTGGGAGAGAGGGAGGGTGATAGAGAAAGAGGGAGAGAGGGAGGGTGATAGAGAGAAAGCAAGTTAGAGTGCAGTGTGTGATAGAGAAAGGGAGAGAGGGAGGGTGATAGAGAAAGCAAGTTAGAGAGCAGTGGGTGATAGAGAAAGAGGGAGAGAGGGAGGGTGATAGAGAAAGAGGGAGAGAGGGAGGGTGATAGAGAAAGCAAGTTAGAGAGCAGTGGGTGATAGAGAAAGAGGGAGAGAGGGAGGGTGATAGAGAAAGAGGGAGAGAGGGAGGGTGATAGAGAAAGAGGGAGAGAGGGAGGGTGATAGAGAAAGCAAGTTAGAGAGCAGTGGGTGATAGAGAAAGAGGGAGAGAGGGAGGGTGATAGAGAAAGAGGGAGAGAGGGAGGGTGATAGAGAAAGCAAGTTAGAGTGCAGTGGGTGATAGAGAAAGAGGGAGAGAGGGAGGGTGATAGAGAGAAAGCAAGTTAGAGAGCAGTGGGTGATAGAGAAAGAGGGAGAGAGGGAGGGTGATAGAGAAAGAGGGAGAGAGGGAGGGTGATAGAGAAAGCAAGTTAGAGTGCAGTGGGTGATAGAGAAAGAGGGAGAGAGGGAGGGTGATAGAGAGAAAGCAAGTTAGAGAGCAGTGGGTGATAGAGAAAGAGGGAGAGAGGGAGGGTGATAGAGAGAAAGCAAGTTAGAGAGCAGTGGGTGAGAGAGAGTAGATGGAGAAAGGGGCGTATAGAGGGAAAGAGAGGGGGACAGGGAGAGAGGGGTAGAGAGGGAGGAGGGGTGAGGAGGGTAGAGAGAGGGAGAGTGAGACAAACAGAGAAGGAGATTGAGAAGGAGGGAGATAGAGAGAAAAAGCAAGATAGAGTGCAGTGTAGAGAGAAAATAGAGAGAGGGTAATACAGTGGGAGAGAGGGAGAGAGTGAGAGAGGGAGAGGGGAGATAGAGAGAGGGAGGGAGAGAGGGGGAGAGAGAAAACGGGGAGAGAGGGAGGCAGGAGAGAGAGAGAGAGAGGAAATGAGATAGAAACTCTAACAAAATCCATTGCATAGGTTGTGCTGGAATGGTTTTGGGGTGTTCAACACGTGAAATCTGGAAGAGACTCTACAAAGCTGAACAAGGAAAAGAGACTGAACTACTGTCACAGTAAGATTTCCCAGCTCAGGATATGTTAGAGTTCCAGGTTTTCTGTGTCCAGAAGACCTTCTGAATTCAGGCTCTTCTTTGTGAGAATTTTCATTTGTCATATCTTTTCTCATCAACACTTCATCACGTGCCTCTTTTTCTTGTTGAATCGCAGACTCACTTGGGACTGACCAAGTTTCCAGACTTCTGCCATCAGGTAGGATACAGTGATTACACACTTCCTCATTTGATGTTTCTTTCACAGGGTTTTCTTCAGGACTGACAGGCATGTTACTTTCTGCAGTGGATTCCTCGGTATCAGGTAAGCATTTCTTTGGGATTCCTGCACTGGGTCTGCAACTGGAGTAGTTGTTAATGGCGGGTATGGGCTTGGGTTGGAGCCCGCAATCCTTTGCTGTAACTGTTCACAGGTTTCTTGACTCTCAGTAGGTTCATCTTGTCAAGTCTTGGTCTGAGGTAATAAACCTCATCCTCATCCTCTTCAGAGTCAACTGGATTTTCCTCCTCTTCAGCTAACTGTTCATTCTTAGTCAGAAGCCAGATATGACAACTAGCAGAGTTACAACCTGGCACTCAATGTCAGTAAGACGAAAGAGCTGATTGTGGACTTCAGGAAGGGTAAGACGAAGGAACACATACCAATCCTCAAGTTCCCGGTGTCAAGATCTCTGAGGATCTAACCTGGTCCCAAAATATCGATGTAGTTATAAAGAAGGCAAGACAGTGGCTATACTTCATTAGGAGTTTGAAGAGATTTGGTACTTCAACAAATACACTCAAAAACTTCTACTGATGTACTGTGGAGAGCATTCTGACAGGCTGCATCACTGTCAGGTATGGGGTGTCTACTGCACAAGACCAAATGAAGCTGCAGAGGTTGTAAATCTAGCCTTCAAAGTACCCAGGACATCTTCAAGGAGTGGTGTCTCAGAAAAGCAGCATTCATTATTAAGGACCTGGGGCATGCCCTTTTCTCACTGTTACCATCAGGGAGGAGGTACAGAAGCCTGAAGGCACACACTCAGCGATTCAGGAACAGTTTCTTCCCCTCTGCCATCCGATTCCTAAATGGACATTGAACCTGTGAACACTACCTCATATTTTTTATATATATTTCTGTTTTTTGCACAATTTTAATCTATTCAATTTACATATACTGTTATTTATTTATTTTTCTTCTATATTATGTATTGCATTGAACTGCTGCTGCTAAGTTAACAAATTTCACAACGCATGTCAGTGATAATAAACCTGATTCTGATTCTGATCATATCTGGTCTTGTTTCGATCTGCCATTTCCCGTGAGTACTCCTGAGCAGCTGCATCACTGCCTGGTTCGGAAATTGCACCATCTCGGATCGCAAGACCCTGCAGCGGATAGTGAGGTCAGCTGAGAAGGTCATCGGGGTCTCTCTTCCCATCATTACGAACATTTACACTACACGCTGCATCCACAAAGCAAACAGCATTATGAAGGATCCCATGCACTCCTCATACAAACTCTTCTCCCTCCTGCCATCTGGGAAAAGGCACCGGAGCATTCGGGCTCTCACGACCAGACTACGTAACAGTTTCTTCCCCCAAGCTATCAGACTCCTCAATACTCAGAGCCTGGACTGACACCAACTTACTGCCCTCTACTGTGCCTATTGTCTTGTTTATTATTTATTGTAATGCCTGCACTGTTTTGTGCACTTTATGCAGTCCTGGGTAGGTCTGTAGTCTAGTGTAGTTTCTTTTTTTCTGTGTTGTTTTCAGGTAGTCCAGTGTAGTTTTTGTACTGTTTCATGTAGCACCATGGTCCTGAAATGTGTTGTCTTGTTTTTACTGTGTACTGTACCAGCATTTATGGTCAAAATGACAATAAAAAGTGATTTGACTTGACTTGACTTGTAGCTATCTTGAAGCTTTCCTCAAGATGTACCATGTTTGTCTTTCAAGAGTAGTCTGAAAGCTAAGTCAACTGGGAGTCTGGGTTGTCATCCGAACATCAATTCACACGGACTACAGCCATTCATCTCATTCTTAGTACAATTATAAGCATGGACTAGGGTTTCACAAATTCTCGCCAGCGATTTTTGTCTTTTGTCCCCAGGGTTCCCAATGTATTTAAGAGGGTCCTGTTAAACCTCTTGACAGGGTTTCCTCTGGGATGATATGGTGTAGTTCTGACTTTTTGAATTCCAGCTATCTCACAATTCTCTAATCAAGTGGGATTCTAAATCAGGCCTCTAATTGCTGTGTAGGTGCTCGGGATAATCATAATGCAAGGTGCAATGCTCCCATAGGCACTTTGAAACCAACTTGGGTTTTTGATTAGGTGTAGCAAGTAATAATTGTACTGTTAATAAATGTAGTAATTGTACAAGGCATTGGTAAGGCCGAATTTGGAGTACTGTGTACAGTTCTTGTCACCGAATTATAGGAACGATATCAACAAAATAGAGAAAGTACAGAGAAGATTTACTAGAATGTTACCTGGGTTTCAGCACCTAAGTTACAGGGAAAGTTAGGTCTTTATTCTTTGGAGCGTAGAAGGTTGAGGGGGGACTTGATAGAGGTATTTAAAATCATGAGGGAGATAGATCGAATTGACGTGGATAGGCTTTTTCCATTGAAAGCAGGGGAGATGGCGGCACGACCCAGCTTGCAGCGGCCACTCCGGAGCTGATTATCTGTTATTTGTGAAGTGGGGTGCCGTGCACAATCATAATCGATTGAAAACGGACGTGGGAGCACGGAGGAACATCGGGAAATCTCCAGGAAGACCTTCTTCATTGCTGCTGCTGCTGTGAGGTCCGGGACTCTGCTGGGAAGAACAGGCCCCGGTCCTCGGGGTCGCGTTGCCGGTGTCCGTTGGGGGCGTCTTAATACGCTCGGCAGAGGATGGTGCTCGGAGAAGCTGTTCCGGAGGGGATGGTCGTCGGCTCGGAGGTGCGACAGACTCGGAATCCGCTGCGGTCAGGTCACTTTCGGCATGTGCCGCGTCTGCGAGGCTGTTTTTGACGGAGCTTTCGTTGTGTGCTGCGTCTGCGAGGCTGAGTCGGGCGGCGCCTTGGAAGTCCATAGCGGGGGTATTCCCTTCTGCTGCCGGCGTGGGATGGCGAGTCTGTCGGGACCCTGAGGACTTGTGGAAACTGTGGTGATTTCTTTTGAACTTATAGTCCTTTAACATCTTTGGAATATTTTTACTGTGCCCATGGTCTGGTTTTTTTAATCAATTATGCCATTGATTGCACTGTTGTAACAATGTGGTTTTGTGCAGGTCTTGTAGCTTTAGTTTTTGGTCTTGTTTTGTCTGGTGGATTTGGAGCTCCTTTCCGGGGAACACGCTAAGACGGTAGCGCGATATTAATACGCAGCAGCCTCTCCCGACTCTGGATTGGGGATTGCCAAATGTTATGTGGATTTTCTGATGTAGTCTGTTTTGTCATGTGCTTTTGTGATATAATTCTAGAGGAACGTTGTCTCATTTTTTAACTGCATTGCATTTGTGGTTTCTAAATGACAATAAACTGAATCTGAATCTGAATCTGATTCAAACAAGAGGACATGATTTGAGAGTTGGGGGCAAAAGTTCAAAGGGTAACACGAGAGGGAATTTCTTTACTCAGAGAGTGGTAGCTGTGTGGAACCAGCTTCCAGTAGAAGTGGTAGAGGCAGGTTTGGTATTGTCATTTAAAGTAAAATTGGATAGGTATATGGTCAGGAAAGGAATGGAGGGTTATGGGCTGAGTGCGGGTCTGTGGGACTCGGTGAGAGTAAGTGTTCGGCATGGACTCGAAGGGCTGAGATGGCCTGTTTCCGTGCTGTAATTGTTATATGGTTATATGGTAGGTAGCAATACTCAAAACATATTTAGTGAAATGATCAGTTATTACTAACACATCTTTCGTGTTACTTTGATCGGTTCTAATATAAGAAAGTCCATGCAGAGCAGCTGCAAGGATGGAGTAGTCACTAACAGAGCAGATTTCTCAGGCAAGGTCTCTCCTCTTACGCATCAACCGCATGTTTTAATCTTGTCTTCCACATCAGCAGCCATCTTGAGCCAATAGAACCAGCTTCTGACTAAATCCAGGGTACGATCAATACCCAAGCGACCAACGGCATCGTGAAGACTCTTTCGTACATCAGATTGAAACTTTTCAGGTAAATCAAGCTGGTATGTTGTTTTATCTCCGGTTAATCTTTTTCATCTTTTAGCTGTAGGTGATCCCATTCTCAGGGTAGTCTGGGGATTGCGTTTCTCACTGAAGGGGATGATTTTTCTCCAGTTTCCACCTGCTTGATGACTTCCCTAATACAGGATCTGCTAACTAGGAGTCTGTAATCTCAGCATCAGGGAGATGAGAAATGACTGGTAATCCCCCACACTCATCTTCTTGTGCGTAACTGTCAGGAATAACACTTGAATGTATCGTTAAGGATCGAACATCTGCGGCAGGTTCTCTTTGTTGGATAAGACAACCCTCATATACAGCTCATACAACATCAGCACTAACTTCACCTGCATCACCCAAATTCACCAGATGGCTCTCAGGAATCTTCAAGATGTGTTCCAACTCTTTCTGGGACTTTGTTTTACTGAGCAACACCTTGGTGTGATTGGGACATGCTCTGTCCCCATTTGTCCCACAACAGGAACTGCTTCGGAGTACCATGACATGACTCCCTCTCATTCCCTCTCTTTTCAAGTTGTCTTCTCTTTTCTGCTACGAGCACCGGATTGGGTTCAAAGCCGCAAGAGCTGGCTCTGTGCCAATCTTCACCACATTTAAAACAGTACCAAGGGTTTTGTTTTACCCTTGGCTGTTTGTCAGTGGTTGTGAACTCTTATTTATCCTGTGTGTCAGTCTTTCCTTTTGGTGACGTCTCACTTGCTGCCTTCGAGCTCGCTTTTACCGTCTGCTGTTCCGTAGCTTGTAGAGTCACTGGCTGACTTTGAAGCTCAGCGGTTTGTTTAGTCAGTTGAGAAGTAATTGAAATTAGATGTGCTGCATCATCTTCTTTACAGGCACCTGTGGTCTGAGTCTGTATAACCACATGTTGTTTGACTGTTCCTAAATGCTGTTTTATGCATGTGGTTCTGGAAGCGTGTTAGTCTTCCTCGGTGCGTAGAGATGTCAATAATTCAGTAAACGATGGCAGGTTTTGCTTTTTCTGTTCCAACTGCTGCTCTGACATCATGGAGCGGTCCCAACATCCCCTACAAAACCACTTTAAGAGATGCTTGTTAGCCTCAGTTTCGGCAGCTCCGTGTCACTTTACAGTCAGTGTTAATGATACCTTTAGCCACTGTAGGTTGGCAGATGGTTTCTCACCTGTGCTTTGTACTGTGTTCATGAATTTGGCGAATAACTCATCACCGTCTTCCATAGTGGCAAAAGCTGAATCTGGGAGATGTATGTAAACAGCAACTGAAGCTCCAGGGCTTATTGACTTAATGATGTCAGAAACTGGTGGAAGAATACTTTCGCGTATTTTCCGTGTTCTATAAAGGTCAGACACACTTGGGTCTTGGAAGAGCAGTTCAACACTAGCATGCCAAGTCTCATAATCCGCCTCATTAAGTGGCCACCAGAGAATGGTGTTCCACTGGGGTTCCACCAGAGAATGGTGTTCCACTGGGGTTCCAGCAGAGAATGGTGTTCCACTGGGGTTCCAGCAGAGAATGGTGTTCCACTGGGGTTCCACCAGAGAATGGTGTTCCACTGGGGTTCCAGCAGAGAATGGTGTTCCACTGGGGTTCCAGCAGAGAATGGTGTTCCACTGGGGTTCCACCAGAGAATGGTGTTCCACTGGGGTTCCAGCAGAGAATGGTGTTCCACTGGGGTTCCACCAGAGAATGGTGTTCCACTGGGGTTCCACCAGAGAATGGTGTTCCACTGGGGTTCCAGCAGAGAATGGTGTTCCACTGGGGTTCCACCAGAGAATGGTGTTCCACTGGGGTTCCAGCAGAGAATGGTGTTCCACTGGGGTTCCACCAGAGAATGGTGTTCCACTGGGGTTCCACCAGAGAATGGTGTTCCACTGGGGTTCCACCAGAGAATGGTGTTCCACTGGGGTTCCACCAGAGAATGGTGTTCCACTGGGGTTCCACCAGAGAATGGTGTTCCACTGGGGTTCCAGCAGAGAAAGTCTGCAGCCTTACTGGTGGATTGTCATGAGTTATTACTGTGCACGACTATGACTCTTTCCATATCTGGAGGGTTCAGATCACTGGGAGAGAGGGATGGTTTCACTGTGACTCCATTAGTTTGTATTACAGGGACTGAATTATTCTGCACAGCAGCTAGAGCTGTTCCTGGCTGGTTAGTATCAGAGGAGCCTGCTCTGAATTGAAGAGTTGTGGTCTTGTTACATACATCTACAGCAGTTTGAACAGTGACTCTTTCCCAACTCTCGATAGTAAGGGTTTCACTGATCTGTGTTAACATCTCACTCAGGATTTCCTCATAATCTTTCCCACAATGCTCTTCACTAAGGTTTTCAATTCACCAAGGTGAGCTTAAGTGGTGTCTTTTCCAACTTTCTGAGTGTAAACACTGGTTAAAGTAACTATGTGATAGGAAACTTTTTGGTCACTGCTTGCCTGTTGAATGTACAGTAGCAAGGGCTGGAGATCTTGCATGGCAAAACCAAAATTGTTCTCTACTATGAGGGACTTTGGAAATTCTGCACCAAAGAATCTCATTCAGTAACTTATGCAGTCTTTGAAAAAATAATCAGTTCTTGCAGAAAATCAAATTCAGATCCTTCAAATGAAAATAAACATACATCCAACCCTATTAAGTGCTCTACATCGCTAAACATTTCTTTCCAACACTGGTTTGGTGGCTTGCCATCTGCTTCTTGCTTCTTTAGATGAAATAGCTGATCATCCACAGAAAGTTGGTTCACAAACTTACACAAATAAAACCGGACCAAATCCCTTGGTGTGACTTAATGGAACTAATTCCCAGTTACACAGCAGAGATCTTGGACACTCGTCTCTGCCGATATTGTCTCGTCACAGCTGCTGCTGTAGCTTCATTAGATCTTTTATCGCTATAGACTCCTCCAGGGCTTTCACTCTGAGGTTTTCAAGTAGTAAGGTAGAGATAGTTACTACTAATTCCCCTTTTAACAATTTATTTCTTTAGGTTCTAATAGTTTGTTGTGTTTCTCTCGCTTTCCCATGCTGCCACGCCTCATTCTTGCAAAGCTTTTTCTCCCCAAGTTCTTTTTTAAAAAACTTGGTAAACCTCGTTTTCATCCCTCCACAGGTGGAGCTTTGCAACATTACATCTTTGGGTTTAATTAACCTGGATTACACTTGGAAATACATCTTTAGAAAGAGGTGACATAGGGTCAAAGAATGTTGAATCTTTAGTGGGTGGAGTTATGAAACTGCAAGGGTAAAGAAAACCATTATGGCAATCAGAAATAGGCCTCCAAATAGTAGCCAAGATGTGGGGTTGAGATTGCAATGGGAGCTGGAAAGGACATGTAATAAGAGTAATGAAACAATTGTAATGGGAGACTTCAATATGCAAGGGGATTGGGAAAATCAGGTTCACAAGAGAGGGAATTTGTTAAAAGCCTACGAGATGGCTTTTTAGAGCAGCTTCTGCTTGAGCCTACTCAGGGAAAGGCTATCATAGATGGGGTGTAATTATCCAGATCTTTTTAGGGAGCTTAATGTAAAGGAACCCTAAGGACGTAGTGACCATAATAGAGTTGAATTCATACTGCAGTTTGAGAGGGTGAAGCATAACTCAGACGCA
This sequence comes from Hemitrygon akajei, assembly GCF_048418815.1. NCBI lineage: Eukaryota > Metazoa > Chordata > Chondrichthyes > Myliobatiformes > Dasyatidae > Hemitrygon > Hemitrygon akajei. The sequence continues at coordinate 174,275 of NW_027332076.1, forward strand.
TCAGTATCACAATGAAATAAAGTGAATTACAGATGCTTGAGGGAGGACCTTGACCAGGCGGACTGGAGGGTGATATTGGGGGTGGGATGACAGCAGAGCAGAGATGGCTGAAGTTTCTGGGAATTCTTCACAAGGCACAAGATAGATACGTCCCACAGAGGAACAAGTTCTCAAAGGGCAGGTGTAGGCAACCGTGACTGACAAGGGAAGTTGAGGACTGCATAAAAGCCAAGATAACAAAAATGAGTGGGAAGTTGGATAATTGAGAAGCTTTTAAAATACAACAAAAGGCAACTAAGAGAGCTATAAAAAGGGAAAAGATTAAAATATGAGGGCAAATATGAGCCAATAATATAGAGCAGGGTATTCAAAAGTTTTTTTCAGTTATATAAAGAATAAAAGGGTGAGAGCTGATATTGCAGCACTGTAAAACAATGCTGGTGAGCTGGTAATATGGGACAAAGAAGTGTCAGGTGAACTTGATACTTTGCTTCATTCTCCCCTGTGAAAGACACTAGTGATGTCCGTGAGTGTCACCACTATTACAAAGGCAAAACCGCGAGGCAAACTGAAAGGTCTTAAGGTGGATCAGATGGACGACATCCCAGAGTCCTTAGAGAGGTTGCTGAAGAGATAATGGATACATTGGTCATGATCTTTCAAGAATCACTTGATTCTGGCATGGTCCTGGAGGACTGGAAGATTGCAAATGTGACTCCACTCTTTAAGAGGAGAGGAAGGGAAAAGAGTGGAAATTATGGACCAGTTATCTTAACCTCAGTGGTTGGGGAAGTGTTGGAGTCTATTATTAAGGACAAAGTTTCGGGGTACTTGGAGAATAATGATAAAATAAGTCAAAGTCAGAATGGTTTCTGTAAAGGGATATCGGGCCTGCCAATCTGTTAGAATTCTTTGAGAAAATAACATACAAGGTGGAGAGGCAGTGGATATTATTTACTTAGATTTTCAGAATGCATTGATAGGGTGCCTCCTGTGAAGCTGCTTAACAAGATAAAATCCTATGGCATTGCAGGGAAGATGCTGGCATGGATAGAGGAATGGCTGAGGCAGGAGGCCGCGAGTGGGAATAAAAGGGGCCGTTTCTGGTTGGCTGTCTGTGCCTAGTGGTGTTTCTTAGGAGTCAGTAATGGGACCACTACTTTTCACATAGTTTGTCAATGATTTCGATAGTGGAACTGATGGCTTTGTGGCAAAGTTTGCAGTGTATAAGATGATGAGGGGCATTGATTGTGTGGAGCCAGAGGCTTCTTCCCAGGGCTGAAATGGATAACATGAGGGGGCATAGTTTTAAAGTGCTTGAAAATAAGTAGCAAGGGGATGTCCAGGGTAAGTTTTCACACAAAGTGGTGGGTGCGTGGAATGCACTGCCGGCGGTGGTGGTGGAAGTGGATAAAATAGGGTCTTTTAAGAACCTCTTAGATAGGTACATGGAGCTTAGAAAAATGGAGGGCTAAGGAAATTCTAGGCAGTTTCTGCAGTAGGTTACATGGTCAGTACAACATTGTGGGCCAAAGGGCCTGTAATGTGCTGTAAATTTCTATGTTCTATGATACGAAGATAGGTGGGGGGGCATTTCGTGCTGGAGAAGGAATGCGATTGCAGCAGGACTTAGACAAATTGGAAGAATGGTCAAAAAAGTGGCAGATGGAGTACAGTGTTGGGAAATGTATGATAATGCATTTTGGTAAAGGGAACAATAGTGCAGAATATTATCTAAATGTCTAAATGGAGAGAAAATTTAAACATCAGAGGTGCAGAGAGACTTAAGAGTTCCTGTGCAAGACTCCCAGATGATTAATTTACAGGTTGAGTCTGGGTGAAGAAGGCAAATACAATGTTGGCATTTATTTCAAGGGGAATAAAATATAAAAGCAAGGAGATAATGCTGAGGTTTCATAAGACACTCCCTGGCCCCACTTGATTGTCAACAGTTTTGGTCTCAGAAAGGATGTGTTGTCATTGGAGAGAGTTCAGAGGAGGTTCGTGAGGATGATTCTGGGAATGAAGGGGTTAACATACGAGAGCATTTGGCTGCTTTGGGCCTGTACTCACCGGAATTTAGACGGATATGTGGAGATCTCATTGAAACCTACCGAACAAAGAAAGGACCAGATATGGTGGATGTGCAGAGGATGTTTCCTCTGGTGCGATATCCAAAACTAGAGGGCACAGCCTCAAAATTGAGGGGCAACTTTTCAAAACTCAAGTAAGCAGGGTTTTTTTTAAACCAAAGAGTATTGAATATGTGGAATACTCTGCCACAGACTGCAGTGGAGGGTATATTAAAAGCGTAAGTTGATAGTTTCCTGATTGTTTGGGGCATCGAGGGATATGGTGAGAGGGCAGGTGTGTTCGGTTGAATGGGATCAGTGATCAGCAATGGTGAAATGGCACAGCAGACTTGATGGGCTGAATGGCCTAATTCTACTCCTATGTCTTATATAGCTCATATAAGGAAACCTCCTGCACACTTTCTAAAGGTCCCTTACCCTTCCTGTAATGGGGAGCCCAGAACTGCACACAATACTCCGAGCGATCTGAGTTTACTTTGATTCAAATTTTACGCCGATCCTCCAGGATGTTGTCTGGATGAGATCGTATCAGCTCCATGGTGAAAAGGAATATACTTGGAGCATTTTCCCTGGAATGTCGGAGAATGAGGGGCAATCTGATTCAAACTGGAATTGGAATTGTTATTGTGACACGTGCAGAGTAGAGCTTGCCTTGCCTATGGTTCACACAGAGCAGAGCAATACACTGTGCATCCAGGCAAACAGGAATGGAATGCAGAACAGAGAAAGGGCAGTTCAGACATGACAAGGTCAATTGTGAGGACAAGAATCCAATATATTTAACAAGGTAACCATTTCAGTGTCCTATAAAACTCTGAACCTGGTGGTACGTGAGAAGTCACTCTTCAACCTCTGAAACGACAGAGAAAACAAGCTGAGAGAAAGAGGGGAGAGGGACAGAAGGAAGTGGGGCGGGCGATCAGGAGAAGGACAGAGCATGGGAGAGGGGGACGGGGAAGGGAAGGGCAGGTGGAGGTGGAGAGGGAGAGAGAGAGAGGAAGGATAGAGATAAAGAGATCCCCTGTTTGTCATTTCTTTGCAAAAGAGTTTTGTTGGCCATGGTGGATTTAAAATATGAAAGAAAACATTGAACTTGAATGGATCAAGGACAGTGGAAGCAGACAGAGCAATTATCTTTCTTCCTGCTCTGTGCCTGGAGATGGTGGCTGCCATTTTGTGGAACTATTTTACATCTCCATTTTGTCAGATGGAGTTGCTTTGCTTTCTGTGTTTTAAAGTAGACATGATGATGTTTCAGGTAATTTACAGGACTGGAGATAATTTCCAAATAACATGTTATTTGGGAGGTCTCTTTGATATAACATGCAGGTTTGTGAATGGTGGGGTTGGCGCCTACCTGGAGTGATTCAACCTGGTTACTGAAGAGAACAAAGAGCCATAAATTACCGAATGTCACTTGCTGGGAAGAGGGCAAAAAATGGATGCTGGCCTGGAGCAGAGCCAATAAAAATGTGTTTAAGGTCAATCACTGCAAAGTAATATCTGACTTGGTAAGGAAGGAGTATAAAAGTGGACTCTCCAAGTGTATTATCAGCGATAACTCACCATCGCAAGGAAGAACCCCCATGCCAGGGTCTGGATGAAGGAAAGTTCGATTACCTGGTCAACGAAGTTCCCTTATTTTGGTGTTATAAATTGGAGAAGTTGTCTGAGCGAGTTTTGGTCCAGAGGGAGCAGTAGTGTTCATGTACTAAGCTGTTGGCCCGGGGTCAACACAGTTACGTTGTTCTTTGTACAGAGACAATGAACTGTGAGTTTTGATTAATTACGAGTTGTGTAGTGAATTTCCTAACCTCGTCTGTTGATGAACTGTCAACAGTCTGACTGATCTAAAGTAAATCTTCCTAGCTTCCTAAAGACTCTTCCTGCTATCCTTAGCTCCAACAATTTTCACATAATTTTGAAACATTTTCTCCACAAGTTCATTAAACAACTAAATTTTAAAGGAAAAAACCCTGACTCAAAGCAGAAACTCATTCACCCGAGGCTGCACCAGCCCTCACCTGTGCAGGAGACTCCAGCGTCCTCTGCGTGGGAGCAGTTATTCACCCCCCACGGGCTGGCAGGGCACTGGTCGAGAGCAGGCTCTGTCCCATTACACTTCACCCCATCCAGCCAGATCTTCCCAGTGCCCTCTCCGTAGGAGGCATCTGTTGTTACTGACTCAGGTGTCCCACAGTTCAAAATCCTGCAGACCAAGTCCGCTTCACTCCTATTCCAGCTCCTGCCACAGACGGTGCCCCAGGTAGAGTTATGATAGACCTCGACTCTCCCAGAGCACATGTTGTTCCCGTTCACCAGCCGGACGGGGACCGGGCCTGGAACAGAGGTGGGAATGAGGTTAAAATGAGGGTTCAGTCTCTGAAGGGTGTCGAGAGTGATGAGAGAGAAGCATTACACTGTGATTCCACGTCATTCTGTCAATGAGGCAATCAGAACTGAACACAACATTCCAAATGTGGTCTAATCGGAGATTTATAGAGCTGCAATATTACCTCACGGCTCTGGAACTCAACCCCTTGACAAATGAAGACCAACCCACCAGGAGCCTTCTTCACCACCATATCAACTTGTGCGGCAACTTTGAGGGATCTATGCATGTGGACCCCAAGATACCACTGTTCCTCCACACTGCTGTTGAATCTCGACATTAACCTTGTACTCTGTTTCAAATTTGACCTTCCGAAGTGAATAATTTACCCTTCTGCAGGCTGAACTTCATCTGCCAGTGTTTCTCCCAGCTCTGCAACCTAGCAAAGTCCTGATGAAGCCACACTATCCACAACAGTACAAACCTCAGTGTGCGAATCCCTGCAATTTCTAACAAGAGAAAGTCTGCTGACTCTGGAAATTCGAGTGACACACACAATGCTGGGGGAGCTCAGCAGGCCAGGCAGCATCTAGGAAAAGAGTACAATCGACATTTCGAGCCGAAACCCTTTGGCAGGACTGGAGAAAGAGCAGCAGATTTAAAAGATGGGGGAAGGGGATGAAATAAAGAGCTGGGAAGTTGACCGGTGAAAGAGGCCGAAGGCCATCAAAGAAAGAGAAAGGGTGGTGGAGAAGAACACCAGAGGCAAGCAAGCAGAATGTGAGAGTGGGACACGGTGAAGGAGTGGGCGCATTACCAGAAAATTGAGAAATCAATCTACATGCCATCACGAGTGTGGCCTTATCACGACAGTAGAGGAGGCCGTGGACGGACATGTTGGGAAAAAAAGGGAACTGAAATTAAAATGGGTGGTTACTGGGAGATCCTGCTTTTTCCGGTGGATGGAGTGAAGCGGAGTCAGGAGGGATGTGGTGATAGGAGGAGGGAGGGATGTGGTGATGTGAAGAGGGAGAGAGGTGGTGAGGGGAGGGGAGGGATGTGGTAATAGGAGGAGGGAGAAAGGTGGTGACGGGAGGGGAGGGATGTGGTGATAGGAGGAGGGATAGAGGTGGTGAGGCGAGGGGAGGGATGTGGTGATAGGAGGAGGGAGGGATGTGGTAATAGGAGGAGGGATAGAGGAGGTGAGGGAAGGAAGGAGAGAGGTGGTGACGGGAGGGGAGAGATGTGGCAATAGGAAGGGGGACAGATGTGGTGATAGGAAGAGGGAGAGAGGCGGTGATAGGAGGAGGGAGAGAGATGGTGAGTAAAGGTGAAGAGATTTGGTGATAGGAGGAGGGAGAGAGGTGGTGAGGGGAAGGGAGGGATGTGGTGATAGAAGGAGGGATGGAGGAGGTGAGGGAAGGAGGGAGAGAGGTGGTGACAGGAGGGGAGAGATGTGGCGATAGGAAGGGGGAGAGATGTGGCGATAGGACGAGGGAGAGAGGCGGTGATAGGAGGAGGGAGAGAGATGGTGAGGAAAGGTGGAGATTTGGTGATAGGAGGGAGAGAGGTGGTGACGGGAGGGGAGAGATGTGGTGATAGGAGGAGGGAGAGAGGTGGTGAGGGGAGGGGAGGGATGTGGTGATAGAAGGAGGGATGGAGGAGGTGAGGGAAGGAGAGAAAGAGGTGGTGACGGGAGGGGAGGGATGTGGTGATAGGAGGAGGGAGAGAGGTGGTGAGGAAAGGTGAAGAGATTTGGTGATAGGAGGAGGGAGAGAGGTGGTGAGGGGAGGGGAGGGATGTGGTGATAGGAGGAGGGATGGAGGAAGTGAGGGAAGGAGGGAGAGAGGTGGTGACGGGAGGGGAGAGATGTGGCGATAGGAAGGGGAAAGAGGTGGTGATGGGAGGGGAGGGATGTGGTGATAGGAGGAGGGAGAGAGGAGGTGACAGGAAGGAGGAAGAGAGATGGTGAGGAAAGGTGAACGGATTTGGTGATAGGAGGAGGGAGAGGTGGTGAGGGAAGAAGGGAGAGAGATGGTGACGGAGGGGAGGGATGTGGTGATATGAAGAGGGAGAGAGGCGGTGATAGGAGGAGGAAGGGATGTGGTGATGGAAGGAGGGACAGAGGTGGTGAGGGAAGGAGGGAGAGAGATGGTGAGGAAAGGTGAAGGGATTTGGTGATAGGAGGAGGGAAATTTGTGGTGAGGGGAGGGGAGGGATGTGGTGATAGGCGGAGGGAGAGAGGTGGTGACGGGAGGGGTGGGATGTGGTGATAGGAGGAGGGAGAGAGGTGGTGACAGGAGCGGAGGGATGTGCTGATAGGAGGAGGGAGAGAGGTGGTGAGGGGAGGGGAGGGATGTGGTGATAGGCGGAGGGAGAGAGGTGGTGAGGGGAGGGGAGGGATGTGGTGATAGGAATACGGAGAGAGGTGGTGATAGGAGGGGGAGAGCGGTGGTGATAGGAGGGATGTGGTGATAGGAGGAGGGAGAGAGGTGGTGAGGGGAGGGGAGGGATGTGGTGATAGGAAGAGGGAGAGAGGTGGTGACGGGAGGGGAGGGATGTGGTGATAGGAGGAGGGAGAGAGGTGGTGACAGGAGGGGAGGGATGTGGTGATAGGAGTGGGGGAGAGGTGGTGATAGGAGGAGGGAGAGAGGAGGTGAGGGGATGGGAGGGATGTGGTGATAGGAGGAGAGAGAGAGTTGGTGAGGGAAGGAGGGAGAGAGATGGTGACGGAGGGGAGGGATGTGGTGATAGGAGGAGGGAGAGAGGCGGTGACGGGAGGGGAGGGATGTGGTGATGGGAGGGGGAGGGATGTGGTGATAGGAGGAGGGAGAGAGGTGGTGATGGGAGGGAGAGGGATGTGGTGATAGGAGGAGGGAGAGAGGTGGTGAGGGGAGGGGAGGGATGTGGTGATTGGAGGAGGGAGAGAGGTGGTGAGGAAAGGTGGAGATTTCGTGATAGGAGGAGGGAGAGAGGTTGTGAGGGGAGGGGAGAGATGTGGTGATAGGAGGAGGGAGAGAGGTGGTGACGGGAGGGGAGGAATTTGGTGATAGGCGGAGGGAGAGAGGTGGTGAGGGGAGGGGAGGAATTTGGTGATAGGAGGAGGGAGAGAGGTGGTGAGGGGAGGAGAGGGATGTTGTGATAGGAGGAGGGTGAGAGGTGGTGATGGGAGGGGTAGGGATGTGGTGATAGGATGAGCGAGAGAGATGGTGAGGAAAGGTGAAGAGATTTGGTGATAGGATGAGGGAGAGAGGTGGTGACGGGAGGGGAGGGATGTGGTGATAGGAGTAGGGAGAGCGATGGTGACGGGAGGGGAGGGATGTGGTGATAGGAGTAGGAGAGAGGGGGTGATAGGAGGAGGGAGAGAGATGGTGAGGAAAGGTGAAGGGATTTGGTGATAGGAGGAGGGAGAGAGGTGGTGAGGGGAGGGGTAGGATGTGGTGATAGGAGTGGGAGAGAGGTGGTGATGGGAGGGAGAGGGATGTGGTGATAGGAGGAGGGAGAGACGTGGTGAGGGGAGAGGAAGAATGTTGTGATAGGAAGAGGGAGAGAGGCATTGATAGGAGGATAAGGGATGTGGTGATAGGAGGAGGGAGGGATGTGGTGATAGGAGGAGGGAGAGAGATGGTGAGGAAAGGTGAAGAGATTTGGTGATAGGAGGGAGAGAGGTCGTGACGGGAGGGGAGGGGAGGGATGTGGTGATAGGAGGAGGAAGCGATGTGGTGGTAGGAGGAGGGAGCGATGTGGTAATAGGAGGAGGGAGAGAGGTGGGGAGTGGAGGGAAGGGTTTTGGTGATAGGAGGAGGGAGAGAGGTAGTGAGGGGAGGGGAGGGGAGGGATGTGGTGATAGGAGGAGGGAGGGATGTGGTGACGGGAGGGATGTGGTGATAGGAGGAGGGAGAGAGGTGGTGAGGGGAGGGATGTGGTGATAGGAGGAGGGAGGGATGTGGTGACGGTAGGGATGTGGTGATAGGAGGAGGGAGAGAGGTGGTGAGGGGAGGGGAGGGGAGGGATGTGGTGATAGGAGGGGGAGAGAGGTGGTAATAGGAGGGAGAGAGAGGTGGGGAGTGGAGGGGAGGGATTTGGTTATAGGAGGAGGGAGAGAGGTGGTGAGGGGAGGGGAGGGATGTGGTGATAGGAGCAGGGAGGGATGTGGTGATAGGAGGGGAGAGATGTGGTGATAGGAGGAGGGAGAGATGTGGTGATGGGAGGGGGAGGGATGTGGTGATAGGAGGAGGGAGAAAGGTGGTGAGGGGAGGGGAGAGATGTGATGATTGGAGGAGGGAGAGATGTGGTGATGGGAGGGGGAGGGATGTGGTGATAGGAAGAGGGAGAGAGGTGGTGACGGGAGGGGAGAGATGTGATGATTGGAGGAGGGAGAGATGTGGTGATGGGAGGGGGAGGGATGTGGTGATAGGAAGAGGGAGAGAGGTGGTGACGGGAGGGATGTGGTGATAGGAGGAGGGAGAGAGGTGGTGACGGGAGGGATGTGGTGATAGGAGGAGGGCGAGAGGTGGTGACAGGAGGGGGAGAGAGGTGGTGATGGGAGGGGGAGGGATGTGGTGATAGGAGGAGGGAGAGAGGTGGAGATGGGTGGGGAGGGATGTGGTGATAGGAGGAGGGAGAGGTGGTGAGGGGAGGGATGTGGTGATAGGAGGAGGGAGGGATGTGGTGATAGGAGGAGGGAGGGATGTGATAATAGTAGGAGGGTTAGAGCAGGTGAGGGAAGGAAGGATAGAGGTGGTGACGGGAGGGGAGGGATGTTGTGATAGGAGGAGGGAGAGAGGTGGTGAGTGGAGGGGAGGGGAGGGGAGGGATGTGGTGATAGGAGGAGGGAGAGAGGTGGTGAGGGGAGGGGAGAAATGTGATGATAGGAGGAGGGAGAGATGTGGTGATGGGAGGGGGAGGGATGTGGTGATAGGAAGAGGGAGAGAGGTGGTGACGGGAGGGATGTGGTGATAGGAGGAGGGAGAGAGGTGGTGACAGGAGGGGGAGAGAGGTGGTGACAGGAGGGGGAGAGAGGTGGTGATGGGAGGGGGAGGGATGTGGTGATAGGAGGAGGGAGAGAGGTGGAGATGGGTGGGATGTGGTGATAGGAGGAGGGAGAGAGTTGGTGACGGGAGGGGAGGGATGTGGTGATAGGAGGAGGGATAGAGGTGGTGAGGCGAGGGGAGGGATGTGGTGATTGGAGGAGGGAGAGAGGTGGTGAGGGGAGGGGAGGGATGTGGTGATAGGAGGAGGGAGAGAGTTGGTGACGGGAGGGGAGGGATGTGGTGATAGGAGGAGGGAGAGAGGTGGTGATGGGAGGGGAGGGATGTGGTGATAGGAGGAGGGAGAGAGGTGGTGACGGGAGGGATGTGGTGATAGGAGGAGGGAGAGAGTTGGTGACGGGAGGGGAGGGATGTGGTGATAGGAGGAGGGAGAGATGTGGTGATAGGAGGAGGGAGGGATGTGGTAATAGGAGGAGGGAGACAGGTGGGGAGAGGAGGGGAGGGATTTGGTGATAGGAGGAGGGAGAGAGGTGGTGATGGGAGGAGGGAGACGTGGGGAGGGGAGGGGAGGGATTTGGTGATAGGAGGAGGGAGAGAGGTGGTGATGGGAGGGGAGGGATGTGGTGATAGGAGGAGGGAGGGATGTGGTAATAGGAGGAGGGAGAGAGGTGGTGACGGGAGGGGAGGGATGTGGTGATAGGAGGAGGGAGAGAGATGGAGAGGAAAGGTGAACAGATTTGGTGATAGGAGGAGGGAGAGAGGTGGTGACGGGAGGGGAGGGATGTGGTGATAGGAGGAGGGAGAGAGGTGGTGAGGGGAGGGGAGGGATGTGGTGATAAGAGGAGGGAGAGAGGTGGGGTGGGGAGGGGAGGGATGTTGTGATAGGAGGAGGGAGAGAGGTGGGGAGGGGAGGGGAGGGATTTGGTTATAGGAGGAGGGAGAGAGGTGGTGAGGGGAGGGGAGGGGAGGGGAGGGATGTGGTGATAGGAGGAGGGAGGGATGTGGTGATAGGAGGAGGGAGAGAGGCGGCGAGGGGAGGGGAGGGGAGGGATGTTGTGATAGGAGGAGGGAGAGTGGTGGTGACGGGAGGGGAGGGATGTGGTGATAGGAGGAGGGAGAGAGATGGTGAGGAAAGGTGAAGAGATTTGGTGATAGGAGGGAGAGAGGTCGTGACAGGAGGGGAGGGGAGGGATGTGGTGATAGGAGGAGGGAGCGATGTGGTGATAGGAGGAGGGAGAGAGGCGGCGAGGGGAGGGGAGGGGAGGGGAGGGATGTTGTGATAGGAGGAGGGAGAGAGGTGGTGATGGGAGGGGAGGGATGTGGTGATAGGAGGAGGGAGAGAGATGGTGAGGAAAGGTGTAGGGATTTGGTGATAGGAGGAGGGAGAGAGGTGGTGAGGGGAGGGGAGGAATTTGGTGATAGGAGGAGGGAGAGAGGTGGTGAGGGGAGGGGAGGGATGTGGTGATAGGAGGAGGGAGAGAGATGGTGAGGAAAGGTGTAGGGATTTGGTGATAGGAGGAGGGAGAGAGGTGGTGATGGGAGAGGGAGGGATTTGGTGATAGGAGGAGGGAGAGAGGTGGTGAGGGGAGGGGAGGGATGTTGTGATAGGAGGAGGGAGAGAGGTGGTGACGGGAGGGGAGGGGAGGGGAGGGATGTTGTGATAGGAGGAGGGAGAGAGGTGGTGATGGGAGAGGGAGGGATGTGGTGATAGGAGGAGGGAGAGAGGTGGTGAGTGGAGGGGAGGGATGTTGTGATAGGAGGAGGGTGAGAGATGGTGAGGAAAGGTGAAGAGATTTGGTGATAGGAGGGAGAGAGGTCGTGACGGGAGGGGAGGGGAGGGATGTGGTGATAGGAGGAGGGAGCGATGTGGTGGTAGGAGGAGGGAGCGATGTGGTAATAGGAGGAGGGAGAGAGGTGGGGAGGGGAGGGAAGGGTTTTGGTGATAGGAGGAGGGAGAGAGGTAGTGAGGGGAGTGGAGGGGAGGGATGTGGTGATAGGAGGAGGGAGGGATGTGGTAATCGGAGGAGGGAGAGAGGTGGTGACGGGAGGGGTGGGATGTGGTGATAGGCAGAGGGAGAGAGGCGGTGATATGAGGAGGGAGAGAGATGGTGAGGAAAGGTGAACAGATTTGGTGATAGGAGGAGGGAGAGAGGTGGTGAGGGGAGGGGAGGGATTTGGTGATAGGAGGAGGGAGAGAGGTGGTGATGGGAGGGGAGGTATGTGGTGATAGGAGGAGGGAGAGTGGTGGTGACGGGAGGGGAGGGATGTGGTGATAGGAGGAGGGAGAGAGGTGGGGAGGGGAGGGGAGGGATTTGGTGATAGGAGGAGGGAGAGCGGTGGTGAGGGGAGGGGAGGGATGTGGTGATAGGAGGAGGGAGGGATGTGGTGATAGGAGGAGGGAGAGAGGCGGCGAGGGGAGGGGAGGGGAGGGGAGGGATGTTGTGATAGGAGGAGGGAGAGAGGTGGTGATGGGAGGGGAGGGATGTGGTGATAGGAGGAGGGAGAGAGATGGTGAGGAAAGGTGTAGGGATTTGGTGATAGGAGGAGGGAGAGAGGTGGGGAGGGGAGGAATTTGGTGATAGGAGGAGGGAGAGAGGTGGTGAGGGGAGGGGAGGGATGTGGTGATAGGAGGAGGGAGAGAGATGGTGAGGAAAGGTGTAGGGATTTGGTGATAGGAGGAGGGAGAGAGGTGGTGATAGGAGGAGGGAGAGAGATGGTGAGGAAAGGTGTAGGGATGTGGTGATAGGAGGAGGGAGGGATGTGGTGATAGGAGGAGGGAGAGAGGCGGCGAGGGGAGGGGAGGGGAGGGGAGGGATGTTGTGATAGGAGGAGGGAGAGAGGTGGTGAGGGGAGGGGAGGAATTTGGTGATAGGAGGAGGGAGAGAGGTGGTGAGGGGAGGGGAGGGATGTGGTGATAGGAGGAGGGAGAGAGATGGTGAGGAAAGGTGTAGGGATTTGGTGATAGGAGGAGGGAGAGAGGTGGTGATAGGAGGAGGGAGAGAGATGGTGAGGAAAGGTGTAGGGATGTGGTGATAGGAGGAGGGAGGGATGTGGTGATAGGAGGAGGGAGAGAGGCGGCGAGGGGAGGGGAGGGGAGGGGAGGGATGTTGTGATAGGAGGAGGGAGAGAGGTGGTGAGGGGAGGGGAGGAATTTGGTGATAGGAGGAGGGAGAGAGGTGGTGAGGGGAGGGGAGGGATGTGGTGATAGGAGGAGGGAGAGAGATGGTGAGGAAAGGTGTAGGGATTTGGTGATAGGAGGAGGGAGAGAGGTGGTGATGGGAGAGGGAGGGATTTGGTGATAGGAGGAGGGAGAGAGGTGGTGAGGGGAGGGGAGGGATGTTGTGATAGGAGGAGGGAGAGAGGTGGTGACGGGAGGGGAGGGGAGGGGAGGGATGTTGTGATAGGAGGAGGGAGAGAGGTGGTGACGGGAGAGGGAGGGATGTGGTGATAGGAGGAGGGAGAGAGGTGGTGAGTGGAGGGGAGGGATGTTGTGATAGGAGGAGGGAGAGAGGTGGTGATGGGAGAGGGAGGGATGTGGTGATAGGAGGAGGGAGAGAGATGGTGAGGAAAGGTGAAGAGATTTGGTGATAGGAGGGAGAGAGGTCGTGACGGGAGGGGAGGGGAGGGATGTGTTGATAGGAGGAGGGAGCGATGTGGTGGTAGGAGGAGGGAGCGATGTGGTAATAGGAGGAGGGAGAGAGGTGGGGAGGGGAGGGAAGGGTTTTGGTGATAGGAGGAGGGAGAGAGGTAGTGAGGGGAGTGGAGGGGAGGGATGTGGTGATAGGAGGGGGAGAGAGGTGGTAACAGGAGGGAGAGAGAGGTGGGGTGTGGAGGGGAGGGATTTGGTTATAGGAGGAGGGAGAGAGGTGGTGAGGGGAGGGGAGGGGAGGGATGTGGTGATAGGAGAAGGGAGGGATGTGGTGATAGGAGGAGGGAGGGATGTGGTAATAGGAGGAGGGAATAGAGGAGGTCAGAGAAGGTGGGAGAGAAGTAGTGACGGGAGGGGAGAGATGTGATGATAGGAGGAGGGAGAGATGTGGTGACGGGAGGGGAGAGATGTGATGATAGGAGGAGCGAGAGAGGTGGTGACGGGAGGGATGTGGTGATAGGAGGAGGGAGAGAGGTGGTGACGGGAGGGGGTGGGATGTGGTGATAGGAGGAGGGAGAGAGGTGGTGACGGGAGGGATGTGGTGATAGGAGGAGGGAGAGAGGTGGAGATGGGTGGGATGTGGTGATAGGAGGAGGGAGAGAGGTGGTGATGTGAGGGCAGGGATGTGGTGATAGGAGGAGGGATAGAGGTGGTGAGGCGAGGGGAGGGATGTGGTGATTGGAGGAGGGAGAGAGGAGATGAGGGAAGGAGGGAGAGAGGTGGTGAGGGGAGGGGAGGGATGTGGTGATAGGAGGAGGGAAAGAGTTGGTGACGGGAGGGGAGGGATGTGGTGATAGGAGGAGGGAGAGATGTGGTGATAGGAGGAGGGAGGGATGTGGTAATAGGAGGAGGGAGACAGGTGGGGAGGGGAGGGGAGGGATTTGGTGATAGGAGGAGGGAGAGAGGTGGTGATGGGAGGGGAGGGATGTGGTGATAGGAGGAGGGAGGGATGTGGTAATAGGAGGAGGGAGAGAGGTGGTGACGGGAGGGGTGGGATGTGGTGATAGGCAGAGGGAGAGAGGCGGTGATATGAGGAGGGAGAGAGATTGTGAGGAAAGGTGAACAGATTTGGTGATAGGAGGAGGGAGAGAGGTGGTGAGGGGAGGGGAGGGATTTGGTGATAGGAGGAGGGAGAGAGGTGGTGATGGGAGGGGGAGGGATGTGGTGATTGGAGGAGGGAGAGAGGTGGTGTGGGAGGGGAGGTATGTGGTGATAGGAGGAGGGAGAGTGGTGGTGACGGGGAGGGGAGGGATGTGGTGATAGGAGGAGGGAGAGAGGTGGTGAGGGGAGGGGAGGGATGTGGTGATAGGAGGAGGGAGAGAGGTGGGGTGGGGAGGGGAGGATGTTGTGATAGGAGGAGGGAGAGAGGTGGGGGAGGGGAGGGGAGGGATTTGGTGATAGGAGGAGGGAGAGCGGTGGTGAGGGGAGGGGAGGGATGTGGTGATAGGAGGAGGGAGGGATGTGGTGATAGGAGGAGGGAGAGAGGCGGCGAGGGGAGGGGAGGGGGAGGGGAGGATGTTGTGATAGGAGGAGGGAGAGAGGCGGCGAGGGGAGGGGAGGGGAGGGGAGGGATGTTGTGATAGGAGAGGGAGAGGTGGTGATGGGAGGGGAGGGATGTGGTGATAGGAGGAGGGAGAGAGATGGTGAGGAAAGGTGAAGAGATTTGGTGATAGGAGGAGGGAGAGAGGTGGTGATGGGAGGGGAGGGATGTGGTGATAGGAGGAGGGAGAGATGGTGAGGAAAGGTGAAGGGATTTGGTGATAGGAGGAGGGAGAGAGGTGGGTGATGGGAGAGGGAGGGATTTGGTGATAGGAGGAGGGAGAGAGGTGGTGACGGGAGGGGAGGGAGGGGAGGGATGTTGTGATAGGAGGAGGGAGAGAGGTGGTGATGGGAGAGGGAGGGATGTGGTGGATAGGAGGAGGGAGAGAGATGGTGAGGAAAGGTGAAGAGATTTGGTGATAGGAGGGAGAGAGGTCGTGACGGGAGGGGAGGGGAGGGATGTGGTGATAGGAGGAGGGAGCGATGTGGTGGTAGGAGGAGGGAGCGATGTGGTAATAGGAGGAGGGAGAGAGGTGGGGAGGGGAGGGAAGGGTTTTGGTGATAGGAGGAGGGAGAGAGGTAGTGAGGGGAGTGGAGGGGAGGGATGTGGTGATAGGAGGAGGGAGGGATGTGGTGATAGGAGGAGGGAGAGATGTGGTGATTTGAGGGGGAGGGATGTGGTGATAGGAGGAGGGAGAGAGGTGTGTGAGGGGAGGGGAGAAATGTGATGATAGGAGGAGGAGAGATGTGGTGATGGGAGTGGGAGGGATGTGGTGATAGGAAGAGGGAGAGAGGTGGTGACGGGAGGGATGTGGTGATAGGAGGAGTGAGAGTGTGGTGACAGGAGGGATGTGGTGACAGTAGGAGGGAGAGAGGTGGTGATGTGAGGGTAGGGATGTGGTGATAGGAGGAGGGAGAGAGTTGGTGACGGGAGGGGAGGGATGTGGTGAATGGGAGGGAGATGGATGTGGTGATAGGAGGAGGGAGAGAGGTGGTGATAGGAGGGGGTGGGATGTGGTGATAGGGAGGGAGGGAGAGAGGTGGTGACGGGAGGGATGTGGTGATAGGAGAGGGAGAGAGGTGGTGATGTGAGGGTAGGGATGTGGTGATAGGAGGAGGGAGAGAGTTGGTGACGGGAGGGGAGGGATGTGGTGATAGGAGGAGGGATAGAGGTGGTGAGGCGAGGGGAGGGATGTGGTGATTGGAAGAGGGAGAGAGGAGATGAGGGAAGGAGGGAGAGAGGTGGTGAGGGGCGGGGAGGGATGTGGTGATAGGAGGAGGAGAGAGTTGGTGACGTGAGGGGAGGGATGTGGTGATAGGAGGAGGGAGAGAGGTGTGATGGGAGGGGAGGGATGTGGTGATAGGAGGAGGGAGAGAGTTGGTGACGGGAGGGAGGGATGTGGTGATAGGAGGAGGAGAGATGTGGTGATAGGAGGAGGGAGGGATGTGGTAATAGGAGGAGGGAGACAGGTGGGGAGGGGAGGGGAGGGATTTGGTGATAGGAGGAGGGAGAGAGGTGGTGATGGGAGGGGAGGGATGTGGTGATAGGAGGAGGGAGGGATGTGGTAATAGGAGGAGGGAGAGAGGTGGTGACGGGAGGGGTGGGATGTGGTGATAGGCAGAGGGAGAGAGGCGGTGATAGGAGGAGGGAGAGAGATGGTGAGGAAAGGTGAAAAGATTTGGTGATAGGAGAGGGAGAGAGGTGGTGAGGGGAGGGGAGGGATGTGGTGATAGAGGAGGGAGAGAGGTGGTGATGGGAGGGGAGGGATGTGGGTGATAGGAGGAGGGAGTGAGGTGGTGATGGGAGAGGGAGGGATGTGGTGATAGGAGGAGGGAGAGAGATGGTGAGGAAAGGGTGAAGAGATTTGGTGATAGGAGGGAGAGAGGTCGTGACGGGAGGGGAGGGGAGGGATGTGGTGATAGGAGGAGGGAGCGATGTGGTGGTAGGAGGAGGGAGCGATGTGGTAATAGGAGGAGGGAGAGAGGTGGGGAGGGGAGGGAAGGGGTTTTGGTGATAGGAGGAGGGAGAGAGGTAGTGAGGGGAGGGGAGGGGAGGGATGTGGTGATAGGAGGAGGGAGAGATGTGGTGATTTGAGGGGAGGGGATGTGGTGATAGGAGGAGGGAGAGAGGTCGTGAGGGGAGGGGAGAAATGTGATGATAGGAGGAGGGAGAGAGGAGATGAGGGAAGGAGGGAGAGAGGTGGTGAGGGGAGGGGAGGGATGTGGTGAATAGGAGGAGGGAAAGAGTGGTGACGGGAGGGGAGGGATGTGGTGATAGGAGGAGGGAGAGATGTGGTGATAGGAGGAGGGAGGGATGTGGTAATAGGAGGAGGGAGACAGGTGGGGAGGGGAGGGGAGGGATTTGGTGATAGGTGGAGGGAGAGAGGTGGTGATGGGAGGGAGGATGTGGTGATAGGAGGAGGGAGGGATGTGGTAATAGGAGGAGGGGAGAGAGGTTGGTGACGGGAGGGGTGGGATGTGGTGATAGGCAGAGGGAGAGAGGCGGTGATATGAGGAGGGAGAGAGATGGTGAGGAAAGGTGAACAGATTTGGTGATAGGAGGAGGGAGAGAGGTGGTGAGGGAGGGGAGGGATTTGGTGATAGGAGGAGGGAGAGAGGTGGTGATGGGAGGGGAGGTATGTGGTGATAGGAGGAGGGAGAGTGGTGGTGACGGGAGGGGAGGGATGTGGTGATAGGAGGAGGGAGAAGGGTGGGGAGGGGAGGGGAGGGATTTGGTGATAGGAGGAGGGAGAGCGGGTGGTGAGGGGAGGGGAGGGATGTGGTGATAGGAGGAGGGAGGGATGTGGTGATAGGAGGAGGGAGAGAGGCGTCGAGGGAGGGGAGGGGAGGGATGTTGTGATAGGAGGAGGGAGAGAGGTGGTGATGGGAGGGGAGGGATGTGGTGACAGGAGGAGGGAGAGAGATGGTGAGGAAAGGTGTAGGGATTTGGTGATAGGAGGAGGGAGAGAGGTGGTGAGGGGAGGGGAGGGATGTGGTGATAGGAGGAGGGAGAGAGATGGTGAGGAAAGGTGTAGGATTTGGTGATAGGAGGAGGGAGAGAGATGGTGATGGGAGAGGGAGGGATTTGGTGATAGGAGGAGGGAGAGAGGTGGTGATGGGAGAGGGAGGGATTTGGTGATAGGAGGAGGGAGAGAGGTGGTGAGGGGAGGGGAGGGATGTTGTGATAGGAGGAGGGAGAGAGGTGGTGACGAGAGGGGAGGGGAGGGGAGGGATGTTGTGATAGGAGGAGGGAGAGAGGTGGTGATGGGAGAGGGAGGGATGTGGAGATAGGAGGAGGGAGAGTGGTGGTGAGGGAGGGGAGGGATGTTGTGATAGGAGGAGGGTGAGAGATGGTGAGGAAAGGTGAAGAGATTTGGTGATAGGAGGGAGAGAGGTCGTGACGGGAGGGGAGGGGAGGGATGTGGTGATAGGAGGAGGGAGCGATGTGGTGGTAGGAGGAGGGAGAGAGGTGGGGAGGGAGGGAAGGGTTTTTGGTGATAGGAGGAGGGAGAGAGGTAGTGAGGGGAGTGGAGGGGAGGGATGTGGTGATAGGAGGAGGGAGGGATGTGGTGATAGGAGGAGGGAGAGATGTGGTGATTTGAGGGGGAGGGATGTGGTGATAGGAGGAGGGAGAGAGGTGGTGAGGGGGTGGGGAGAAATGTGATGATAGGAGGAGGGAGAGATGTGGTGATGGGAGGGGGAGGGATGTGGTGATAGGAAGAGGGAGAGAGGTGGTGACGGGAGGGATGTTGTGATAGGAGGAGGGAGAGAGGTGGTGACGGGAGGGATGTGGTGATAGGAGGAGGGAGAGAGGTGGTGACAGAGGGGGAGAGAGGTGGTGATGGGAGGGGGAGGGATGTGGTGATAGGAGGAGGGAGAGAGGTGGTGACGGGAGGGATGTGGTGATAGGAGGAGGGAGAGAGGTGGTGATGTGAGGGTAGGGAGTGTGGTGATAGGAGGAGGGAGAGAGTTGGTGACGGGAGGGGAGGGATGTGGTGATAGGAGGAGGGATAGAGGTGGTGAGGCGAGGGGAGGGATGTGGTGATTGGAAGAGGGAGAGAGGAGATGAGGGAAGGAGGGAGAGAGGTGGTGAGGGGCGGGGAGGGATGTGGTGATAGGAGGAGGGAGAGAGTTGGTGACGGGAGGGGAGGGATGTGGTGATAGGAGGAGGGAGAGAGGTGGTGATGGGAGGGGAGGGATGTGGTGATAGGAGGAGGGAGAGAGTTGGTGACGGGAGGGGAGGGATGTGGTGATAGGAGGAGGGAGAGATGTGGTGATAGGAGGAGGGAGGGATGTGGTAATAGGAGGAGGGAGACAGGTGGGGAGGGGAGGGGAGGGATTTGGTGATAGGAGGAGGGAGAGAGGTGGTGGATGGGAGGGGAGGGATGTGGTGATAGGAGGAGGGAGGGATGTGGTAATAGGAGGAGGGAGAGAGGTGGTGACGGGAGGGGTGGGATGTGGTGATAGGCAGAGGGAGAGAGGCGGTGATAGGAGGAGGGAGAGAGATGGTGAGGAAGGTGAAAAGATTTGGTGATAGGAGGAGGGAGAGAGGTGGTGAGGGGAGGGAGGGATGTGGTGATAGGAGGGAGGGAGAGAGGTGGTGATGGGAGGGGAGGGATGTTGTGATAGGAGGAGGGAGTGAGGTGGTGATGGGAGAGGAGGGATGTGGTGATAGGAGGAGGGAGAGAGATGGTGAGGAAAGGTGAAGAGATTTGGTGATAGGAGGGAGAGAGGTCGTGATGGGAGGGGAGGGGAGGGATGTGGTGATAGGAGGAGGGAGCGATGTGGTGTAGGAGGAGGGAGCGATGTGGTGATAGGAGGAGGGAGAGATGTGGTGATTTGAGGGGGAGGGATGTGGTGATAGGAGGAGGGAGAGAGGTGGTGAGGGGAGGGGAGAAATGTGATGATAGGAGGAGGGAGAGATGTGGTGATGGGAGGGGAGGGATGTGGGTGATAGGAGGAGGGAGAGAGGTGGTGACGGGAGGGATGTGGTGATAGGAGGAAGGAGAGAGGTGGTGACAGGAGGGGGAGAGAGGTGGTGTTGGGAGGGGGGAGGGATGTGGTGATAGGAGGAGGGAGAGAGGTGGTGACGGGAGGGATGTGGTGATAGGAGGAGTGAGAGAGGTGGTGATGTGAGAGTAGGGATATGGTGATAGGAGGAGGGAGAGAGTTGGTGACGGGAGGGGAGGGATGTGGTGATAGGAGGAGGGATAGAGGTGGTGAGGCGAGGGGAGGGATGTGGTGATTGGAAGAGGGAGAGAGGAGATGAGGGAAGGAGGGAGAGAGGTGGTGAGGGGAGGGGAGGGATGTGGTGATAGGAGGAGGGAGAGAGTTGGTGACGGGAGGGGAGGGATGTGGTGATAGGAGGAGGGAGAGAGGTGGTGATGGGAGGGGAGGGATGTGGTGATAGGAGGAGGGAGAGAGTTGGTGACGGGAGGGGAGGGATGTGGTGATAGGAGGAGGGAGAGAGGGTGGTGATGGGAGGGGAGGGATGTGGTGATAGGAGGAGGGAGTGAGGTGGTGACGGGAGGGGAGGGATGTGGTGATAGGAGGAGGGAGAGAGGTGGTGACGGGAGGGATGTGGTGATAGGAGGAGGGAGAGAGGTGGTGACGGGAGGGATGTGGTGATAGGAGGAGGGAGAGAGGTGGTGACAGGAGGGGGAGAGAGGTGGTGATGGGAGGGGGAGGGATGTGGTGATAGGAGGAGGGAGAGAGGTGG
Source organism: Hemitrygon akajei (assembly GCF_048418815.1). Classification (NCBI taxonomy): domain Eukaryota; kingdom Metazoa; phylum Chordata; class Chondrichthyes; order Myliobatiformes; family Dasyatidae; genus Hemitrygon; species Hemitrygon akajei. The sequence continues at coordinate 194,598 of NW_027332076.1, forward strand.
TGACGGGAGGGATGTGGTGATAGGAGGAGGGAGAGAGGTGGTGATGTGAGGGTAGGGATGTGGTGATAGGAGGAGGGAGAGAGTTGGTGACGGGAGGGGAGGGATGTGGTGATAGGAGGAGGGATAGAGGTGGTGAGGCGAGGGGAGGGATGTGGTGATTGGAAGAGGGAGAGAGGAGATGAGGGAAGGAGGGAGAGAGGTGGTGAGGGGCGGGGAGGGATGTGGTGATAGGAGGAGGGAGAGAGTTGCTGACGGGAGGGGAGGGATGTGGTGATAGGAGGAGGGAGAGAGGTGGTGATGGGAGGGGAGGGATGTGGTGATAGGAGGAGGGAGAGAGTTGGTGACGGGAGGGGAGGGATGTGGTGATAGGAGGAGGGAGAGATGTGGTGATAGGAGGAGGGAGGGATGTGGTAATAGGAGGAGGGAGACAGGTGGGGAGGGGAGGGGAGGGATTTGGTGATAGGAGGAGGGAGAGAGGTGGTGATGGGAGGGGAGGGATGTGGTGATAGGAGGAGGGAGGGATGTGGTAATAGGAGGAGGGAGAGAGGTGGTGACGGGAGGGGTGGGATGTGGTGATAGGCAGAGGGAGAGATGCGGTGATAGGAGGAGGGAGAGAGATGGTGAGGAAAGGTGAAAAGATTTGGTGATAGGAGGAGGGAGAGAGGTGGTGAGGGGAGGGGAGGGATGTGGTGATAGGAGGAGGGAGAGAGGTGGTGATGGGAGGGGAGGGATGTGGTGATAGGAGGAGGGAGTGAGGTGGTGATGGGAGAGGGAGGGATGTGGTGATAGGAGGAGGGAGAGAGATGGTGAGGAAAGGTGAAGAGATTTGGTGATAGGAGGGAGAGAGGTCGTGACGGGAGGGGAGGGGAGGGATGTGGTGATAGGAGGAGGGAGCGATGTGGTGGTAGGAGGAGGGAGCGATGTGGTGATAGGAGGAGGGAGAGATGTGGTGATTTGAGGGGGAGGGATGTGGTGATAGGAGGAGGGAGAGAGGTGGTGAGGGGAGGGGAGAAATGTGATGATAGGAGGAGGGAGAGATGTGGTGATGGGAGGGGAGGGATGTGGTGATAGGAGGAGGGAGAGAGGTGGTGACGGGAGGGATGTGGTGATAGGAGGAAGGAGAGAGGTGGTGACAGGAGGGGGAGAGAGGTGGTGTTGGGAGGGGGAGGGATGTGGTGATAGGAGGAGGGAGAGAGGTGGTGACGGGAGGGATGTGGTGATAGGAGGAGGGAGAGAGGTGGTGATGTGAGAGTAGGGATGTGGTGATAGGAGGAGGGAGAGAGTTGGTGACGGGAGGGGAGGGATGTGGTGATAGGAGGAGGGATAGAGGTGGTGAGGCGAGGGGAGGGATGTGGTGATTGGAAGAGGGAGAGAGGAGATGAGGGAAGGAGGGAGAGAGGTGGTGAGGGGAGGGGAGGGATGTGGTGATAGGAGGAGGGAGAGAGTTGGTGACGGGAGGGGAGGGATGTGGTGATAGGAGGAGGGAGAGAGGTGGTGATGGGAGGGGAGGGATGTGGTGATAGGAGGAGGGAGAGAGTTGGTGACGGGAGGGGAGGGATGTGGTGATAGGAGGAGGGAGAGAGGTGGTGATGGGAGGGGAGGGATGTGGTGATAGGAGGAGGGAGTGAGGTGGTGACGGGAGGGGAGGGATGTGGTGATAGGAGGAGGGAGAGAGGTGGTGAGGGGAGGGGAGGGATGTGGTGATAGGAGGAGGGAGAGAGGTGGGGTGGGGAGGGGAGGGATGTTGTGATAGGAGGAGGGAGAGAGGTGGGGAGGGGAGGGGAGAGATTTGGTGATAGGAGGAGGGAGAGAGGTGGTGAGGGCAGGGGAGGGGAGGGGAGGGATGTGGTGATAGGAGGAGGGAGGGATGTGGTGATAGGAGGAGGGAGAGAGGCGGCGAGGGGAGGGGAGGGGAGGTGAGGGATGTTGTGATAGGAGGAGGGAGAGAGGTGGTGATGGGAGGGGAGGGATGTGGTGATAGGAGGAGGGAGGGATGTGGTAATAGGAGGAGGGAGAGAGGTGGTGACGGGAGGGGTGGGATGTGGTGATAGGCAGAGGGAGAGAGGCGGTGATATGAGGAGGGAGAGAGATGGTGAGGAAAGGTGAACAGATTTGGTGATAGGAGGAGGGAGAGAGGTGGTGAGGGGAGGGGAGGGATTTGCTGATAGGAGGAGGGAGAGAGGTGGTGATGGGAGGGGAGGTATGTGGTGATAGGAGGAGGGAGAGTGGTGGTGACGGGAGGGGAGGGATGTGGTGATAGGAGGAGGGAGAGAGGTGGGGAGGGGAGGGGAGGGATTTGGTGATAGGAGGAGGGAGAGCGGTGGTGAGGGGAGGGGAGGGATGTGGTGATAGGAGGAGGGAGGGATGTGGTGATAGGAGGAGGGAGAGAGGCGGCGAGGGGAGGGGAGGGGAGGGATGTTGTGATAGGAGGAGGGAGAGAGGTGGTGATGGGAGGGGAGGGATGTGGTGATAGGAGGAGGGAGAGAGATGGTGAGGAAAGGTGTAGGGATTTGGTGATACGAGGAGGGAGAGAGGTGGTGAGGGGAGGGGAGGAATTTGGTGATAGGAGGAGGGAGAGAGGAGGTGAGGGGAGGGGAGGGATGTGGTGATAGGAGGAGGGAGAGAGATGGTGAGGAAAGGTGTAGGGATTTGGTGATAGGAGGAGGGAGAGAGATGGTGATGGGAGAGGGAGGGATTTGGTGATAGGAGGAGGGAGAGAGGTGGTGATGGGAGAGGGAGGGATTTGGTGATAGGAGGAGGGAGAGAGGTGGTGAGGGGAGGGGAGGGATGTTGTGATAGGAGGAGGGAGAGAGGTGGTGACGAGAGGGGAGGGGAGGGGAGGGATGTTGTGATAGGAGGAGGGAGAGAGGTGGTGATGGGAGAGGGAGGGATGTGGTGATAGGAGGAGGGAGAGAGGTGGTGAGGGGAGGGGAGGGATGTTGTGATAGGAGGAGGGTGAGAGATGGTGAGGAAAGGTGAAGAGATTTGGTGATAGGAGGGAGAGAGGTCGTGACGGGAGGGGAGGGGAGGGATGTGGTGATAGGAGGAGGGAGCGATGTGGTGGTAGGAGGAGGGAGCGATGTGGTAATAGGAGGAGGGAGAGAGGTGGGGAGGGGAGGGAAGGGTTTTGGTGATAGGAGGAGGGAGAGAGGTAGTGAGGGGAGTGGAGGGGAGGGATGTGGTGATAGGAGGAGGGAGGGATGTGGTGATAGGAGGAGGGAGAGATGTGGTGATTTGAGGGGGAGGGATGTGGTGATAGGAGGAGGGAGAGAGGTGGTGAGGGGTGGGGAGAAATGTGATGATAGGAGGAGGGAGAGATGTGGTGATGGGAGGGGGAGGGATGTGGTGATAGGAAGAGGGAGAGAGGTGGTGACGGGAGGGATGTGGTGATAGGAGGAGGGAGAGAGGTGGTGACGGGAGGGATGTGGTGATAGGAGGAGGGAGAGAGGTGGTGACAGGAGGGGGAGAGAGGTGGTGATGGGAGGGGGAGGGATGTGGTGATAGGAGGAGGGAGAGAGGTGGTGACGGGAGGGATGTGGTGATAGGAGGAGGGAGAGAGGTGGTGATGTGAGGCTAGGGATGTGGTGATAGGAGGAGGGAGAGAGTTGGTGACGGGAGGGGAGGGATGTGGTGATAGGAGGAGGGATAGAGGTGGTGAGGCGAGGGGAGGGATGTGGTGATTGGAAGAGGGAGAGAGGAGATGAGGGAAGGAGGGAGAGAGGTGGTGAGGGGCAGGGAGGGATGTGGTGATAGGAGGAGGGAGAGAGTTGGTGACGGGAGGGGAGGGATGTGGTGATAGGAGGAGGGAGAGAGGTGGTGATGGGAGGGGAGGGATGTGGTGATAGGAGGAGGGAGAGAGTTGGTGACGGGAGGGGAGGGATGTGGTGATAGGAGGAGGGAGAGATGTGGTGATAGGAGGAGGGAGGGATGTGGTAATAGGAGGAGGGAGACAGGTGGGGAGGGGAGGGAGGGATTGGTGATAGGAGGAGGGAGAGAGGTGGTGATGGGAGGGGAGGGATGTGGTGATAGGAGGAGGGAGGATGTGGTAATAGGAGGAGGGAGAGAGGTGGTGACGGGAGGGGTGGGATGTGGTGATAGGCAGAGGGAGAGAGGCGGTGATAGGAGGAGGGAGAGAGATGGTGAGGAAAGGTGAAAAGATTTGGTGATAGGAGGAGGGAGAGAGGTGGTGAGGGGAGGGGAGGGATGTGGTGATAGGAGGAGGGAGAGAGGTGGTGATGGGAGGGGAGGGATGTGGTGATAGGAGGAGGGAGAGAGATGGTGAGAAAGGTGAAGAGATTTGGTGATAGGAGGGAGAGAGTCGTGACGGGAGGGGAGGGGAGGGATGCGGTGATAGGAGGAGGGAGCGATGTGGTGGTAGGAGGAGGGAGCGATGTGGTGATAGGAGGAGGGAGAGATGTGGTGATTTGAGGGGGAGGGATGTGGTGATAGGAGGAGGGAGAGAGGTGGTGAGGGGAGGGGAGAAATGTGATGATAGGAGGAGGGAGAGATGTGGTGATGGGAGAGGGAGGGGATGTGGTGATAGGAGGAGGGAGAGAGATGGTGAGGAAAGGTGCAAGAGATTTGGTGATAGGAGGGAGAGAGGTCGTGACGGGAGGGGAGGGGAGGGATGTGGTGATAGGAGGAGGGAGCGATGTGGTGGTAGGAGGAGGGAGCGATGTGGTGATAGGAGGAGGGAGAGATGTGGTGATTTGAGGGGGAGGGATGTGGGTGATAGAGGAGGGAGAGAGGTGGTGACGGGAGGGGAGAAATGTGATGATAGGAGGAGGGAGAGATGTGGTGATGGGAGGGGAGGGATTTGGTGATAGGAGGAGGGAGAGAAGTGGTGACGGGAGGGGAGAAATGTGATGATAGGAGGAGGGAGAGATGTGGTGATGGGAGGGGAGGGATGTGGTGATAGGAGGAGGGAGAGAGGTGGTGACGGGAGGGATGTGGTGATAGGAGGAAGGAGAGAGGTGGTGACAGGAGGGGGAGAGAGGTGGTGTTGGGAGGGGGAGGGATGTGGTGATAGGAGGAGGGAGAGAGGTGGTGACGGGAGGGATGTGGTGATAGGAGGAGGGAGAGAGGTGGTGATGTGAGGGTAGGGATGTGGTGATAGGAGGAGGGAGAGAGTTGGTGACGGGAGGGGAGGGATGTGGTGATAGGAGGAGGGATAGAGGTGGTGAGGCGAGGGGAGGGATGTGGTTGATTGGAAGAGGGAGAGAGGAGATGAGGGAAGGAGGGAGAGAGGTGGTGAGGGGAGGGGAGGGATGTGGTGATAGGAGGAGGGAGAGAGTTGGTGACGGGAGGGGAGGGATGTGGTGATAGGAGGAGGGAGAGAGGTGGTGATGGGAGGGGAGGGATGTGGTGATAGGAGGAGGGAGAGAGTTGGTGACGGGAGGGGAGGGATGTGGTGATAGGAGGAGGGAGAGAGGTGGTGATGGGAGGGGAGGGATGTGGTGATAGGAGGAGGGAGTGAGGTGGTGACGGGAGGGGAGGGATGTGGTGATAGGAGGAGGGAGAGAGGTGGTGAGGGGAGGGGAGGGATGTGGTGATAGGAGGAGGGAGAGAGGTGGGGTGGGGTGGGGAGGGATGTTGTGATAGGAGGAGGGAGAGAGGTGGGGAGGGGAGGGGAGAGATTTGGTGATAGGAGGAGGGAGAGAGGTGGTGAGGGCAGGGGAGGGGAGGGGAGGGATGTGGTGATAGGAGGAGGGAGGGATGTGGTGATAGGAGGAGGGAGAGAGGCGGCGAGGGGAGGGGAGGGGAGGTGAGGGATGTTGTGATAGGAGGAGGGAGAGAGGTGGTGATGGGAGAGGGAGGGATGTGGTGATAGGAGGAGGGAGAGAGATGGTGAGGAAAGGTGTAGGGATTTGGTGATAGGAGGAGGGAGAGAGGTGGTGACGGGAGGGGAGGGGAGGGGAGGGATGTTGTGATAGGAGGAGGGAGAGAGGTGGTGATGGGAGAGGGAGGGATGTGGTGATAGGAGGAGGGAGAGAGATGGTGAGGAAAGGTGAAGAGATTTGGTGATAGGAGGGAGAGAGGTCGTGACGGGAGGGGAGGGGAGGGATGTGGTGATAGGAGGAGGGAGCGATGTGGTGGTAGAGGAGGAGCGATGTGGTAATAGGAGGAGGGAGAGAGGTGGGGAGTGGAGGGAAGGGTTTTGGTGATAGGTGGAGGGAGAGAGGTAGTGAGGGGAGGGGAGGGGAGGGATCTGGTGATAGGAGGAGGGAGGGATGTGGTGACGGGAGGGATGTGGTGATAGGAGGAGGGAGAGGTGGTGAGGGGAGAGGAGGGAGGGATGTGGTGATAGGAGGAGGGAGGGATGTGGTGACGGTAGGGATGTGGTGATAGGAGTAGGGAGAGAGGTGGTGAGGGGAGGGGAGGGGAGGGATGTGGTGATAGGAGGGGGAGAGAGGTGGTAATAGGAGGGAGAGGAGAGGTGGGGAGTGGAGGGGAGGGATTTGGTTATAGGAGGAGGGAGAGAGGTGGTGAGGGGAGGGGAGGGATGTGGTGATAGGAGCAGGGAGGGATGTGGTGATAGGAGGAGGGAGGGATGTGGTAATAGGAGGAGGGAATAGAGGAGGTGAGAGAAGGTGGGAGAGAAGTGGTGACGGGAGGGGAGAGATGTGATGATAGGAGGAGGGAGAGATGTGGTGATGGGAGGGGAAGGGATGTGGTGATAGGAGGAGGGAGAGATGTGGTGATGGGAGGGGGAGGGATGTGGTGATAGGAGGAGGGAGAGAGGTGTTGACAGGAGATTGTGGTGATAGGAGGAGGGAGAGAGGTGGTGACAGGAGGGGGAGAGAGGTGGTGATGGGAGGGGAGGGATGTGGTGATAGGAGGAGGGAGAGGTGGTGAGGAGAGGGATGTGGTGATAGGAGGAGGGAGGGATGTGATAATAGTAGGAGGGTTAGAGGAGGTGAGGGAAGGAAGGATAGAGGTGGTGACGGGAGGGGAGGGATGTTGTGATAGGAGGAGGGAGAGAGGTGGTGAGGGGAGGGGAGGGATGTGGTGATAGGAGGAGGGAGAGAGGTGGGGTGGGGAGGGGAGGGATGTTGTGATAGGAGGAGGGAGAGAGGTGGGGAGGGGAGGGGAGGGATTTGGTGATAGGAGGAGGGAGAGAGGTGGTGAGGGGAGGGGAGGGATGTGGTGATAGGAGGAGGGAGAGAGGCAGCGAGGGGAGGGAAGGGATGTTGTGATAGGAGGAGGGAGAGAGGTGGTGCGGGGAGAGGAGGGGAGGGATGTGGTGATAGGAGGAGGGAGGGATGTGGTGACGGTAGGGATGTGGTGATAGGAGGAGGGAGAGTGGTGAGGGGAGGGGAGGGGAGGGATGTGGTGATAGGAGGGGGAGAGAGGTGGTAATAGGAGGGAGAGAGAGGTGGGGAGTGGAGGGGAGGGATTTGGTTATAGGAGGAGGGAGAGAGGTGGTGAGGGGAGGGGAGGGGAGGGATGTGGTGATAGGAGCAGGGAGGGATGTGGTGATAGGAGGAGGGAGGGATGTGGTAATAGGAGGAGGGAATAGAGGAGGTGAGAGAAGGTGGGAGAGAAGTGGTGACGGGAGGGGAGAGATGTGATGATAGGAGGAGGGAGAGATGTGGTGATGGGAGGGGGAGGGATGTGGTGATAGGAGGAGGGAGAGAGGTGGTGAGGGGAGGGGAGAGATGTGATGATAGGAGGAGGGAGAGATGTGGTGACGGGAGGGGAGGGATGTGGTGATAGGAGGAGGAGAGAGGTCGTGAGGGGAGGGGAGGGATGTGGTGATATTTGGAGGGAGAGAGGTGGTGACGCTAGGGGAGGGATGTGGTGATAGGAGGAGGGAGAGAGGTGGTGACGGGAGGGGAGGGATGTGGTGATAGGAGGAGGGAGAGGTTGTGTGGGGAGGGCGAGGGATTTGGTGATATGAGGTGGAGAGAGATGGTGATGGGAGGGGAGGGATTTGGTGATAGGAGGAGGGAGAGAGTTGGTGAGAGGGGGAGGGATGTGGTGATAGGAGGAGGGAGAGAGGTGGTGACGGGAGGGGAGGGATGTGGTGATAGGAGGAGGGAGAGAGGTGCTGATGGGAGGGAGATGGATGTGGTGATAGGAGGAGGGAGAGAGGTGGTGAGGGGAGTAGGAGGTATGTGGTAATAGGAGGTGGTGAGGGAAGGAGGGAGAGAGATGGTGACGGGAGGGGAAGGATGTGGTGATAGGAAGTGGGAGAGAGGCGTTGATAGGAGGATAAGGGATGTTGTAATAGGAAGAGGGAGAGAGGTGGTGTGGGAAGGAGGGAGAGAGATGGTGAGGAAAGGAGAAGAGATTTGGTGATAGGAGGAGGGAGAGAGGTGGTGACGGGAGGGATGTGGTGATAGGAGGAGGGGAGAGAGGTGGTGATGTGAGGGTAGGGATGTGGTGATAGGAGGAGGGAGAGAGTTGGTGACGGGAGGGGAGGGATGTGGTGATAGGAGGAGGGATAGAGGTGGTGAGGCGAGGGGAGGGATGTGGTGATTGGAAGAGGGAGAGAGGAGATGAGGGAAGGAGGGAGAGAGGTGGTGAGGGGCGGGGAGGGATGTGGTGATAGGAGGAGGGAGAGAGTTGGTGACGGGAGGGGAGGGATGTGGTGATAGGAGGAGGGAGAGAGGTGGTGATGGGAGGGGAGGGATGTGGTGATAGGAGGAGGGAGAGAGTTGGTGACGGGAGGGGAGGGATGTGGTGATAGGAGGAGGGAGAGATGTGGTGATAGGAGGAGGGAGGGATGTGGTAATAGGAGGAGGGAGACAGGTGGGGAGGGGAGGGGAGGGATTTGGTGATAGGAGGAGGGAGAGAGGTGGTGATGGGAGGGGAGGGATGTGGTGATAGGAGGAGGGAGGGATGTGGTAATAGGAGGAGGGAGAGAGGTGGTGACGGGAGGGGTGGGATGTGGTGATAGGCAGAGGGAGAGAGGCGGTGATAGGAGGAGGGAGAGAGATGGTGAGGAAAGGTGAAAAGATTTGGTGATAGGAGGAGGGAGAGAGGTGGTGAGGGGAGGGGAGGGATGTGGTGATAGGAGGAGGGAGAGAGGTGGTGATGGGAGGGGAGGGATGTGGTGATAGGAGGAGGGAGAGAGATGGTGAGGAAAGGTGAAGAGATTTGGTGATAGGAGGGAGAGAGGTCGTGACGGGAGGGGAGGGGAGGGATGCGGTGATAGGAGGAGGGAGCGATGTGGTGGTAGGAGGAGGGAGCGATGTGGTGATAGGAGGAGGGAGAGATGTGGTGATTTGAGGGGGAGGGATGTGGTGATAGGAGGAGGGAGAGAGGTGGTGAGGGGAGGGGAGAAATGTGATGATAGGAGGAGGGAGAGATGTGGTGATGGGAGAGGGAGGGATGTGGTGATAGGAGGAGGGAGAGAGATGGTGAGGAAAGGTGAAGAGATTTGGTGATAGGAGGGAGAGAGGTCGTGACGGGAGGGGAGGGGAGGGATGTGGTGATAGGAGGAGGGAGCGATGTGGTGGTAGGAGGAGGGAGCGATGTGTTGATAGGAGGAGGGAGAGATGTGGTGATTTGAGGGGGAGGGATGTGGTGATAGGAGGAGGGAGAGAGGTGGTGACGGGAGGGGAGAAATGTGATGATAGGAGGAGGGAGAGATGTGGTGATGGGAGGGGAGGGATTTGGTGATAGGAGGAGGGAGAGAAGTGGTGACGGGAGGGGAGAAATGTGATGATAGGAGGAGGGAGAGATGTGGTGATGGGAGGGGAGGGATGTGGTGATAGGAGGAGGGAGAGAGGTGGTGACGGGAGGGATGTGGTGATAGGAGGAGGGAGAGAGGTGGTGATGTGAGGGTAGTGATGTGGTGATAGGAGGAGGGAGAGAGTTGGTGACGGGAGGGGAGGGATGTGGTGATAGGAGGAGGGATAGAGGTGGTGAGGCGAGGGGAGGGATGTGGTGATTGGAAGAGGGAGAGAGGAGATGAGGGAAGGAGGGAGAGAGGTGGTGAGGGGAGGGGAGGGATGTGGTGATAGGAGGAGGGAGAGAGTTGGTGACGGGGAGGGGAGGGATGTGGTGATAGGAGGAGGGAGAGAGGTGGTGATGGGAGGGGAGGGATGTGGTGATAGGAGGAGGGAGAGAGTTGGTGACGGGAGGGGAGGGATGTGGTGATAGGAGGAGGGAGAGAGGTGGTGATGGGAGGGGAGGGATGTGGTGATAGGAGGAGGGAGTGAGGTGGTGACGGGAGGGGAGGGATGTGGTGATAGGAGGAGGGAGAGAGGTGGTGAGGGGAGGGGAGGGATGTGGTGATAGGAGGAGGGAGAGAGGTGGGGTGGGGAGGGGAGGGATGTTGTGATAGGAGGAGGGAGAGAGGTGGGGAGGGGAGGGGAGAGATTTGGTGATAGGAGGAGGGAGAGAGGTGGCGAGGGCAGGGGAGGGGAGGGGAGGGATGTGGTGATAGGAGGAGGGAGGGATGTGGTGATAGGAGGAGGGAGAGAGGCGGCGAGGGGAGGGGAGGGGAGGTGAGGGATGTTGTGATAGGAGGAGGGAGAGAGGTGGTGATGGGAGAGGGAGGGATGTGGTGATAGGAGGAGGGAGAGAGATGGTGAGGAAAGGTGTAGGGATTTGGTGATAGGAGGAGGGAGAGAGGTGGTGACGGGAGGGGAGGGGAGGGGAGGGATGTTGTGATAGGAGGAGGGAGAGAGGTGGTGATGGGAGAGGGAGGGATGTGGTGATAGGAGGAGGGAGAGAGATGGTGAGGAAAGGTGAAGAGATTTGGTGATAGGAGGGAGAGAGGTCGTGACGGGAGGGGAGGGGAGGGATGTGGTGATAGGAGGAGGGAGCGATGTGGTGGTAGGAGGAGGGAGCGATGTGGTAATAGGAGGAGGGAGAGAGGTGGGGAGTGGAGGGAAGGGTTTTGGTGATAGGTGGAGGGAGAGAGGTAGTGAGGGGAGGGGAGGGGAGGGATCTGGTGATAGGAGGAGGGAGGGATGTGGTGACGGGAGGGATGTGGTGATAGGAGGAGGGAGAGGTGGTGAGGGGAGAGGAGGGGAGGGATGTGGTGATAGGAGGAGGGAGGGATGTGGTGACGGTAGGGATGTGGTGATAGGAGTAGGGAGAGAGGTGGTGAGGGGAGGGGAGGGGAGGGATGTGGTGATAGGAGGGGGAGAGAGGTGGTAATAGGAGGGAGAGAGAGGTGGGGAGTGGAGGGGAGGGATTTGGTTATAGGAGGAGGGAGAGAGGTGGTGAGGGGAGGGGAGGGATGTGGTGATAGGAGCAGGGAGGGATGTGGTGATAGGAGGAGGGAGGGATGTGGTAATAGGAGGAGGGAATAGAGGAGGTGAGAGAAGGTGGGAGAGAAGTGGTGACGGGAGGGGAGAGATGTGATGATAGGAGGAGGGAGAGATGTGGTGATGGGAGGGGGAGGGATGTGGTGATAGGAGGAGGGAGAGATGTGGTGATGGGAGGGGGAGGGATGTTGACGGGAGGATTGTGGTGATAGGAGGAGGGAGAGAGGTGGTGACAGGAGGGGGAGAGAGGTGGTGATGGGAGGGGAGAGATGTGGTGATAGGAGGAGGGAGTGAGGTGGTGATGGGAGAGGGAGGGATGTGGTGATAGGAGGAGGGAGAGAGATGGTGAGGAAAGGTGAAGAGATTTGGTGATAGGAGGGAGAGAGGTCGTGACGGGAGGGGAGGGGAGGGATGTGGTGATAGGAGGAGGGAGCGATGTGGTGGTAGGAGGAGGGAGCGATGTGGTGATAGGAGGAGGGAGAGATGTGGTGATTTGAGGGGGAGGGATGTGGTGATAGGAGGAGGGAGAGAGGTGGTGAGGGGAGGGGAGAAATGTGATGATAGGAGGAGGGAGAGATGTGGTGATGGGAGGGGAGGGATGTGGTGATAGGAGGAGGGAGAGAGGTGGTGACGGGAGGGATGTGGTGATAGGAGGAAGGAGAGAGGTGGTGACAGGAGGGGGAGAGAGGTGGTGTTGGGAGGGGGAGGGATGTGGTGATAGGAGGAGGGAGAGAGGTGGTGACGGGAGGGATGTGGTGATAGGAGGAGGGAGAGAGGTGGTGATGTGAGGGTAGGGATGTGGTGATAGGAGGAGGGAGAGAGTTGGTGACGGGAGGGGAGGGATGTGGTGATAGGAGGAGGGATAGAGGTGGTGAGGCGAGGGGAGGGATGTGGTGATTGGAAGAGGGAGAGAGGAGATGAGGGAAGGAGGGAGAGAGGTGGTGAGGGGAGGGGAGGGATGTGGTGATAGGAGGAGGGAGAGAGTTGGTGACGGGAGGGGAGGGATGTGGTGATAGGAGGAGGGAGAGAGGTGGTGATGGGAGGGGAGGGATGTGGTGATAGGAGGAGGGAGAGAGTTGGTGACGGGAGGGGTGGGATGTGGTGATAGGAGGAGGGAGAGAGGTGGTGATGGGAGGGGAGGGATGTGGTGATAGGAGGAGGGAGTGAGGTGGTGACGGGAGGGGAGGGATGTGGTGATAGGAGGAGGGAGAGAGGTGGTGAGGGGAGGGGAGGGATGTGGTGATAGGAGGAGGGAGAGAGGTGGGGTGGGGAGGGGAGGGATGTTGTGATAGGAGGAGGGAGAGAGGTGGGGAGGGGAGGGGAGAGATTTGGTGATAGGAGGAGGGGAGAGAGGTGGTGAGGGCAGGGGAGGGGAGGGGAGGGATGTGGTGATAGGAGGAGGGAGGGATGTGGTGATAGGAGGAGGGAGAGAGGCGGCGAGGGGAGGGGAGGGGAGGTGAGGGATGTTGTGATAGGAGGAGGGAGAGAGGTGGTGATGGGAGAGGGAGGGATGTGGTGATAGGAGGAGGGAGAGAGATGGTGAGGAAAGGTGTAGGGATTTGGTGATAGGAGGAGGGAGAGAGGTGGTGACGGGAGGGGAGGGGAGGGGAGGGATGTTGTGATAGGAGGAGGGAGAGAGGTGGTGATGGGAGAGGGAGGGATGTGGTGATAGGAGGAGGGAGAGAGATGGTGAGGAAAGGTGAAGAGATTTGGTGATAGGAGGGAGAGAGGTCGTGACGGGAGGGGAGGGGAGGGATGTGGTGATAGGAGGAGGGAGCGATGTGGTGGTAGGAGGAGGGAGCGATGTGGTAATAGGAGGAGGGAGAGAGGTGGGGAGTGGAGGGAAGGGTTTTGGTGATAGGTGGAGGGAGAGAGGTAGTGAGGGGAGGGGAGGGGAGGGATCTGGTGATAGGAGGAGGGAGGGATGTGGTGACGGGAGGGATGTGGTGATAGGAGGAGGGAGAGGTGGTGAGGGGAGAGGAGGGGAGGGATGTGGTGATAGGAGGAGGGAGGGATGTGGTGACGGTAGGGATGTGGTGATAGGAGTAGGGAGAGAGGTGGTGAGGGGTGGGGAGGGGAGGGATGTGGTGATAGGAGGGGGAGAGAGGTGGTAATAGGAGGGAGAGAGAGGTGGGGAGTGGAGGGGAGGGATTTGGTTATAGGAGGAGGGAGAGAGGTGGTGAGGGGAGGGGAGGGATGTGGTGATAGGAGCAGGGAGGGATGTGGTGATAGGAGGAGGGAGGGATGTGGTAATAGGAGGAGGGAATAGAGGAGGTGAGAGAAGGTGGGAGAGAAGTGGTGACGGGAGGGGAGAGATGTGATGATAGGAGGAGGGAGAGATGTGGTGATGGGAGGGGGAGGGATGTGGTGATAGGAGGAGGGAGAGATGTGGTGATGGGAGGGGGAGGGATGTGGTGATAGGAGGAGGGAGAGAGGTGTTGACGGGAGGATTGTGGTGATAGGAGGAGGGAGAGAGGTGGTGACAGGAGGGGGAGAGAGGTGGTGATGGGAGGGGGAGGGATGTGGTGATAGGAGGAGGGAGAGAGGTGGAGATGGGAGAGATGTGGTGATAGGAGTAGGGAGAGAGGTGGTGACGGGAGGGGAGGGATGTGGTGATTGGAGGAGGGAGAGAGGTGGTGACGGGAGGGGAGAGATGTGGTGATAGGAGGAGGGAGAGGTGGTGAGGAGAGGGATGTGGTGATAGGAGGAGGGAGGGATGTGATAATAGTAGGAGGGTTAGAGGAGGTGAGGGAAGGAAGGATAGAGGTGGTGACGGGAGGGGAGGGATGTTGTGATAGGAGGAGGGAGAGAGGTGGTGAGGGGAGGGGAGGGATGTGGTGATAGGAGGAGGGAGAGAGGTGGGGTGGGGAGGGGAGGGATGTTGTGATAGGAGGAGGGAGAGAGGTGGGGAGGGGAGGGGAGGGATTTGGTGATAGGAGGAGGGAGAGAGGTGGTGAGGGGAGGGGAGGGATGTGGTGATAGGAGGAGGGAGAGAGGCAGCGAGGGGAGGGAAGGGATGTTGTGATAGGAGGAGGGAGAGAGGTGGTGCGGGGAGAGGAGGGGAGGGATGTGGTGATAGGAGGAGGGAGGGATGTGGTGACGGTAGGGATGTGGTGATAGGAGGAGGGAGAGGTGGTGAGGGGAGGGGAGGGGAGGGATGTGGTGATAGGAGGGGGAGAGAGGTGGTAATAGGAGGGAGAGAGAGGTGGGGAGTGGAGGGGAGGGATTTGGTTATAGGAGGAGGGAGAGAGGTGGTGAGGGGAGGGGAGGGGAGGGATGTGGTGATAGGAGCAGGGAGGGATGTGGTGATAGGAGGAGGGAGGGATGTGGTAATAGGAGGAGGGAATAGAGGAGGTGAGAGAAGGTGGGAGAGAAGTGGTGACGGGAGGGGAGAGATGTGATGATAGGAGGAGGGAGAGATGTGGTGATGGGAGGGGGAGGGATGTGGTGATAGGAGGAGGGAGAGAGGTGGTGAGGGGAGGGGAGGGATGTGGTGATAGGAGGAGGGAGAGAGGTGGTGAGGGGAGGGGAGAGATGTGATGATAGGAGGAGGGAGAGATGTGGTGACGGGAGGGGAGGGATGTGGTGATAGGAGGAGGGAGAGAGGTCGTGAGGGGAGGGGAGGGATGTGGTGATATTTGGAGGGAGAGAGGTGGTGACGCTAGGGGAGGGATGTGGTGATAGGAGGAGGGAGAGAGGTGGTGACGGGAGGGGAGGGATGTGGTGATAGGAGGAGGGAGAGGTTGTGTGGGGAGGGCGAGGGATTTGGTGATATGAGGTGGAGAGAGATGGTGATGGGAGGGGAGGGATTTGGTGATAGGAGGAGGGAGAGAGTTGGTGAGAGGGGGAGGGATGTGGTGATAGGAGGAGGGAGAGAGGTGGTGACGGGAGGGGAGGGATGTGGTGATAGGAGGAGGGAGAGAGGTGCTGATGGGAGGGAGATGGATGTGGTGATAGGAGGAGGGAGAGAGGTGGTGAGGGGAGTAGGAGGTATGTGGTAATAGGAGGTGGTGAGGGAAGGAGGGAGAGAGATGGTGACGGGAGGGGAAGGATGTGGTGATAGGAAGTGGGAGAGAGGCGTTGATAGGAGGATAAGGGATGTTGTAATAGGAAGAGGGAGAGAGGTGGTGTGGGAAGGAGGGAGAGAGATGGTGAGGAAAGGAGAAGAGATTTGGTGATAGGAGGAGGGAGAGAGGTGGTGATGGGAGGGGAGGGATGTGGTGATAGGAGGAGGGAGAGAGGTGGTGATGGGAGGGGAGGGATGTGGTGATGGGAGGGGGAGGAGCAGGGAGACGGAGGGAGGGGGAAGGTCAGGGAGATGGGGAGAGAGTGTGAAGAGAACAAAGAGCAGGAGTTTGTTGGAGAGAGTCAACCCGGGAGAGAGAGTGGCCAGTTGGCAGTTCCAATGCACCTTGCTGAGCCAGTCCCACTTCCCAGCATTTTGTCCCAAATCGCTCGATTCTCTTCCACAGCCTGTCCTGGCAGCTCGTTCCACAGATCACACTCCCCGTCCCCATCAGCCTCCTGCCGCACAGTGGTCGACACAGCGGCACTGGGGGTCTATGACCAGTAGGTCACCCATCACCCTCCCTCGCTCTAGTGGCAAGAGACACAGACGGTCCCAACAGTACAAGCCCAGGAACAGGGTAAGAGGGACAAAGAGGGTAAGAGGGACAAAGAGGGTAAAGGGGGCTGAGGGAGGAGAGGGGAAAGGACGAAGTAGGAGAGGAGGGAAGGGGCAGATGGAGGAGAGGGGAAAGGGTCTGAGGGAGGACAGGGAAAAGTGGGCAGAGGGAGGAGAGGGGAAAAGGGGGTGAGCGAGGAGGGAAGGCAGCAGATGGAGGAGAGGGGAAAGGGGAAGAGGGAGATGAGGGGAAGGGGCAGAGGGAGGAGAGGGAAAAGGGGCAGGAGAGGGGAAGGGGCAAATGGAGGAGATGGGCAAGGGGCAGAGGGAGGAGAAGGGAAAGGGGCAGAGGGAGGAGAAGGGAAAGGGGCAGAGGGAGGAGAGGGTAAACGGGGCAGAGGGAGGAGAGGGGACTGGTAAAGGGGGAAAGGGGCAGATGGAGGAGAGAGGAAAGGGCAAATGGAGGAGAGGGTAAAGGGAGCAGAGGGAGGAGAGGGGAAAGGGGCTGAGGAGAGGGGAAGGGGCAGATGGAGAGGGGAATGGGGTCGATGGAGAGGGGGAAAGGGCAGAGAAGCGGAGAAAGGGGCTGATGGAGGAGAGGGGAAAGGGGGCTGAGGGAGGATGGGGCATATGGAGAAGGGGCAAGAGGCTGAGGGAGGAGAGGCAAAAGTGGCAGGGAGAGGGGAGGGCAGAAGGGGATTTGGGAGAGGGGGATGCAGAGGGGGTGGGGGGAAAGGCTTTTGGGGAGGTGAAAGGGTTTTAGGGGGGGGAAGGGGAGGGGAAGGGGTGAGAAGGGAGGGAGGTGAAAGGTGGGAGGAGATGGGTGAGGCAGAGAGGGGGAGAGGTGTGGCAGACAGACGGGTCTGTGAGAGAGTGGGACAGTGGGATTAGATTGCAGACAGACGGGACTGTGAGAGAGTGGGACAGTGGGATTAGTTTGGGGACTGACACAGGGCTGTGGGGAGAGAGTGGGACAGTGGGATTAGTTTGGGGACTGACACAGGGCTGTGGGGAGAGAGTGGGTCAGTGGGATTAGTTTGGGGACTGACACAGGGCTCTGGAGAGAGAGTGGGACAGTGGGATTAGTTCGGGGACTGACACAGGGCTGTGGGGAGAGAGTGGGACAGTGGGATTAGTTTGCAGACAGACGGGTCTGTGAGAGAGTGGGACAGTGGGATTAGTTTGCAGAAAGACGGGTCTGTGAGAGAGCGGGACAGTGGGATTAGTTTGCAGACAGACGGGTCTGTGAGAGAGTGGGACAGAGGGATTAGTTTGCAGACAGACGGGTCTGTGAGAGAGTGGGACAGTGGGATTAGTTTGGGTACTGACACAGGGCTGTGGGGAGAGAGTGGGTCAGTGGGATTAGCTTGCAGACAGACGGGTCTGTGAGAGAGTGGGACATTGGGATTAGTTTGCAGACAGACGGGTCTGTGAGAGAGCGGGACAGTGGGATTAGTTTGCAGACAGACGGGTCTGTGAGAGAGTGGGACAGTGGGATTAGTTTGCAGACAGACGGGTCTGTGAGAGAGCGGGACAGTGGGATTAGTTTGCAGACAGACGGGTCTGTGAGAGAGTGGGACAGTGGGATTAGTTTGCAGACAGACGGGTCTGTGAGAGAGTGGGACAGTGGGATTAGTTTGCAGACAGACGGGTCTGTGAGAGAGTGGGACAGTGGGATTAGTTTGCAGACAGACGGGTCTGTGAGAGAGTGGGACAGTGGGATTAGTTTGCAGACAGACGGGTCTGTGAGAGAGTGGGACAGTGGGATTAGTTTGGGTACTGACACAGGGCTGTGGGGAGAGAGTGGGTCAGTGGGATTAGTTTGGGGACTGACACAGGGCTCTGGAGAGAGAGTGGGACAGTGGGATTAGTTTGCAGACAGACGGGTCTGTGAGAGAGCGGGACAGTGGGATTAGTTTGCAGACAGACGGGTCTGTGAGAGAGTGGGACAGTGGGATTAGTTTGCAGACAGACGGGTCTGTGAGAGAGTGGGACAGTGGGATTAGTTTGGGTACTGACACAGGGCTGTGGGGAGAGAGAGGGTCAGTGGGATTAGTTTGGGGACTGACACAGGGCTCTGGAGAGAGAGTGGGACAGTGGGATTAGTTTGGGGACTGACACAGGGCTGTGGGAGAGAGTGGGACAGTGGGATTAGTGTGGGGACTGACACAGGGCTGTGGGGAGAGAGTGGGTCAGTGGGATTAGTTCGGGGACTGACACTGGGCTGTGGGGAGAGAGTGGGTCAGTGGGATTAGTTCGGGGACTGACACTGGGCTGTGGGGAGAGAGTGGGTCAGTGGGATTAGTTCGGGGACTGACACAGGGCTGTGGGGAGAGAGTGGGACAGTGGGATTAGTTTGCAGACAGACGGGTCTGTGAGAGAGTGGGACAGTGGGATTAGTTTGCAGACAGACGGGACTGTGAGAGAGTCGGACAGTGGGATTAGTTTGCAGACAGACGGGACTGTGAGAGAGTGGGACAGTGGGATTAGTTTGCAGACAGACGGGTCTGTGAGAGAGTGGGACAGTGGGATTAGTTTGGGGACTGACACAGATCTGTGAGAGAGTGGGACAGTGGGATTAGTTTGCAGACAGACGGGTCTGTGAGAGAGCGGGACAGTGGGATTAGTTTGCAGACAGACGGGTCTGTGAGAGAGTGGGACAGTGGGATTAGTTTGCAGACAGACGGGTCTGTGAGAGAGTGGGACAGTGGGATTAGTTTGGGTACTGACACAGGGCTGTGGGGAGAGAGTGGGTCAGTGGGATTAGTTTGGGGACTGACACAGGGCTCTGGAGAGAGAGTGGGACAGTGGGATTAGTTTGGGGACTGACACAGGGCTGTGGGGAGAGAGTGGGTCAGTGGGATTAATTCGGGGACTGACACAGGGCTGTGGGGAGAGAGTGGGTCAGTGGGATTAGTTCGGGGACTGACACAGGGCTGTGGGGAGAGAGTGGGTCAGTGGGATTAGTTCTGGGACTGACACAGGGCTGTGGGGAGAGAGTGGGACAGTGGGATTAGTTTGCAGACAGACGGGTCTGTGAGAGAGTGGCACAGTGGGATTAGTTTGCAGACAGACGGGTCTGTGAGAGAGTGGCACAGTGGGATTAGTTTGCAGACAGATGGGTCTGTGAGAGAATGGGACAGTGGTATTAGTTTGGGTACTGACACAGGGCTGTGGGGAGAGAGTGGGTCAGTGGGATTAGTTTGCAGACAGACGGGTCTGTGAGAGAGTGGGACAGTGGGATTAGTTTGCAGACAGACGGGTCTGTGAGAGAGTGGGACAGTGGGATTAGTTTGCAGACAGACGGGTCTGTGAGAGAGTGGGACAGTGGGATTAGTTTGCAGACAGACGGGTCTGTGAGAGAGTGGGACAGTGGGATTAGTTTGCAGACAGATGGGTCTGTGAGAGAATGGGACAGTGGTATTAGTTTGGGTACTGACACAGGGCTGTGGGGAGAGAGTGGGTCAGTGGGATTAGTTTGCAGACAGACGGGTCTGTGAGAGAGTGGGACAGTGGGATTAGTTTGCAGACAGACGGGTCTGTGAGAGAGTGGGACAGTGGGATTAGTTTGCAGACAGACGGGTCTGTGAGAGAGTGGGACAGTGGGATTAGTTTGCAGACAGACGGGTCTGTGAGAGAGTGGGACAGTGGGATTAGTTTGCAGACAGATGGGTCTGTGAGAGAATGGGACAGTGGTATTAGTTTGGGTACTGACACAGGGCTGTGGGGAGAGAGTGGGTCAGTGGGATTAGTTTGCAGACAGACGGGTCTGTGAGAGAGTGGGACAGTGGGATTAGTTTGCAGACAGACGGGTCTGTGAGAGAGTGGGACAGTGGGATTAGTTTGCAGACAGACGGGTCTGTGAGAGAGTGGGACAGTGGGATTAGTTTGCAGATAGACGGGTCTGTGAGAGAGTGGAACAGTGGGATTAGTTTGCAGACAGACGGGTCTGTGAGAGAGTGGGACAGTGGGATTAGTTTGGGTACTGACACAGGGCTGTGGGGAGAGAGTGGGTCAGTGGGATTAGTTTGGGGACTGACACAGGGCTGTGGGGAGAGAGTGGGTCAGTGGGATTAGTTTGGGGACTGACACAGGGCTCTGGAGAGAGAGTGGGACAGTGGGATTAGTTTGGGGACTGACACAGGGCTGTGGGAGAGAGTAGGACAGTGGGATTAGTGTGGGGACTGACACAGGGCTGTGGGGAGAGAGTGGGTCAGTTGGATTAGTTTGCAGACAGACAGGTCTGTGAGAGAGTGGGACAGTGGGATTTGTTCGGGGACTGACACAGGGCTGTGGGGAGAGAGTGGGACCGTGGTATTAGTTTGGGGACTGACACAGGGCTGTGGGGAGAGAGTGGGTCAGTGGGATTAGTTTGGGGACTGACACAGGGCTGTGGGGAGAGAGTGGGTCAGTGGGATTAGTTTGGGGACTGACACAGGGCTCTGGAAAGAGAGTGGGACAGTGGGATTAGTTTGGGGACTGACACAGGGCTGTGGGAGAGAGTGGGACAGTGGGATTAGTGTGGGGACTGACACAGGGCTGTGGGGAGAGAGTGGGTCAGTGGGATTAGTTCGGGGACTGACACAGGGCTGTGGGGAGAGAGTGGGACAGTGGGATTAGTTTGCAGACAGACAGGTCTGTGAGAGAGTGGGACAGTGGGATTAGTTTGCAGACAGACGGGTCTGTGAGAGAGTCGGACAGTGGGATTAGTTTGCAGACAGACGGGTCTGTGAGAGAGTGGGACAGTGGGATTTGTTCGGGGACTGACACAGGGCTGTGGGGAGAGAGTGGGACCGTGGGATTAGTTTGGGGACTGACACAGGGCTGTGGGGAGAGAGTGGGACAGTGGGATTAGTTTGGAGACTGACACAGGGCTGTGGGGAGAGAGAGGGACAGTGGGATTAGTTTGGGGACTGACACAGGGCTGTGGGGAGAGAGAGGGACAGTGGGATTAGTTTGCAGACAGACGGGTCTGTGAGAGAGTGGGACAGTGGGATTAGTTTGCAGACAGACGGGTCTGTGAGAGATTGGGACAGTGGGATTAGTTTGCAGACAGACGGGTCTGTGAGAGAGTGGGACAGGGGGATTAGTTTGCAGACAGACGGGTCTGTGAGAGAGTGGGACAGTGGGATTAGTTTGCAGACAGACGGGTCTGTGAGAGAGTCGGACAGTGGGATTAGTTTGCAGACAGACGGGTCTGTGAGAGAGTCGGACAGTGGGATTAGTTTGGGGACTGACACAGGGCTGTGGGGAGAGAGTGGGACAGTGGGATTAGTTTGCAGACAGATGGGTCTGTGAGAGAGTGGGACAGTGGGATTAGTTTGCAGACAGATGGGTCTGTGATAGAGAGGGACAGTGGGATTAGTTTGGGGATTGACACAGGGCTGTGGGGAGAGAGTGGGTTAGTGGGATTAGTTTGGGGACTGACACAGGGCTGTGGGGAGAGAATGGGACAGTGGGATTAGTTTGGGGACTGACACAGGGCTGTGGGGAGAGAGTGGGACAGTGGGATTAGTTTGGGGACTGACACAGGGCTGTGGGGAGAGAATGGGACAGTGGGATTAGTTTGGGGACTGACACACGGCTGTGGGGAGAGAGTGGGACAGTGGGATTAGTTTGGGGACTGACACAGGGCTGTGAGGAGAGAGTGGGACAGTGGGATTAGTTCGGGGACTGACACAGGGCTGTGGGGAGAGAGTGGGACAGTGGGATTAGTTTGGGGACTGACACAGGGCTGTGGGGAGAGAATGGGATAGTGGGATTAGTTTGCGGACTGACACAGGGCTGTGGGGAGTGTGGGGCAGTGGGATTAGTTCGGGGACTGACACAGGGCTGTGGGGAGAGAGTGGGACAGTGGGATTAGTTTGCAGACAGATGGGTCTGTGAGAGAGTGGGACAGTGGGATTTGTTTGCGGACTGACAGGATTGTGGGAATACTGTTGTCATCTACAAAGTACTAGTGGGGAACACTCTTCCCCACGTCAATGCAGGAAGATACAGGACGGAGGGGGCCTGCAGGTAAAACTCCCGTGCAGAGCACACCATCGTCACAAAGCACAGCAAATCCTCAGCACATAACCCCCAAAGGAGAAAACCAACAACCATTCATCAGAAGCCTCTACACAAGCAGGGTTCCCGAAATGCTTATTTCCAAATTACTCTCAAGATGAGTAGGCATAGGGGGAGCAACCAGGGTTCCTGTTCCCCAGCACTTTCCTGTGACCCCGCGATGAGAGAGAGAGAGAGAGAGAGAGAGAGAGAGAGAGTGAGGGAGACAGAGAGAGAGAGGGAGGGGGAGAGACAGAGAGAGAGACAGAGACAGAGAAGAGAGAGAGCGGGGTGAGAGGGTGAGAGAGAGAGGGAGGGGGAGACAGAGAGAGAGAGAAAGGGAGGGGGAGACAGAGAGAGAGAGATGCTTGATGCTGCTTTGTAGTAAATGGCTGGGCACAAGACTGGAATGTGACTTACGGTTCGCAGCCCCGTCAGCATACAGCTGGAGAAGAGAAAGAGAAGCCAACAGCTTGATCAGCTGCAGTCGCACTATGTCTGCCATTGTCATGCCAGTCTGCAGTGACTTGGCTTTGCCGAATGACTTGTCTTTTATACCCATTAATGCAAGGCAGTTCCTGGAATGGGCATGTCACACGCTGGCCTCACCCTGGAGCCACAACGGAGGGAAATGTAATGAGTCCTGTTGAAGGACAGTGATTATACACCACCCCGCTCTCTAATCCTGGGGTCACTGGGCAGTGACGGGGAGCAGGAACCCTGACTTATCTCCCCTGGCTGAATCTTCCCCTCCCCACTCGCCCTCTCTCTCTCTCTCTCTCACCCTCTCGCTTTCCAACCACAGGGTCACTGGGCAGTGACGGGGAGCAGGAACCCTGACTTATCTCCCCTGGCTGAATCTTCCCCTCCCCACTCGCCCTCTCTCTCTCTCTCTCACCCTCTCGCTTTCCAACCACAGGGTCACTGGGCAGTGACGGGGAGCAGGAACCCTGACATATCTCCCCTGGCTGAATCTTCCCCTCCCCACTCGCCCTCTCTCTCTCTCTCTCTCTCTCTCTCACCCTCTCGCTTTCCAACCACAGGGTCACTGGGCAGTGACGGGGAGCAGGAACCCTGACTTATCTCCCCTGGCTGAATCTTCCCCTCCCCACTCGCCCTCTCTCTCTCTCTCTCTCTCTCACCCTCTCGCTTTCCAACCACAGGGTCACTGGGCAGTGACGGGGAGCAGGAACCCTGACATATCTCCCCTGGCTGAATCTTCCCCTCCCCACTCGCCCTCTCTCTCTCTCTCGCTTTCCAACCACAGGGTCACTGGGCAGTGACGGGGAACCCTGAGCTTACACTGAAAATGACCCCTAATACAGCAGCTCCACATTGACACTGACGCTTGGATAAAGACATCAGTGCGGGCCCTCCCAGTCACGGCAGCGGGAAGCCAAGGGCAGGATTTCAGTGGATGGATTCCAGTTTACAGGCATCTCCTATGATATTTGGTTACTCCGACAACAATGCCCAATTTGTTATCACCAAGGATACTAAACAAATTAACACATATGAAGGTGGAGAGCATCACTGCCCGATAAGCACAAGATTGGAAAAAGCTGTCATCATCAATACAATCCTCCCTGCCATCAAGCACTCCCTCAAAACGTGATACCTCAAGAAAGCATCATCCATCGTTAAGGACCTCACCACCCAGGACTTGCCCCTGTCTCACTGCTAGCATGAGGGAGGAGGTACAGGAGCTTGAAGACACACACTCAATTATTCAGGAACAGTTTCTTCCCCTCTGTCATCAGATTTCTGAACGGTTCATCAGCCCATGAACACTACCTCCCTATCTTGCTCTATATTTTTATATATACATTGTTATTGTAAATGATAGCACATTTTATGTATTGCACTATACGGCTGTGTATGTAAGGAATTTCCTTACATTGTAACTGATAATAAACCTGATTCAGGGTTTTATGAAGGGACAATGCTTTAAACTGGTCATAAAAAATCCCTTCACACTCTCGCCCACCCCCAAACCCACACAAGCCAAGGTGATGATGGTTAAACCTCATTACTTCCGTGTGTGGGACACAATGAGTCTCTGTACCACAGATGCAAATACAGAGACAACACACTTCCGATTCCAACCACAGAAACACAGGTGGAATTACTTGGACATGAATGCATTAAAACTTGGCCTATTTCCAGCAGGGTCAGGGTGAGGGTGAAGGAGCAGTAACCCCAGCTCAAACACTATCCCTGGCTGAAATATTAAATGAGCTGTGATCACACTGACTGCTTTCCACTCACTGCCTTAATGATCATTGCAAAGTGCGGAGAGAGAAGGGCAATGGGATTCATTTATGCACTGGAAGGGCTGGGAAAAACAAGCACAGCAGTCGGATTAGTTTGGGGACTGACACAGGGCTGTGGGGAGAGAGTGGGACAGTGGGATTAGTTTGGGGACTGACACAGGGCTGTGGGGAGAGAGTGGGTCAGTGGGATTAGATTGGGGACTAACACAGGGCTGTGGGGAGAGAGTGGGACAGTGGGATTAGTTTGGGGACTGACACAGGGCTGTGGGGAGAGAGTGGGACAGTGGGATTAGATTGGGGACTGACACAGGGCTGTGGGGAGAGAGTGGGACAGTGGGATTAGTTTGGGGACTGACACAGGACAGTGGGGAGAGAGTGGGACAGTGGGATTAGTTTGGGGACTGACACAGGGCTGTGGGGAGAGAGTGGGACAGTGGGATTAGATTGGGGACTGACACAGGGCTGTGGGGAGAGAGTGGGACAGTGGGATTAGATTGGGGACTGACACAGGGCTGTGGGGAGAGAGTGGGACAGTGGGATTAGATTGGGGACTGACACAGGGCTGTGGGGAGAGAGTGGGACAGTGGGATTAGTTTGGGGACTGACACAGGGCTGTGGGGAGAGAGTGGGACAGTGGGATTAGATTGGGGACTGACACAGGGCTGTGGGGAGAGAGTGGGACAGTGGGATTAGTTTGGGGACTGACACAGGGCTGTGGGGAGAGAGTGGGACAGTGGGATTAGTTTGGGGACTGACACAGGGCTGTGGGGAGAGAGTGGGACAGTGGGATTAGTTTGGGGACAGACACAGGGCTATGGGGAGAGAGTGGGACAGTGGGATTAGTTTGGGGACTGACACATGGCCGTGGGGAGAGAGTGGGACAGTGGGATTAGTTTGGGGACTGACACAGGGCTATGGGGAGAGAGTGGGACAGTGGGATTAGTTTGGGGACTGACAGGGCTGTGGGGAGAGAGTGGGACAGTGGGATTAGTTTGGGACTGACACAGGGCTGTGGGGAGAGAGTGGGACAGTGGGATTAGTTTGGGGACTGACACAGGGCTGTGGTGAGAGAGTGGGACAGTGGGATTAGTTTGGGGACTGACACAGGGCTGTGGGGAGAGAGTGGGACAGTGGGATTAGTTTGGGGACTAACACAGGGCTGTGGGGAGAGAGTGGGACCGTGGGATTAGTTTGGGGACTGACACAGGGCTGTGGGGAGAGAGTGGGACAGTGGGATTAGTTTGGGGACTGACACAGGGCTGTGGGGAGAGAGTGGGACAGTGGGATTAGTTTGGGGACTGATACAGGGCTGTGGGGAGAGAGTGGGACAGTGGGATTAGTTCGGGGACTGACACAGGGCTGTGGGGAGAGAGTGGGACAGTGGGATTAGTTTGGGGACTGACACAGGGCTGTGGGGAGAGAGTGGGACAGTGGGATTAGTTTGGGGACTGACACAGGGCTGTGGGGGGAGAGTGGGACAGTGGGATTAGATTGGGGACTGACACAGGGCTGTGGGGAGAGAGTGGGACAGTGGGATTAGTTTGGGGACTGACACAGGGCTGTGGGAGGGAGTGGGACAGTGGGATTAGTTTGAGGACTGACACAGAGCTGTGGGGAGAGAGTGGGACAGTGGGATTAGTTTGGGTTTGACACAGGGTTGTGGGACAGTGGCATTAGTTTGAGGACAGACACAGGGCTGTGGGGAGAGAGTGGGACAGTGGGATTAGTTTGGGGACTGACACGGGACTATGGGGAGAGAGTGGGACAGTGGGATCAGTTTGGGGACTGACACAGGCCTGTGGGGAGAGAGTGGGACAGTGGGATTAGTTTGGGGACTGACACGGGACTATGGGGAGAGAGTGGGACAGTGGGATTAGTTTGGGGACTGACACGGGACTATGGGGAGAGAGTGGGACAGTGGGATCAGTTTGGGGACTGACACAGGGCTGTGGGGAGAGAGTGGGACAGTGGGATTAGTTTGGGGACTGACACGGGACTATGGGGAGAGAGTGGGACAGTGGGATTAGTTTGAGGACTGACACAGGGCTGGGCGGAGAGAGTGGGACAGTGGGATTAGTTTGGGGACTGACACAGGGCCGTGGGGAGAGAGTGGGACAGTGGGATTAGTTTGGGGACTGACACAGGGCTGTGGGGAGAGAGTGGGATAGTGGGATTAGTTTGGGGACTGACACAGGGCTGTGGGGAGAGAGTGGGACAGTGGGATTAGTTTGGGGACTGACACAGGGCTGTGGGGAGAGAGTGGGACAGTGGAATTAGTTTGGGGACTGACACAGGGCTGTGGGGAGAGAGTGGGACAGAGGAATTAGTTCGGGGACTGACACAGGGCTGTGGGGAGAGAGTGGGATAGTGGGATTAGTTTGGGGACTGACACAGGGCTGTGGGGAGAGAGTGGGACAGTGGGATTAGTTTGGGGACTGACACAGGGGTGTGGGGAGAGAGTGGGACAGTGGAATTAGTTCGGGGACTTACACAGGGCTGTGGGGAGAGAGTGGGACAGTGGGATTAGTTTGGGGACTGACACAGGGCTGTGGGGAGAGAGTGGGACAGTGGGATTAGTTTGGGTTTGACACAGGGTTGTGGGACAGTGGGATTAGTTTGGGGACTGACACAGGGCTGTGGGGAGAGAGTGGGACAGTGGGATTAGTTTGGGGACTTACACAGGGCTGTGAGGAGAGAGTGGGACAGTGGAATTAGTTCGGGGACTTACACAGGGCTGTGGGGAGAGAGTGATACAGTGGGATTAGTTTGGGGACTGACACAGGGCTGTGGGGAGAGAGTGGGACAGTGGGATTAGTTTGGGGACTGACACAGGGCTGTGGGGAGAGAGTGGGACAGTGGGATTAGTTTGGGGACTGACAGGGCTGTGGGGAGAGAGTGGGACAGTGGGATTAGTTTGGGGACTGACACAGGACTATGGGGAGAGAGTGGGACAGTGGGATTAGTTTGGGGACTGACACAGGGGTGTGGGGAGAGAGTGGGACAGTGGGATTAGTTTGGGGACTGACACAGGACTATGGGGAGAGAGTGGGACAGTGGGATTAGATTGGGGACTGACAGGGCTGTGGGGAGAGAGTGGGACAGTGGGATTAGTTTGGGGATTGACACAGGACTATGGGGAGAGAGTGGGACAGTGGGATTAGTTTGGGGACTGACACAGGGGTGTGGGGAGAGAGTGGGACAGTGGGATTAGTTTGGGGACTGACACAGGGCTGTGGGGAGAGAGTGGGACAGTGGGATTAGTTTGGGGACTGACACAGGGGTGTGGGGAGAGAGTGGGTCAGTGGGATTAGTTTGGGGACTGACACAGGACTATGGGGAGAGAGTGGGTCAGTGGAATTAGTTTGGGGACAGATACAGGGCTGTGGGGAGAGAGTGGGTCAGTGGGATTAGTTTGGGGACTGACACAGGACTATGGGGAGAGAGTGGGTCAGTGGGATTAGTTTGGGGACTGACACAGGGCTGTGGGAGAGAGTGGGACAGTGGGATTAGTTTGGGGACTGACACAGGGCTGTGGGAGAGAGTGGGACAGTGGGATTAGTTTGGGGACTGACAGGACTATGGGGAGAGAGTGGGTCAGTGGGATTCGTTTGGGGACTGACACAGGGTTGTGAGGAGAGAGTGGGACAGTGGGATTAGTTTGGGGACAGATACAGGGCTGTGGGGAGAGAGTGGGACAGTGGGATTAGTTCGGGGACTGACACAGGGCTGTGGGGAGAGAGTGGGACAGAGGGATTAGTTCGGGGACTGACTCAGGGCTGTGGGGAGAGAGTGGGACAGTGGGATTAGTTTGGGGACTGACACAGGGCTGTGGGGAGAGAGTGGGACAGTGGGATTAGTTTGGGGACTGACACAGGGCTGTGGGGGGAGAGTGGGACAGTGGGATTAGATTGGGGACTGACACAGGGCTGTGGGGAGAGAGTGGGACAGTGGGATTAGTTTGGGGACTGACACAGGGCTGTGGGAGGGAGTGGGACAGTGGGATTAGTTTGAGGACTGACACAGGGCTGTGGGGAGAGAGTGGGACAGTGGGATTAGTTTGGGTTTGACAAAGGGTTGTGGGACAGTGGCATTAGTTTGAGGACAGACACAGGGCTGTGGGGAGAGAGTGGGACAGTGGGATGAGTTCGGGGACTGACACAGGGCTGTGGGGAGAGAGTGGGACAGTGGGATTAGTTTGGGGACTGACACGGGACTATGGGGAGAGAGTGGGACAGTGGGATCAGTTTGGGGACTGACACAGGGCTGTGGGGAGAGAGTGGGACAGTGGGATTAGTTTGGGGACTGACACGGGACTATGGGGAGAGAGTGGGACAGTGGGATTAGTTTGAGGACTGACACAGGGCTGTGCGGAGAGAGTGGGACAGTGGGATTAGTTTGGGGACTGACACAGGGCCGTGGGGAGAGAGTGGGACAGTGGGATTAGTTTGGGGACTGACACAGGGCTGTGGGGAGAGAGTGGGACAGTGGGATTAGTTTGGGGACTGACACAGGGCTGTGGGAGAGAGTGGGACAGTGGGATTAGTTTGGGGACTGACACAGGGCTGTGGGGAGAGAGTGGGACAGAGGAATTAGTTCGGGGACTGAGACAGGGCTGTGGGGAGAGAGTGGGACAGTGGGATTAGTTTGGGGATTGACACAGGGCTATGGGGAGAGAGTGGGACAGTGGGATTAGTTTGGGGACTGACACAGGGCTGTGGGGAGAGAGTGGGACAGTGGAATTAGTTCGGGGACTTACACAGGGCTGTGGGGAGAGAGTGGGACAGTGGGATTAGTTTGGGGACTGACACAGGGCTGTGGGGAGAGAGTGGGACAGTGGGATTAGTTTGGGTTTGACACAGGGTTGTGGGACAGTGGGATTAGTTTGGGGACTGACACAGGGCTGTGGGGAGAGAGTGGGACAGTGGGATTAGTTTGGGGACTTACACAGGGCTGTGAGGAGAGAGTGGGACAGTGGAATTAGTTCGGGGACTTACACAGGGCTGTGGGGAGAGAGTGATACAGTGGGATTAGTTTGGGGACTGACAGGGCTGTGGGGAGAGAGTGGGACAGTGGGATTAGTTTGGGGACTGACACAGGGCTGTGGGGAGAGAGTGGGACAGTGGGATTAGTTTGGGGACTGACAGGGCTGTGGGGAGAGAGTGGGACAGTGGGATTAGTTTGGGGACTGACACAGGACTATGGGGAGAGAGTGGGACAGTGGGATTAGTTTGGGGACTGACACAGGGGTGTGGGGAGAGAGTGGGACAGTGGGATTAGTTTGGGGACTGACACAGGACTATGGGGAGAGAGTGGGACAGTGGGATTAGTTTGGGGACTGACACAGGGTTGTGGGAGAGAGTGGGACAGTTGGATTAGTTTGGGGACTGACACAGGGCTGTGGGGAGAGAGTGGGACAGTGGGATTAGTTTGGGGACTGACACAGGGCTGTGGGGAGAGAGTGGGACAGTGGGATTAGTTTGGGGACTGACACAGGACTATGGGGAGAGAGTGGGACAGTGGGATTAGTTTGGGGACTGACACAGGGGTGTGGGGAGAGAGTGGGACAGTGGGATTAGTTTGGGGACTGACACAGGGCTGTGGGGAGAGAGTGGGACAGTGGGATTAGTTTGGGGACTGACACAGGGGTGTGGGGAGAGAGTGGGTCAGTGGGATTAGTTTGGGGACTGACACAGGACTATGGGGAGAGAGTGGGTCAGTGGGATTAGTTTGGGGACTGACACAGGGTTGTGAGGAGAGAGTGGGACAGTGGAATTAGTTTGGGGACAGATACAGGGCTGTGGGGAGAGAGTGGGTCAGTGGGATTAGTTTGGGGACTGACACAGGACTATGGGGAGAGAGTGGGTCAGTGGGATTAGTTTGGGGACTGACACAGGGCTGTGGGGAGAGAATGGGACAGAGGGATTAGTTTGGGGACTGACACAGGGCTGTGGGGAGAGAGTGGGACAATGGGATTAGTTTGCGGACTGACAGGGTTGTGGGGAGAGAGTGGGACAGTGGGATTAGTTTGGGGACTGACACAGGGCTGTGGGGAGAGATTGGGACAGTGGGATTAGTTTGGGGACTGACACAGGGCTGTGGGGAGAGAGTGGGACAGTGGGATTAGTTTGGGGACTGACACAGGGCTGTGGGGAGAGAGTGGGACAGTGGGATTAGAATGGGGACTGACACAGGGCTGTGGGGAGAGAATGGGACAGAGGGATTAGTTTGGGGACTGACACAGGGCTGTGGGGAGAGAGTGGGACAGTGGGATTAGTTTGGGGACTGACAGGGCTGTGGGGAGAGAGTGGGACAGTGGGATTAGTTTGGGGACTGACACAGGGATGTGGGGAGAGAGTGGGACAGTGGGATTAGTTTGGGGACTGACACAGGGCTGTGGGGAGAGAGTGGGACAGTGGGATTAGTTTGGGGACTGACACAGGGCTGTGGGGAGAGAGTGGGACAGTGGGATTAGTTTGGGGACTGACACAGGGCTGTGGGGAGAGAGTGGGACAGTGGGATTAGTTTGGGGACTGACACAGGGCTGTGGGGAGAGAGTGGGACAGTGGGATTAGTTTGGGGACTGACACAGGGCTGTGGGGAGAGAGTGGGACAGTTGGATTAGTTTGGGGACTGACACAGGGCTGTGGGGAGAGAGTGGGACAGTGGGATTAGTTTGGGGACTGACACGGCTGTGGGGAGAGAGTGGGACAGTGGGATTAGTTTGGGGACTGACACAGGGCTGTGGGGAGAGAGTGGGACAGTGGGATTAGTTTGGGGACTGACACAGGGTTGTGGGACAGTGGGATTAGTTTGGGGACTGACACAGGGCTGTGGGGAGAGAGTGGGACAGTGGGATTAGTTTGGGGACTGACACAGGGCTGTGGGGAGAGAGTGGGACAGTGGGATTAGTTTGGGGACTGACACAGGGCTGTGGGGAGAGAGTGGGACAGTGGGATTAGTTTGGGGACTGACACAGGGCTGTGGGGAGAGAGTGGGACAGTTGGATTAGTTTGGGGACTGACACAGGGCTGTGGGGAGAGAGTGGGACAGTGGGATTAGTTTGGGGACTGACACGGCTGTGGGGAGAGTGGGACAGTGGGATTAGTTTGGGGACTGACACAGGGCTGTGGGGAGAGAGTGGGACAGTGGGATTAGTTTGGGGACTGACAGAGGGTTGTGGGACAGTGGGATTAGTTTGGGGACTGACACAGGGTTGTGGGACAGTGGGATTAGTATGGGAACTGACACAGGGTTGTGGGACAGTGGGATTAGTATGGGGACTGACACAGGGATGTGGGACAGTGGGATTAGTATGGGGACTGACACAGGGTTGTGGGACAGTGGGATTAGTATGGGGACTGACACAGGGTTGTGGGACAGTGGGATTAGTTTGGGTTTGACATAGGACTACGGGGAGAGAGTGGGACAGTGGGATTAGTTTGGGGACTGACACAGGGCTGTGGGGAGAGAGTGGGTCAGTGGGATTAGATTGGGGACTGACACAGGGCTGTGGGGAGAGAATGCGACAGAGGGATTAGTTTGGGGACTGACACAGGGCTGTGGGGAGAGAGTGGGACAGTGGGATTAGATTGGGGACTGACACAGGGCTGTGGGGAGAGAATGGGACAGAGGGATTAGTTTGGGGACTGACACAGGGCTGTGGGGAGAGAGTGGGACAGTGGGATTAGTTTGGGGACTGACAGGGCTGTGGGGAGAGAGTTGGACAGTGGGATTAGTTTGGGGACTGACACAGGGCTGTGGGGAGAGAGTGGGACAGTGGGATTAGATTGGGGACTGACACAGGGCTGTGGGGAGAGAGTGGGACAGTGGGATTAGATTGGGGACTGACACAGGGCTGTGGGGAGAGAATGGGACAGAGGGATTAGTTTGGGGACTGACACAGGGCTGTGGGGAGAGAGTGGGACAATGGGATTAGTTTGCGGACTGACAGGGCTGTGGGGAGAGAGTGGGACAGTGGGATTAGTTTGGGGACTGACAGGGCTGTGGGGAGAGATTGGGACAGTGGGATTAGTTTGGGGACTGACAGGGCTGTGGGGAGAGAGTGGGACAGTGGGATTAGTTTGGGGACTGACACAGGGCTGTGGGGAGAGAGTGGGACAGTTGGATTAGATTGGGGACTGACACAGGGCTGTGGGGAGAGAATGGGACAGAGGGATTATTTTGGGGACTGACACAGGGCTGTGGGGAGAGAGTGGGACAGTGGGATTAGTTTGGGGACTGACAGGGCTGTGGGGAGAGAGTGGGACAGTGGGATTAGTTTGGGGACTGACACAGGGCTGTGGGGAGAGAGTGGGACAGTGGGATTAGTTTGGGGACTGACACAGGGCTGTGGGGAGAGAGTGGGACAGTGGGATTAGTTTGGGGACTGACACAGGGCTGTGGGGAGAGAGTGGGACAGTGGGATTAGTTTGGGGACTGACACAGGGCTGTGGGGAGAGAGTGGGACAGTGGGATTAGTTTGGGGACTGACACAGGGCTGTGGGGAGAGAGTGGGACAGTGGGATTAGTTTGGGGACTGACACAGGGCTGTGGGGAGAGAGTGGGACAGTGGGATTAGTTTGGGGACTGACACAGCGCTGTGGGGAGAGAGTGGGACAGTGGGATTAGTTTGGGGACTGACACAGGGCTGTGGGGAGAGAGTGGGACAGTGGGATTAGTTTGGGGACTGACACAGGGCTGTGGGGAGAGAGTGGGACAGTGGGATTAGTTTGGGGACTGACACAGGGCTGTGGAGAGAGAGTGGGACAGTGGGATTAGTTTGGGGACTGACACAGGGCTGTGGGGAGAGAGTGGGACATTGGGATTAGTTTGGGGACTGACACAGGGCTATGGGGAGAGATTGGGACAGTGGGATTAGTTTGGGGACTGACACAGGGGTGTGGGGAGAGAGTGGGACAGTGGGATTAGTTTGGGGACTGACACAGGGCTGTGGGGAGAGAGTGGGACAGTGGGATTAGTTTGGGGACTGACACAGGGCTATGGGGAGAGAGTGGGACAGTGGGATTAGTTTGGGGACTGATACAGGGCTGTGGGGAGAGAGTGGGACAGTTGGATTAGTTTGGGGACTGACACAGGGCTGTGGGGAGAGAGTGGGACAGTGGGATTAGTTTGGGGACTGACACGGCTGTGGGGAGAGAGTGGGACAGTGGGATTAGTTTGGGGACTGACACAGGGCTGTGGGGAGAGAGTGGGACAGTGGGATTAGTTTGGGGACTGACACAGGGTTGTGGGACAGTGGGATTAGTTTGGGGACTGACACAAGGTTGTGGGACAGTGGGATTAGTATGGGAACTGACACAGGGTTGTGGGACAGTGGGATTAGTATGGGGACCGACACAGGGATGTGGGACAGTGGGATTAGTATGGGGACTGACACAGGGTTGTGGGACAGTGGGATTAGTATGGGGACTGACACAGGGTTGTGGGACAGTGGGATTAGTTTGGGTTTGACACAGGACTACGGGGAGAGAGTGGGACAGTGGGATTAGTTTGGGGACTGACACAGGGCTCTGGAGAGAGAGTGGGACAGTGGGATTAGTTTGCAGACAGACGGGTCTGTGAGAGAGCGGGACAGTGGGATTAGTTTGCAGACAGACGGGTCTGTGAGAGAGTGGGACAGTGGGATTAGTTTGCAGACAGACGGGTCTGTGAGAGAGTGGGACAGTGGGATTAGTTTGGGTACTGACACAGGGCTGTGGGGAGAGAGAGGGTCAGTGGGATTAGTTTGGGGACTGACACAGGGCTCTGGAGAGAGAGTGGGACAGTGGGATTAGTTTGGGGACTGACACAGGGCTGTGGGAGAGAGTGGGACAGTGGGATTAGTGTGGGGACTGACACAGGGCTGTGGGGAGAGAGTGGGTCAGTGGGATTAGTTCGGGGACTGACACTGGGCTGTGGGGAGAGAGTGGGTCAGTGGGATTAGTTCGGGGACTGACACTGGGCTGTGGGGAGAGAGTGGGTCAGTGGGATTAGTTCGGGGACTGACACAGGGCTGTGGGGAGAGAGTGGGACAGTGGGATTAGTTTGCAGACAGACGGGTCTGTGAGAGAGTGGGACAGTGGGATTAGTTTGCAGACAGACGGGACTGTGAGAGAGTCGGACAGTGGGATTAGTTTGCAGACAGACGGGACTGTGAGAGAGTGGGACAGTGGGATTAGTTTGCAGACAGACGGGTCTGTGAGAGAGTGGGACAGTGGGATTAGTTTGGGGACTGACACAGATCTGTGAGAGAGTGGGACAGTGGGATTAGTTTGCAGACAGACGGGTCTGTGAGAGAGCGGGACAGTGGGATTAGTTTGCAGACAGACGGGTCTGTGAGAGAGTGGGACAGTGGGATTAGTTTGCAGACAGACGGGTCTGTGAGAGAGTGGGACAGTGGGATTAGTTTGGGTACTGACACAGGGCTGTGGGGAGAGAGTGGGTCAGTGGGATTAGTTTGGGGACTGACACAGGGCTCTGGAGAGAGAGTGGGACAGTGGGATTAGTTTGGGGACTGACACAGGGCTGTGGGGAGAGAGTGGGTCAGTGGGATTAGTTCGGGGACTGACACAGGGCTGTGGGGAGAGAGTGGGTCAGTGGGATTAGTTCGGGGACTGACACAGGGCTGTGGGGAGAGAGTGGGTCAGTGGGATTAGTTCTGGGACTGACACAGGGCTGTGGGGAGAGAGTGGGACAGTGGGATTAGTTTGCAGACAGACGGGTCTGTGAGAGAGTGGCACAGTGGGATTAGTTTGCAGACAGACGGGTCTGTGAGAGAGTGGCACAGTGGGATTAGTTTGCAGACAGATGGGTCTGTGAGAGAATGGGACAGTGGTATTAGTTTGGGTACTGACACAGGGCTGTGGGGAGAGAGTGGGTCAGTGGGATTAGTTTGCAGACAGACGGGTCTGTGAGAGAGTGGGACAGTGGGATTAGTTTGCAGACAGACGGGTCTGTGAGAGAGTGGGACAGTGGGATTAGTTTGCAGACAGACGGGTCTGTGAGAGAGTGGGACAGTGGGATTAGTTTGCAGACAGACGGGTCTGTGAGAGAGTGGGACAGTGGGATTAGTTTGCAGACAGATGGGTCTGTGAGAGAATGGGACAGTGGTATTAGTTTGGGTACTGACACAGGGCTGTGGGGAGAGAGTGGGTCAGTGGGATTAGTTTGCAGACAGACGGGTCTGTGAGAGAGTGGGACAGTGGGATTAGTTTGCAGACAGACGGGTCTGTGAGAGAGTGGGACAGTGGGATTAGTTTGCAGACAGACGGGTCTGTGAGAGAGTGGGACAGTGGGATTAGTTTGCAGACAGACGGGTCTGTGAGAGAGTGGGACAGTGGGATTAGTTTGCAGACAGATGGGTCTGTGAGAGAATGGGACAGTGGTATTAGTTTGGGTACTGACACAGGGCTGTGGGGAGAGAGTGGGTCAGTGGGATTAGTTTGCAGACAGACGGGTCTGTGAGAGAGTGGGACAGTGGGATTAGTTTGCAGACAGACGGGTCTGTGAGAGAGTGGGACAGTGGGATTAGTTTGCAGACAGACGGGTCTGTGAGAGAGTGGGACAGTGGGATTAGTTTGCAGATAGACGGGTCTGTGAGAGAGTGGAACAGTGGGATTAGTTTGCAGACAGACGGGTCTGTGAGAGAGTGGGACAGTGGGATTAGTTTGGGTACTGACACAGGGCTGTGGGGAGAGAGTGGGTCAGTGGGATTAGTTTGGGGACTGACACAGGGCTGTGGGGAGAGAGTGGGTCAGTGGGATTAGTTTGGGGACTGACACAGGGCTCTGGAGAGAGAGTGGGACAGTGGGATTAGTTTGGGGACTGACACAGGGCTGTGGGAGAGAGTAGGACAGTGGGATTAGTGTGGGGACTGACACAGGGCTGTGGGGAGAGAGTGGGTCAGTTGGATTAGTTTGCAGACAGACAGGTCTGTGAGAGAGTGGGACAGTGGGATTTGTTCGGGGACTGACACAGGGCTGTGGGGAGAGAGTGGGACCGTGGTATTAGTTTGGGGACTGACACAGGGCTGTGGGGAGAGAGTGGGTCAGTGGGATTAGTTTGGGGACTGACACAGGGCTGTGGGGAGAGAGTGGGTCAGTGGGATTAGTTTGGGGACTGACACAGGGCTCTGGAAAGAGAGTGGGACAGTGGGATTAGTTTGGGGACTGACACAGGGCTGTGGGAGAGAGTGGGACAGTGGGATTAGTGTGGGGACTGACACAGGGCTGTGGGGAGAGAGTGGGTCAGTGGGATTAGTTCGGGGACTGACACAGGGCTGTGGGGAGAGAGTGGGACAGTGGGATTAGTTTGCAGACAGACAGGTCTGTGAGAGAGTGGGACAGTGGGATTAGTTTGCAGACAGACGGGTCTGTGAGAGAGTCGGACAGTGGGATTAGTTTGCAGACAGACGGCTCTGTGAGAGAGTGGGACAGTGGGATTTGTTCGGGGACTGACACAGGGCTGTGGGGAGAGAGTGGGACCGTGGGATTAGTTTGGGGACTGACACAGGGCTGTGGGGAGAGAGTGGGACAGTGGGATTAGTTTGGAGACTGACACAGGGCTGTGGGGAGAGAGAGGGACAGTGGGATTAGTTTGGGGACTGACACAGGGCTGTGGGGAGAGAGAGGGACAGTGGGATTAGTTTGCAGACAGACGGGTCTGTGAGAGAGTGGGACAGTGGGATTAGTTTGCAGACAGACGGGTCTGTGAGAGATTGGGACAGTGGGATTAGTTTGCAGACAGACGGGTCTGTGAGAGAGTGGGACAGGGGGATTAGTTTGCAGACAGACGGGTCTGTGAGAGAGTGGGACAGTGGGATTAGTTTGCAGACAGACGGGTCTGTGAGAGAGTCGGACAGTGGGATTAGTTTGCAGACAGACGGGTCTGTGAGAGAGTCGGACAGTGGGATTAGTTTGGGGACTGACACAGGGCTGTGGGGAGAGAGTGGGACAGTGGGATTAGTTTGCAGACAGATGGGTCTGTGAGAGAGTGGGACAGTGGGATTAGTTTGCAGACAGATGGGTCTGTGATAGAGAGGGACAGTGGGATTAGTTTGGGGATTGACACAGGGCTGTGGGGAGAGAGTGGGTTAGTGGGATTAGTTTGGGGACTGACACAGGGCTGTGGGGAGAGAATGGGACAGTGGGATTAGTTTGGGGACTGACACAGGGCTGTGGGGAGAGAGTGGGACAGTGGGATTAGTTTGGGGACTGACACAGGGCTGTGGGGAGAGAATGGGACAGTGGGATTAGTTTGGGGACTGACACACGGCTGTGGGGAGAGAGTGGGACAGTGGGATTAGTTTGGGGACTGACACAGGGCTGTGAGGAGAGAGTGGGACAGTGGGATTAGTTCGGGGACTGACACAGGGCTGTGGGGAGAGAGTGGGACAGTGGGATTAGTTTGGGGACTGACACAGGGCTGTGGGGAGAGAATGGGATAGTGGGATTAGTTTGCGGACTGACACAGGGCTGTGGGGAGTGTGGGGCAGTGGGATTAGTTCGGGGACTGACACAGGGCTGTGGGGAGAGAGTGGGACAGTGGGATTAGTTTGCAGACAGATGGGTCTGTGAGAGAGTGGGACAGTGGGATTTGTTTGCGGACTGACAGGATTGTGGGAATACTGTTGTCATCTACAAAGTACTAGTGGGGAACACTCTTCCCCACGTCAATGCAGGAAGATACAGGACGGAGGGGGCCTGCAGGTAAAACTCCCGTGCAGAGCACACCATCGTCACAAAGCACAGCAAATCCTCAGCACATAACCCCCAAAGGAGAAAACCAACAACCATTCATCAGAAGCCTCTACACAAGCAGGGTTCCCGAAATGCTTATTTCCAAATTACTCTCAAGATGAGTAGGCATAGGGGGAGCAACCAGGGTTCCTGTTCCCCAGCACTTTCCTGTGACCCCGCGATGAGAGAGAGAGAGAGAGAGAGAGAGAGAGAGAGAGTGAGGGAGACAGAGAGAGAGAGGGAGGGGGAGAGACAGAGAGAGAGACAGAGACAGAGAAGAGAGAGAGCGGGGTGAGAGGGTGAGAGAGAGAGGGAGGGGGAGACAGAGAGAGAGAGAAAGGGAGGGGGAGACAGAGAGAGAGAGATGCTTGATGCTGCTTTGTAGTAAATGGCTGGGCACAAGACTGGAATGTGACTTACGGTTCGCAGCCCCGTCAGCATACAGCTGGAGAAGAGAAAGAGAAGCCAACAGCTTGATCAGCTGCAGTCGCACTATGTCTGCCATTGTCATGCCAGTCTGCAGTGACTTGGCTTTGCCGAATGACTTGTCTTTTATACCCATTAATGCAAGGCAGTTCCTGGAATGGGCATGTCACACGCTGGCCTCACCCTGGAGCCACAACGGAGGGAAATGTAATGAGTCCTGTTGAAGGACAGTGATTATACACCACCCCGCTCTCTAATCCTGGGGTCACTGGGCAGTGACGGGGAGCAGGAACCCTGACTTATCTCCCCTGGCTGAATCTTCCCCTCCCCACTCGCCCTCTCTCTCTCTCTCTCTCACCCTCTCGCTTTCCAACCACAGGGTCACTGGGCAGTGACGGGGAGCAGGAACCCTGACTTATCTCCCCTGGCTGAATCTTCCCCTCCCCACTCGCCCTCTCTCTCTCTCTCTCACCCTCTCGCTTTCCAACCACAGGGTCACTGGGCAGTGACGGGGAGCAGGAACCCTGACATATCTCCCCTGGCTGAATCTTCCCCTCCCCACTCGCCCTCTCTCTCTCTCTCTCTCTCTCTCTCACCCTCTCGCTTTCCAACCACAGGGTCACTGGGCAGTGACGGGGAGCAGGAACCCTGACTTATCTCCCCTGGCTGAATCTTCCCCTCCCCACTCGCCCTCTCTCTCTCTCTCTCTCTCTCACCCTCTCGCTTTCCAACCACAGGGTCACTGGGCAGTGACGGGGAGCAGGAACCCTGACATATCTCCCCTGGCTGAATCTTCCCCTCCCCACTCGCCCTCTCTCTCTCTCTCGCTTTCCAACCACAGGGTCACTGGGCAGTGACGGGGAACCCTGAGCTTACACTGAAAATGACCCCTAATACAGCAGCTCCACATTGACACTGACGCTTGGATAAAGACATCAGTGCGGGCCCTCCCAGTCACGGCAGCGGGAAGCCAAGGGCAGGATTTCAGTGGATGGATTCCAGTTTACAGGCATCTCCTATGATATTTGGTTACTCCGACAACAATGCCCAATTTGTTATCACCAAGGATACTAAACAAATTAACACATATGAAGGTGGAGAGCATCACTGCCCGATAAGCACAAGATTGGAAAAAGCTGTCATCATCAATACAATCCTCCCTGCCATCAAGCACTCCCTCAAAACGTGATACCTCAAGAAAGCATCATCCATCGTTAAGGACCTCACCACCCAGGACTTGCCCCTGTCTCACTGCTAGCATGAGGGAGGAGGTACAGGAGCTTGAAGACACACACTCAATTATTCAGGAACAGTTTCTTCCCCTCTGTCATCAGATTTCTGAACGGTTCATCAGCCCATGAACACTACCTCCCTATCTTGCTCTATATTTTTATATATACATTGTTATTGTAAATGATAGCACATTTTATGTATTGCACTATACGGCTGTGTATGTAAGGAATTTCCTTACATTGTAACTGATAATAAACCTGATTCAGGGTTTTATGAAGGGACAATGCTTTAAACTGGTCATAAAAAATCCCTTCACACTCTCGCCCACCCCCAAACCCACACAAGCCAAGGTGATGATGGTTAAACCTCATTACTTCCGTGTGTGGGACACAATGAGTCTCTGTACCACAGATGCAAATACAGAGACAACACACTTCCGATTCCAACCACAGAAACACAGGTGGAATTACTTGGACATGAATGCATTAAAACTTGGCCTATTTCCAGCAGGGTCAGGGTGAGGGTGAAGGAGCAGTAACCCCAGCTCAAACACTATCCCTGGCTGAAATATTAAATGAGCTGTGATCACACTGACTGCTTTCCACTCACTGCCTTAATGATCATTGCAAAGTGCGGAGAGAGAAGGGCAATGGGATTCATTTATGCACTGGAAGGGCTGGGAAAAACAAGCACAGCAGTCGGATTAGTTTGGGGACTGACACAGGGCTGTGGGGAGAGAGTGGGACAGTGGGATTAGTTTGGGGACTGACACAGGGCTGTGGGGAGAGAGTGGGTCAGTGGGATTAGATTGGGGACTAACACAGGGCTGTGGGGAGAGAGTGGGACAGTGGGATTAGTTTGGGGACTGACACAGGGCTGTGGGGAGAGAGTGGGACAGTGGGATTAGATTGGGGACTGACACAGGGCTGTGGGGAGAGAGTGGGACAGTGGGATTAGTTTGGGGACTGACACAGGACAGTGGGGAGAGAGTGGGACAGTGGGATTAGTTTGGGGACTGACACAGGGCTGTGGGGAGAGAGTGGGACAGTGGGATTAGATTGGGGACTGACACAGGGCTGTGGGGAGAGAGTGGGACAGTGGGATTAGATTGGGGACTGACACAGGGCTGTGGGGAGAGAGTGGGACAGTGGGATTAGATTGGGGACTGACACAGGGCTGTGGGGAGAGAGTGGGACAGTGGGATTAGTTTGGGGACTGACACAGGGCTGTGGGGAGAGAGTGGGACAGTGGGATTAGATTGGGGACTGACACAGGGCTGTGGGGAGAGAGTGGGACAGTGGGATTAGTTTGGGGACTGACACAGGGCTGTGGGGAGAGAGTGGGACAGTGGGATTAGTTTGGGGACTGACACAGGGCTGTGGGGAGAGAGTGGGACAGTGGGATTAGTTTGGGGACAGACACAGGGCTATGGGGAGAGAGTGGGACAGTGGGATTAGTTTGGGGACTGACACATGGCCGTGGGGAGAGAGTGGGACAGTGGGATTAGTTTGGGGACTGACACAGGGCTATGGGGAGAGAGTGGGACAGTGGGATTAGTTTGGGGACTGACAGGGCTGTGGGGAGAGAGTGGGACAGTGGGATTAGTTTGGGACTGACACAGGGCTGTGGGGAGAGAGTGGGACAGTGGGATTAGTTTGGGGACTGACACAGGGCTGTGGTGAGAGAGTGGGACAGTGGGATTAGTTTGGGGACTGACACAGGGCTGTGGGGAGAGAGTGGGACAGTGGGATTAGTTTGGGGACTAACACAGGGCTGTGGGGAGAGAGTGGGACCGTGGGATTAGTTTGGGGACTGACACAGGGCTGTGGGGAGAGAGTGGGACAGTGGGATTAGTTTGGGGACTGACACAGGGCTGTGGGGAGAGAGTGGGACAGTGGGATTAGTTTGGGGACTGATACAGGGCTGTGGGGAGAGAGTGGGACAGTGGGATTAGTTCGGGGACTGACACAGGGCTGTGGGGAGAGAGTGGGACAGTGGGATTAGTTTGGGGACTGACACAGGGCTGTGGGGAGAGAGTGGGACAGTGGGATTAGTTTGGGGACTGACACAGGGCTGTGGGGGGAGAGTGGGACAGTGGGATTAGATTGGGGACTGACACAGGGCTGTGGGGAGAGAGTGGGACAGTGGGATTAGTTTGGGGACTGACACAGGGCTGTGGGAGGGAGTGGGACAGTGGGATTAGTTTGAGGACTGACACAGAGCTGTGGGGAGAGAGTGGGACAGTGGGATTAGTTTGGGTTTGACACAGGGTTGTGGGACAGTGGCATTAGTTTGAGGACAGACACAGGGCTGTGGGGAGAGAGTGGGACAGTGGGATTAGTTTGGGGACTGACACGGGACTATGGGGAGAGAGTGGGACAGTGGGATCAGTTTGGGGACTGACACAGGCCTGTGGGGAGAGAGTGGGACAGTGGGATTAGTTTGGGGACTGACACGGGACTATGGGGAGAGAGTGGGACAGTGGGATTAGTTTGGGGACTGACACGGGACTATGGGGAGAGAGTGGGACAGTGGGATCAGTTTGGGGACTGACACAGGGCTGTGGGGAGAGAGTGGGACAGTGGGATTAGTTTGGGGACTGACACGGGACTATGGGGAGAGAGTGGGACAGTGGGATTAGTTTGAGGACTGACACAGGGCTGGGCGGAGAGAGTGGGACAGTGGGATTAGTTTGGGGACTGACACAGGACCGTGGGGAGAGAGTGGGACAGTGGGATTAGTTTGGGGACTGACACAGGGCTGTGGGGAGAGAGTGGGATAGTGGGATTAGTTTGGGGACTGACACAGGGCTGTGGGGAGAGAGTGGGACAGTGGGATTAGTTTGGGGACTGACACAGGGCTGTGGGGAGAGAGTGGGACAGTGGAATTAGTTTGGGGACTGACACAGGGCTGTGGGGAGAGAGTGGGACAGAGGAATTAGTTCGGGGACTGACACAGGGCTGTGGGGAGAGAGTGGGATAGTGGGATTAGTTTGGGGACTGACACAGGGCTGTGGGGAGAGAGTGGGACAGTGGGATTAGTTTGGGGACTGACACAGGGGTGTGGGGAGAGAGTGGGACAGTGGAATTAGTTCGGGGACTTACACAGGGCTGTGGGGAGAGAGTGGGACAGTGGGATTAGTTTGGGGACTGACACAGGGCTGTGGGGAGAGAGTGGGACAGTGGGATTAGTTTGGGTTTGACACAGGGTTGTGGGACAGTGGGATTAGTTTGGGGACTGACACAGGGCTGTGGGGAGAGAGTGGGACAGTGGGATTAGTTTGGGGACTTACACAGGGCTGTGAGGAGAGAGTGGGACAGTGGAATTAGTTCGGGGACTTACACAGGGCTGTGGGGAGAGAGTGATACAGTGGGATTAGTTTGGGGACTGACACAGGGCTGTGGGGAGAGAGTGGGACAGTGGGATTAGTTTGGGGACTGACACAGGGCTGTGGGGAGAGAGTGGGACAGTGGGATTAGTTTGGGGACTGACAGGGCTGTGGGGAGAGAGTGGGACAGTGGGATTAGTTTGGGGACTGACACAGGACTATGGGGAGAGAGTGGGACAGTGGGATTAGTTTGGGGACTGACACAGGGGTGTGGGGAGAGAGTGGGACAGTGGGATTAGTTTGGGGACTGACACAGGACTATGGGGAGAGAGTGGGACAGTGGGATTAGATTGGGGACTGACAGGGCTGTGGGGAGAGAGTGGGACAGTGGGATTAGTTTGGGGATTGACACAGGACTATGGGGAGAGAGTGGGACAGTGGGATTAGTTTGGGGACTGACACAGGGGTGTGGGGAGAGAGTGGGACAGTGGGATTAGTTTGGGGACTGACACAGGGCTGTGGGGAGAGAGTGGGACAGTGGGATTAGTTTGGGGACTGACACAGGGGTGTGGGGAGAGAGTGGGTCAGTGGGATTAGTTTGGGGACTGACACAGGACTATGGGGAGAGAGTGGGTCAGTGGAATTAGTTTGGGGACAGATACAGGGCTGTGGGGAGAGAGTGGGTCAGTGGGATTAGTTTGGGGACTGACACAGGACTATGGGGAGAGAGTGGGTCAGTGGGATTAGTTTGGGGACTGACACAGGGCTGTGGGAGAGAGTGGGACAGTGGGATTAGTTTGGGGACTGACACAGGGCTGTGGGAGAGAGTGGGACAGTGGGATTAGTTTGGGGACTGACAGGACTATGGGGAGAGAGTGGGTCAGTGGGATTCGTTTGGGGACTGACACAGGGTTGTGAGGAGAGAGTGGGACAGTGGGATTAGTTTGGGGACAGATACAGGGCTGTGGGGAGAGAGTGGGACAGTGGGATTAGTTCGGGGACTGACACAGGGCTGTGGGGAGAGAGTGGGACAGAGGGATTAGTTCGGGGACTGACTCAGGGCTGTGGGGAGAG
The DNA here is from genome assembly GCF_048418815.1 of Hemitrygon akajei. Classification (NCBI taxonomy): domain Eukaryota; kingdom Metazoa; phylum Chordata; class Chondrichthyes; order Myliobatiformes; family Dasyatidae; genus Hemitrygon; species Hemitrygon akajei. The sequence continues at coordinate 238,565 of NW_027332076.1, forward strand.
AGTGGGACAGTGGGATTAGTTTGGGGACTGACACAGGGCTGTGGGGAGAGAGTGGGACAGTGGGATTAGTTTGGGGACTGACACAGGGGTGTGGGGAGAGAGTGGGACAGTGGGATTAGTTTGGGGACTGACACAGGGCTGTGGGGAGAGAGTGGGACAGTGGGATTAGTTTGGGGACTGACACAGGGCTATGGGGAGAGAGTGGGACAGTGGGATTAGTTTGGGGACTGATACAGGGCTGTGGGGAGAGAGTGGGACAGTTGGATTAGTTTGGGGACTGACACAGGGCTGTGGGGAGAGAGTGGGACAGTGGGATTAGTTTGGGGACTGACACGGCTGTGGGGAGAGAGTGGGACAGTGGGATTAGTTTGGGGACTGACACAGGGCTGTGGGGAGAGAGTGGGACAGTGGGATTAGTTTGGGGACTGACACAGGGTTGTGGGACAGTGGGATTAGTTTGGGGACTGACACAAGGTTGTGGGACAGTGGGATTAGTATGGGAACTGACACAGGGTTGTGGGACAGTGGGATTAGTATGGGGACCGACACAGGGATGTGGGACAGTGGGATTAGTATGGGGACTGACACAGGGTTGTGGGACAGTGGGATTAGTATGGGGACTGACACAGGGTTGTGGGACAGTGGGATTAGTTTGGGTTTGACACAGGACTACGGGGAGAGAGTGGGACAGTGGGATTAGTTTGGGGACTGACACAGGGCTCTGGAGAGAGAGTGGGACAGTGGGATTAGTTTGCAGACAGACGGGTCTGTGAGAGAGCGGGACAGTGGGATTAGTTTGCAGACAGACGGGTCTGTGAGAGAGTGGGACAGTGGGATTAGTTTGCAGACAGACGGGTCTGTGAGAGAGTGGGACAGTGGGATTAGTTTGGGTACTGACACAGGGCTGTGGGGAGAGAGAGGGTCAGTGGGATTAGTTTGGGGACTGACACAGGGCTCTGGAGAGAGAGTGGGACAGTGGGATTAGTTTGGGGACTGACACAGGGCTGTGGGAGAGAGTGGGACAGTGGGATTAGTGTGGGGACTGACACAGGGCTGTGGGGAGAGAGTGGGTCAGTGGGATTAGTTCGGGGACTGACACTGGGCTGTGGGGAGAGAGTGGGTCAGTGGGATTAGTTCGGGGACTGACACTGGGCTGTGGGGAGAGAGTGGGTCAGTGGGATTAGTTCGGGGACTGACACAGGGCTGTGGGGAGAGAGTGGGACAGTGGGATTAGTTTGCAGACAGACGGGTCTGTGAGAGAGTGGGACAGTGGGATTAGTTTGCAGACAGACGGGACTGTGAGAGAGTCGGACAGTGGGATTAGTTTGCAGACAGACGGGACTGTGAGAGAGTGGGACAGTGGGATTAGTTTGCAGACAGACGGGTCTGTGAGAGAGTGGGACAGTGGGATTAGTTTGGGGACTGACACAGATCTGTGAGAGAGTGGGACAGTGGGATTAGTTTGCAGACAGACGGGTCTGTGAGAGAGCGGGACAGTGGGATTAGTTTGCAGACAGACGGGTCTGTGAGAGAGTGGGACAGTGGGATTAGTTTGCAGACAGACGGGTCTGTGAGAGAGTGGGACAGTGGGATTAGTTTGGGTACTGACACAGGGCTGTGGGGAGAGAGTGGGTCAGTGGGATTAGTTTGGGGACTGACACAGGGCTCTGGAGAGAGAGTGGGACAGTGGGATTAGTTTGGGGACTGACACAGGGCTGTGGGGAGAGAGTGGGTCAGTGGGATTAGTTCGGGGACTGACACAGGGCTGTGGGGAGAGAGTGGGTCAGTGGGATTAGTTCGGGGACTGACACAGGGCTGTGGGGAGAGAGTGGGTCAGTGGGATTAGTTCTGGGACTGACACAGGGCTGTGGGGAGAGAGTGGGACAGTGGGATTAGTTTGCAGACAGACGGGTCTGTGAGAGAGTGGCACAGTGGGATTAGTTTGCAGACAGACGGGTCTGTGAGAGAGTGGCACAGTGGGATTAGTTTGCAGACAGATGGGTCTGTGAGAGAATGGGACAGTGGTATTAGTTTGGGTACTGACACAGGGCTGTGGGGAGAGAGTGGGTCAGTGGGATTAGTTTGCAGACAGACGGGTCTGTGAGAGAGTGGGACAGTGGGATTAGTTTGCAGACAGACGGGTCTGTGAGAGAGTGGGACAGTGGGATTAGTTTGCAGACAGACGGGTCTGTGAGAGAGTGGGACAGTGGGATTAGTTTGCAGACAGACGGGTCTGTGAGAGAGTGGGACAGTGGGATTAGTTTGCAGACAGATGGGTCTGTGAGAGAATGGGACAGTGGTATTAGTTTGGGTACTGACACAGGGCTGTGGGGAGAGAGTGGGTCAGTGGGATTAGTTTGCAGACAGACGGGTCTGTGAGAGAGTGGGACAGTGGGATTAGTTTGCAGACAGACGGGTCTGTGAGAGAGTGGGACAGTGGGATTAGTTTGCAGACAGACGGGTCTGTGAGAGAGTGGGACAGTGGGATTAGTTTGCAGACAGACGGGTCTGTGAGAGAGTGGGACAGTGGGATTAGTTTGCAGACAGATGGGTCTGTGAGAGAATGGGACAGTGGTATTAGTTTGGGTACTGACACAGGGCTGTGGGGAGAGAGTGGGTCAGTGGGATTAGTTTGCAGACAGACGGGTCTGTGAGAGAGTGGGACAGTGGGATTAGTTTGCAGACAGACGGGTCTGTGAGAGAGTGGGACAGTGGGATTAGTTTGCAGACAGACGGGTCTGTGAGAGAGTGGGACAGTGGGATTAGTTTGCAGATAGACGGGTCTGTGAGAGAGTGGAACAGTGGGATTAGTTTGCAGACAGACGGGTCTGTGAGAGAGTGGGACAGTGGGATTAGTTTGGGTACTGACACAGGGCTGTGGGGAGAGAGTGGGTCAGTGGGATTAGTTTGGGGACTGACACAGGGCTGTGGGGAGAGAGTGGGTCAGTGGGATTAGTTTGGGGACTGACACAGGGCTCTGGAGAGAGAGTGGGACAGTGGGATTAGTTTGGGGACTGACACAGGGCTGTGGGAGAGAGTAGGACAGTGGGATTAGTGTGGGGACTGACACAGGGCTGTGGGGAGAGAGTGGGTCAGTTGGATTAGTTTGCAGACAGACAGGTCTGTGAGAGAGTGGGACAGTGGGATTTGTTCGGGGACTGACACAGGGCTGTGGGGAGAGAGTGGGACCGTGGTATTAGTTTGGGGACTGACACAGGGCTGTGGGGAGAGAGTGGGTCAGTGGGATTAGTTTGGGGACTGACACAGGGCTGTGGGGAGAGAGTGGGTCAGTGGGATTAGTTTGGGGACTGACACAGGGCTCTGGAAAGAGAGTGGGACAGTGGGATTAGTTTGGGGACTGACACAGGGCTGTGGGAGAGAGTGGGACAGTGGGATTAGTGTGGGGACTGACACAGGGCTGTGGGGAGAGAGTGGGTCAGTGGGATTAGTTCGGGGACTGACACAGGGCTGTGGGGAGAGAGTGGGACAGTGGGATTAGTTTGCAGACAGACAGGTCTGTGAGAGAGTGGGACAGTGGGATTAGTTTGCAGACAGACGGGTCTGTGAGAGAGTCGGACAGTGGGATTAGTTTGCAGACAGACGGCTCTGTGAGAGAGTGGGACAGTGGGATTTGTTCGGGGACTGACACAGGGCTGTGGGGAGAGAGTGGGACCGTGGGATTAGTTTGGGGACTGACACAGGGCTGTGGGGAGAGAGTGGGACAGTGGGATTAGTTTGGAGACTGACACAGGGCTGTGGGGAGAGAGAGGGACAGTGGGATTAGTTTGGGGACTGACACAGGGCTGTGGGGAGAGAGAGGGACAGTGGGATTAGTTTGCAGACAGACGGGTCTGTGAGAGAGTGGGACAGTGGGATTAGTTTGCAGACAGACGGGTCTGTGAGAGATTGGGACAGTGGGATTAGTTTGCAGACAGACGGGTCTGTGAGAGAGTGGGACAGGGGGATTAGTTTGCAGACAGACGGGTCTGTGAGAGAGTGGGACAGTGGGATTAGTTTGCAGACAGACGGGTCTGTGAGAGAGTCGGACAGTGGGATTAGTTTGCAGACAGACGGGTCTGTGAGAGAGTCGGACAGTGGGATTAGTTTGGGGACTGACACAGGGCTGTGGGGAGAGAGTGGGACAGTGGGATTAGTTTGCAGACAGATGGGTCTGTGAGAGAGTGGGACAGTGGGATTAGTTTGCAGACAGATGGGTCTGTGATAGAGAGGGACAGTGGGATTAGTTTGGGGATTGACACAGGGCTGTGGGGAGAGAGTGGGTTAGTGGGATTAGTTTGGGGACTGACACAGGGCTGTGGGGAGAGAATGGGACAGTGGGATTAGTTTGGGGACTGACACAGGGCTGTGGGGAGAGAGTGGGACAGTGGGATTAGTTTGGGGACTGACACAGGGCTGTGGGGAGAGAATGGGACAGTGGGATTAGTTTGGGGACTGACACACGGCTGTGGGGAGAGAGTGGGACAGTGGGATTAGTTTGGGGACTGACACAGGGCTGTGAGGAGAGAGTGGGACAGTGGGATTAGTTCGGGGACTGACACAGGGCTGTGGGGAGAGAGTGGGACAGTGGGATTAGTTTGGGGACTGACACAGGGCTGTGGGGAGAGAATGGGATAGTGGGATTAGTTTGCGGACTGACACAGGGCTGTGGGGAGTGTGGGGCAGTGGGATTAGTTCGGGGACTGACACAGGGCTGTGGGGAGAGAGTGGGACAGTGGGATTAGTTTGCAGACAGATGGGTCTGTGAGAGAGTGGGACAGTGGGATTTGTTTGCGGACTGACAGGATTGTGGGAATACTGTTGTCATCTACAAAGTACTAGTGGGGAACACTCTTCCCCACGTCAATGCAGGAAGATACAGGACGGAGGGGGCCTGCAGGTAAAACTCCCGTGCAGAGCACACCATCGTCACAAAGCACAGCAAATCCTCAGCACATAACCCCCAAAGGAGAAAACCAACAACCATTCATCAGAAGCCTCTACACAAGCAGGGTTCCCGAAATGCTTATTTCCAAATTACTCTCAAGATGAGTAGGCATAGGGGGAGCAACCAGGGTTCCTGTTCCCCAGCACTTTCCTGTGACCCCGCGATGAGAGAGAGAGAGAGAGAGAGAGAGAGAGAGAGAGTGAGGGAGACAGAGAGAGAGAGGGAGGGGGAGAGACAGAGAGAGAGACAGAGACAGAGAAGAGAGAGAGCGGGGTGAGAGGGTGAGAGAGAGAGGGAGGGGGAGACAGAGAGAGAGAGAAAGGGAGGGGGAGACAGAGAGAGAGAGATGCTTGATGCTGCTTTGTAGTAAATGGCTGGGCACAAGACTGGAATGTGACTTACGGTTCGCAGCCCCGTCAGCATACAGCTGGAGAAGAGAAAGAGAAGCCAACAGCTTGATCAGCTGCAGTCGCACTATGTCTGCCATTGTCATGCCAGTCTGCAGTGACTTGGCTTTGCCGAATGACTTGTCTTTTATACCCATTAATGCAAGGCAGTTCCTGGAATGGGCATGTCACACGCTGGCCTCACCCTGGAGCCACAACGGAGGGAAATGTAATGAGTCCTGTTGAAGGACAGTGATTATACACCACCCCGCTCTCTAATCCTGGGGTCACTGGGCAGTGACGGGGAGCAGGAACCCTGACTTATCTCCCCTGGCTGAATCTTCCCCTCCCCACTCGCCCTCTCTCTCTCTCTCTCTCACCCTCTCGCTTTCCAACCACAGGGTCACTGGGCAGTGACGGGGAGCAGGAACCCTGACTTATCTCCCCTGGCTGAATCTTCCCCTCCCCACTCGCCCTCTCTCTCTCTCTCTCACCCTCTCGCTTTCCAACCACAGGGTCACTGGGCAGTGACGGGGAGCAGGAACCCTGACATATCTCCCCTGGCTGAATCTTCCCCTCCCCACTCGCCCTCTCTCTCTCTCTCTCTCTCTCTCTCACCCTCTCGCTTTCCAACCACAGGGTCACTGGGCAGTGACGGGGAGCAGGAACCCTGACTTATCTCCCCTGGCTGAATCTTCCCCTCCCCACTCGCCCTCTCTCTCTCTCTCTCTCTCTCACCCTCTCGCTTTCCAACCACAGGGTCACTGGGCAGTGACGGGGAGCAGGAACCCTGACATATCTCCCCTGGCTGAATCTTCCCCTCCCCACTCGCCCTCTCTCTCTCTCTCGCTTTCCAACCACAGGGTCACTGGGCAGTGACGGGGAACCCTGAGCTTACACTGAAAATGACCCCTAATACAGCAGCTCCACATTGACACTGACGCTTGGATAAAGACATCAGTGCGGGCCCTCCCAGTCACGGCAGCGGGAAGCCAAGGGCAGGATTTCAGTGGATGGATTCCAGTTTACAGGCATCTCCTATGATATTTGGTTACTCCGACAACAATGCCCAATTTGTTATCACCAAGGATACTAAACAAATTAACACATATGAAGGTGGAGAGCATCACTGCCCGATAAGCACAAGATTGGAAAAAGCTGTCATCATCAATACAATCCTCCCTGCCATCAAGCACTCCCTCAAAACGTGATACCTCAAGAAAGCATCATCCATCGTTAAGGACCTCACCACCCAGGACTTGCCCCTGTCTCACTGCTAGCATGAGGGAGGAGGTACAGGAGCTTGAAGACACACACTCAATTATTCAGGAACAGTTTCTTCCCCTCTGTCATCAGATTTCTGAACGGTTCATCAGCCCATGAACACTACCTCCCTATCTTGCTCTATATTTTTATATATACATTGTTATTGTAAATGATAGCACATTTTATGTATTGCACTATACGGCTGTGTATGTAAGGAATTTCCTTACATTGTAACTGATAATAAACCTGATTCAGGGTTTTATGAAGGGACAATGCTTTAAACTGGTCATAAAAAATCCCTTCACACTCTCGCCCACCCCCAAACCCACACAAGCCAAGGTGATGATGGTTAAACCTCATTACTTCCGTGTGTGGGACACAATGAGTCTCTGTACCACAGATGCAAATACAGAGACAACACACTTCCGATTCCAACCACAGAAACACAGGTGGAATTACTTGGACATGAATGCATTAAAACTTGGCCTATTTCCAGCAGGGTCAGGGTGAGGGTGAAGGAGCAGTAACCCCAGCTCAAACACTATCCCTGGCTGAAATATTAAATGAGCTGTGATCACACTGACTGCTTTCCACTCACTGCCTTAATGATCATTGCAAAGTGCGGAGAGAGAAGGGCAATGGGATTCATTTATGCACTGGAAGGGCTGGGAAAAACAAGCACAGCAGTCGGATTAGTTTGGGGACTGACACAGGGCTGTGGGGAGAGAGTGGGACAGTGGGATTAGTTTGGGGACTGACACAGGGCTGTGGGGAGAGAGTGGGTCAGTGGGATTAGATTGGGGACTAACACAGGGCTGTGGGGAGAGAGTGGGACAGTGGGATTAGTTTGGGGACTGACACAGGGCTGTGGGGAGAGAGTGGGACAGTGGGATTAGATTGGGGACTGACACAGGGCTGTGGGGAGAGAGTGGGACAGTGGGATTAGTTTGGGGACTGACACAGGACAGTGGGGAGAGAGTGGGACAGTGGGATTAGTTTGGGGACTGACACAGGGCTGTGGGGAGAGAGTGGGACAGTGGGATTAGATTGGGGACTGACACAGGGCTGTGGGGAGAGAGTGGGACAGTGGGATTAGATTGGGGACTGACACAGGGCTGTGGGGAGAGAGTGGGACAGTGGGATTAGATTGGGGACTGACACAGGGCTGTGGGGAGAGAGTGGGACAGTGGGATTAGTTTGGGGACTGACACAGGGCTGTGGGGAGAGAGTGGGACAGTGGGATTAGATTGGGGACTGACACAGGGCTGTGGGGAGAGAGTGGGACAGTGGGATTAGTTTGGGGACTGACACAGGGCTGTGGGGAGAGAGTGGGACAGTGGGATTAGTTTGGGGACTGACACAGGGCTGTGGGGAGAGAGTGGGACAGTGGGATTAGTTTGGGGACAGACACAGGGCTATGGGGAGAGAGTGGGACAGTGGGATTAGTTTGGGGACTGACACATGGCCGTGGGGAGAGAGTGGGACAGTGGGATTAGTTTGGGGACTGACACAGGGCTATGGGGAGAGAGTGGGACAGTGGGATTAGTTTGGGGACTGACAGGGCTGTGGGGAGAGAGTGGGACAGTGGGATTAGTTTGGGACTGACACAGGGCTGTGGGGAGAGAGTGGGACAGTGGGATTAGTTTGGGGACTGACACAGGGCTGTGGTGAGAGAGTGGGACAGTGGGATTAGTTTGGGGACTGACACAGGGCTGTGGGGAGAGAGTGGGACAGTGGGATTAGTTTGGGGACTAACACAGGGCTGTGGGGAGAGAGTGGGACCGTGGGATTAGTTTGGGGACTGACACAGGGCTGTGGGGAGAGAGTGGGACAGTGGGATTAGTTTGGGGACTGACACAGGGCTGTGGGGAGAGAGTGGGACAGTGGGATTAGTTTGGGGACTGATACAGGGCTGTGGGGAGAGAGTGGGACAGTGGGATTAGTTCGGGGACTGACACAGGGCTGTGGGGAGAGAGTGGGACAGTGGGATTAGTTTGGGGACTGACACAGGGCTGTGGGGAGAGAGTGGGACAGTGGGATTAGTTTGGGGACTGACACAGGGCTGTGGGGGGAGAGTGGGACAGTGGGATTAGATTGGGGACTGACACAGGGCTGTGGGGAGAGAGTGGGACAGTGGGATTAGTTTGGGGACTGACACAGGGCTGTGGGAGGGAGTGGGACAGTGGGATTAGTTTGAGGACTGACACAGAGCTGTGGGGAGAGAGTGGGACAGTGGGATTAGTTTGGGTTTGACACAGGGTTGTGGGACAGTGGCATTAGTTTGAGGACAGACACAGGGCTGTGGGGAGAGAGTGGGACAGTGGGATTAGTTTGGGGACTGACACGGGACTATGGGGAGAGAGTGGGACAGTGGGATCAGTTTGGGGACTGACACAGGCCTGTGGGGAGAGAGTGGGACAGTGGGATTAGTTTGGGGACTGACACGGGACTATGGGGAGAGAGTGGGACAGTGGGATTAGTTTGGGGACTGACACGGGACTATGGGGAGAGAGTGGGACAGTGGGATCAGTTTGGGGACTGACACAGGGCTGTGGGGAGAGAGTGGGACAGTGGGATTAGTTTGGGGACTGACACGGGACTATGGGGAGAGAGTGGGACAGTGGGATTAGTTTGAGGACTGACACAGGGCTGGGCGGAGAGAGTGGGACAGTGGGATTAGTTTGGGGACTGACACAGGACCGTGGGGAGAGAGTGGGACAGTGGGATTAGTTTGGGGACTGACACAGGGCTGTGGGGAGAGAGTGGGATAGTGGGATTAGTTTGGGGACTGACACAGGGCTGTGGGGAGAGAGTGGGACAGTGGGATTAGTTTGGGGACTGACACAGGGCTGTGGGGAGAGAGTGGGACAGTGGAATTAGTTTGGGGACTGACACAGGGCTGTGGGGAGAGAGTGGGACAGAGGAATTAGTTCGGGGACTGACACAGGGCTGTGGGGAGAGAGTGGGATAGTGGGATTAGTTTGGGGACTGACACAGGGCTGTGGGGAGAGAGTGGGACAGTGGGATTAGTTTGGGGACTGACACAGGGGTGTGGGGAGAGAGTGGGACAGTGGAATTAGTTCGGGGACTTACACAGGGCTGTGGGGAGAGAGTGGGACAGTGGGATTAGTTTGGGGACTGACACAGGGCTGTGGGGAGAGAGTGGGACAGTGGGATTAGTTTGGGTTTGACACAGGGTTGTGGGACAGTGGGATTAGTTTGGGGACTGACACAGGGCTGTGGGGAGAGAGTGGGACAGTGGGATTAGTTTGGGGACTTACACAGGGCTGTGAGGAGAGAGTGGGACAGTGGAATTAGTTCGGGGACTTACACAGGGCTGTGGGGAGAGAGTGATACAGTGGGATTAGTTTGGGGACTGACACAGGGCTGTGGGGAGAGAGTGGGACAGTGGGATTAGTTTGGGGACTGACACAGGGCTGTGGGGAGAGAGTGGGACAGTGGGATTAGTTTGGGGACTGACAGGGCTGTGGGGAGAGAGTGGGACAGTGGGATTAGTTTGGGGACTGACACAGGACTATGGGGAGAGAGTGGGACAGTGGGATTAGTTTGGGGACTGACACAGGGGTGTGGGGAGAGAGTGGGACAGTGGGATTAGTTTGGGGACTGACACAGGACTATGGGGAGAGAGTGGGACAGTGGGATTAGATTGGGGACTGACAGGGCTGTGGGGAGAGAGTGGGACAGTGGGATTAGTTTGGGGATTGACACAGGACTATGGGGAGAGAGTGGGACAGTGGGATTAGTTTGGGGACTGACACAGGGGTGTGGGGAGAGAGTGGGACAGTGGGATTAGTTTGGGGACTGACACAGGGCTGTGGGGAGAGAGTGGGACAGTGGGATTAGTTTGGGGACTGACACAGGGGTGTGGGGAGAGAGTGGGTCAGTGGGATTAGTTTGGGGACTGACACAGGACTATGGGGAGAGAGTGGGTCAGTGGAATTAGTTTGGGGACAGATACAGGGCTGTGGGGAGAGAGTGGGTCAGTGGGATTAGTTTGGGGACTGACACAGGACTATGGGGAGAGAGTGGGTCAGTGGGATTAGTTTGGGGACTGACACAGGGCTGTGGGAGAGAGTGGGACAGTGGGATTAGTTTGGGGACTGACACAGGGCTGTGGGAGAGAGTGGGACAGTGGGATTAGTTTGGGGACTGACAGGACTATGGGGAGAGAGTGGGTCAGTGGGATTCGTTTGGGGACTGACACAGGGTTGTGAGGAGAGAGTGGGACAGTGGGATTAGTTTGGGGACAGATACAGGGCTGTGGGGAGAGAGTGGGACAGTGGGATTAGTTCGGGGACTGACACAGGGCTGTGGGGAGAGAGTGGGACAGAGGGATTAGTTCGGGGACTGACTCAGGGCTGTGGGGAGAGAGTGGGACAGTGGGATTAGTTTGGGGACTGACACAGGGCTGTGGGGAGAGAGTGGGACAGTGGGATTAGTTTGGGGACTGACACAGGGCTGTGGGGGGAGAGTGGGACAGTGGGATTAGATTGGGGACTGACACAGGGCTGTGGGGAGAGAGTGGGACAGTGGGATTAGTTTGGGGACTGACACAGGGCTGTGGGAGGGAGTGGGACAGTGGGATTAGTTTGAGGACTGACACAGGGCTGTGGGGAGAGAGTGGGACAGTGGGATTAGTTTGGGTTTGACAAAGGGTTGTGGGACAGTGGCATTAGTTTGAGGACAGACACAGGGCTGTGGGGAGAGAGTGGGACAGTGGGATGAGTTCGGGGACTGACACAGGGCTGTGGGGAGAGAGTGGGACAGTGGGATTAGTTTGGGGACTGACACGGGACTATGGGGAGAGAGTGGGACAGTGGGATCAGTTTGGGGACTGACACAGGGCTGTGGGGAGAGAGTGGGACAGTGGGATTAGTTTGGGGACTGACACGGGACTATGGGGAGAGAGTGGGACAGTGGGATTAGTTTGAGGACTGACACAGGGCTGTGCGGAGAGAGTGGGACAGTGGGATTAGTTTGGGGACTGACACAGGGCCGTGGGGAGAGAGTGGGACAGTGGGATTAGTTTGGGGACTGACACAGGGCTGTGGGGAGAGAGTGGGACAGTGGGATTAGTTTGGGGACTGACACAGGGCTGTGGGAGAGAGTGGGACAGTGGGATTAGTTTGGGGACTGACACAGGGCTGTGGGGAGAGAGTGGGACAGAGGAATTAGTTCGGGGACTGAGACAGGGCTGTGGGGAGAGAGTGGGACAGTGGGATTAGTTTGGGGATTGACACAGGGCTATGGGGAGAGAGTGGGACAGTGGGATTAGTTTGGGGACTGACACAGGGCTGTGGGGAGAGAGTGGGACAGTGGAATTAGTTCGGGGACTTACACAGGGCTGTGGGGAGAGAGTGGGACAGTGGGATTAGTTTGGGGACTGACACAGGGCTGTGGGGAGAGAGTGGGACAGTGGGATTAGTTTGGGTTTGACACAGGGTTGTGGGACAGTGGGATTAGTTTGGGGACTGACACAGGGCTGTGGGGAGAGAGTGGGACAGTGGGATTAGTTTGGGGACTTACACAGGGCTGTGAGGAGAGAGTGGGACAGTGGAATTAGTTCGGGGACTTACACAGGGCTGTGGGGAGAGAGTGATACAGTGGGATTAGTTTGGGGACTGACAGGGCTGTGGGGAGAGAGTGGGACAGTGGGATTAGTTTGGGGACTGACACAGGGCTGTGGGGAGAGAGTGGGACAGTGGGATTAGTTTGGGGACTGACAGGGCTGTGGGGAGAGAGTGGGACAGTGGGATTAGTTTGGGGACTGACACAGGACTATGGGGAGAGAGTGGGACAGTGGGATTAGTTTGGGGACTGACACAGGGGTGTGGGGAGAGAGTGGGACAGTGGGATTAGTTTGGGGACTGACACAGGACTATGGGGAGAGAGTGGGACAGTGGGATTAGTTTGGGGACTGACACAGGGTTGTGGGAGAGAGTGGGACAGTTGGATTAGTTTGGGGACTGACACAGGGCTGTGGGGAGAGAGTGGGACAGTGGGATTAGTTTGGGGACTGACACAGGGCTGTGGGGAGAGAGTGGGACAGTGGGATTAGTTTGGGGACTGACACAGGACTATGGGGAGAGAGTGGGACAGTGGGATTAGTTTGGGGACTGACACAGGGGTGTGGGGAGAGAGTGGGACAGTGGGATTAGTTTGGGGACTGACACAGGGCTGTGGGGAGAGAGTGGGACAGTGGGATTAGTTTGGGGACTGACACAGGGGTGTGGGGAGAGAGTGGGTCAGTGGGATTAGTTTGGGGACTGACACAGGACTATGGGGAGAGAGTGGGTCAGTGGGATTAGTTTGGGGACTGACACAGGGTTGTGAGGAGAGAGTGGGACAGTGGAATTAGTTTGGGGACAGATACAGGGCTGTGGGGAGAGAGTGGGTCAGTGGGATTAGTTTGGGGACTGACACAGGACTATGGGGAGAGAGTGGGTCAGTGGGATTAGTTTGGGGACTGACACAGGGCTGTGGGGAGAGAATGGGACAGAGGGATTAGTTTGGGGACTGACACAGGGCTGTGGGGAGAGAGTGGGACAATGGGATTAGTTTGCGGACTGACAGGGTTGTGGGGAGAGAGTGGGACAGTGGGATTAGTTTGGGGACTGACACAGGGCTGTGGGGAGAGATTGGGACAGTGGGATTAGTTTGGGGACTGACACAGGGCTGTGGGGAGAGAGTGGGACAGTGGGATTAGTTTGGGGACTGACACAGGGCTGTGGGGAGAGAGTGGGACAGTGGGATTAGAATGGGGACTGACACAGGGCTGTGGGGAGAGAATGGGACAGAGGGATTAGTTTGGGGACTGACACAGGGCTGTGGGGAGAGAGTGGGACAGTGGGATTAGTTTGGGGACTGACAGGGCTGTGGGGAGAGAGTGGGACAGTGGGATTAGTTTGGGGACTGACACAGGGATGTGGGGAGAGAGTGGGACAGTGGGATTAGTTTGGGGACTGACACAGGGCTGTGGGGAGAGAGTGGGACAGTGGGATTAGTTTGGGGACTGACACAGGGCTGTGGGGAGAGAGTGGGACAGTGGGATTAGTTTGGGGACTGACACAGGGCTGTGGGGAGAGAGTGGGACAGTGGGATTAGTTTGGGGACTGACACAGGGCTGTGGGGAGAGAGTGGGACAGTGGGATTAGTTTGGGGACTGACACAGGGCTGTGGGGAGAGAGTGGGACAGTTGGATTAGTTTGGGGACTGACACAGGGCTGTGGGGAGAGAGTGGGACAGTGGGATTAGTTTGGGGACTGACACGGCTGTGGGGAGAGAGTGGGACAGTGGGATTAGTTTGGGGACTGACACAGGGCTGTGGGGAGAGAGTGGGACAGTGGGATTAGTTTGGGGACTGACACAGGGTTGTGGGACAGTGGGATTAGTTTGGGGACTGACACAGGGCTGTGGGGAGAGAGTGGGACAGTGGGATTAGTTTGGGGACTGACACAGGGCTGTGGGGAGAGAGTGGGACAGTGGGATTAGTTTGGGGACTGACACAGGGCTGTGGGGAGAGAGTGGGACAGTGGGATTAGTTTGGGGACTGACACAGGGCTGTGGGGAGAGAGTGGGACAGTTGGATTAGTTTGGGGACTGACACAGGGCTGTGGGGAGAGAGTGGGACAGTGGGATTAGTTTGGGGACTGACACGGCTGTGGGGAGAGTGGGACAGTGGGATTAGTTTGGGGACTGACACAGGGCTGTGGGGAGAGAGTGGGACAGTGGGATTAGTTTGGGGACTGACAGAGGGTTGTGGGACAGTGGGATTAGTTTGGGGACTGACACAGGGTTGTGGGACAGTGGGATTAGTATGGGAACTGACACAGGGTTGTGGGACAGTGGGATTAGTATGGGGACTGACACAGGGATGTGGGACAGTGGGATTAGTATGGGGACTGACACAGGGTTGTGGGACAGTGGGATTAGTATGGGGACTGACACAGGGTTGTGGGACAGTGGGATTAGTTTGGGTTTGACATAGGACTACGGGGAGAGAGTGGGACAGTGGGATTAGTTTGGGGACTGACACAGGGCTGTGGGGAGAGAGTGGGTCAGTGGGATTAGATTGGGGACTGACACAGGGCTGTGGGGAGAGAATGCGACAGAGGGATTAGTTTGGGGACTGACACAGGGCTGTGGGGAGAGAGTGGGACAGTGGGATTAGATTGGGGACTGACACAGGGCTGTGGGGAGAGAATGGGACAGAGGGATTAGTTTGGGGACTGACACAGGGCTGTGGGGAGAGAGTGGGACAGTGGGATTAGTTTGGGGACTGACAGGGCTGTGGGGAGAGAGTTGGACAGTGGGATTAGTTTGGGGACTGACACAGGGCTGTGGGGAGAGAGTGGGACAGTGGGATTAGATTGGGGACTGACACAGGGCTGTGGGGAGAGAGTGGGACAGTGGGATTAGATTGGGGACTGACACAGGGCTGTGGGGAGAGAATGGGACAGAGGGATTAGTTTGGGGACTGACACAGGGCTGTGGGGAGAGAGTGGGACAATGGGATTAGTTTGCGGACTGACAGGGCTGTGGGGAGAGAGTGGGACAGTGGGATTAGTTTGGGGACTGACAGGGCTGTGGGGAGAGATTGGGACAGTGGGATTAGTTTGGGGACTGACAGGGCTGTGGGGAGAGAGTGGGACAGTGGGATTAGTTTGGGGACTGACACAGGGCTGTGGGGAGAGAGTGGGACAGTTGGATTAGATTGGGGACTGACACAGGGCTGTGGGGAGAGAATGGGACAGAGGGATTATTTTGGGGACTGACACAGGGCTGTGGGGAGAGAGTGGGACAGTGGGATTAGTTTGGGGACTGACAGGGCTGTGGGGAGAGAGTGGGACAGTGGGATTAGTTTGGGGACTGACACAGGGCTGTGGGGAGAGAGTGGGACAGTGGGATTAGTTTGGGGACTGACACAGGGCTGTGGGGAGAGAGTGGGACAGTGGGATTAGTTTGGGGACTGACACAGGGCTGTGGGGAGAGAGTGGGACAGTGGGATTAGTTTGGGGACTGACACAGGGCTGTGGGGAGAGAGTGGGACAGTGGGATTAGTTTGGGGACTGACACAGGGCTGTGGGGAGAGAGTGGGACAGTGGGATTAGTTTGGGGACTGACACAGGGCTGTGGGGAGAGAGTGGGACAGTGGGATTAGTTTGGGGACTGACACAGCGCTGTGGGGAGAGAGTGGGACAGTGGGATTAGTTTGGGGACTGACACAGGGCTGTGGGGAGAGAGTGGGACAGTGGGATTAGTTTGGGGACTGACACAGGGCTGTGGGGAGAGAGTGGGACAGTGGGATTAGTTTGGGGACTGACACAGGGCTGTGGAGAGAGAGTGGGACAGTGGGATTAGTTTGGGGACTGACACAGGGCTGTGGGGAGAGAGTGGGACATTGGGATTAGTTTGGGGACTGACACAGGGCTATGGGGAGAGATTGGGACAGTGGGATTAGTTTGGGGACTGACACAGGGGTGTGGGGAGAGAGTGGGACAGTGGGATTAGTTTGGGGACTGACACAGGGCTGTGGGGAGAGAGTGGGACAGTGGGATTAGTTTGGGGACTGACACAGGGCTATGGGGAGAGAGTGGGACAGTGGGATTAGTTTGGGGACTGATACAGGGCTGTGGGGAGAGAGTGGGACAGTTGGATTAGTTTGGGGACTGACACAGGGCTGTGGGGAGAGAGTGGGACAGTGGGATTAGTTTGGGGACTGACACGGCTGTGGGGAGAGAGTGGGACAGTGGGATTAGTTTGGGGACTGACACAGGGCTGTGGGGAGAGAGTGGGACAGTGGGATTAGTTTGGGGACTGACACAGGGTTGTGGGACAGTGGGATTAGTTTGGGGACTGACACAAGGTTGTGGGACAGTGGGATTAGTATGGGAACTGACACAGGGTTGTGGGACAGTGGGATTAGTATGGGGACCGACACAGGGATGTGGGACAGTGGGATTAGTATGGGGACTGACACAGGGTTGTGGGACAGTGGGATTAGTATGGGGACTGACACAGGGTTGTGGGACAGTGGGATTAGTTTGGGTTTGACACAGGACTACGGGGAGAGAGTGGGACAGTGGGATTAGTTTGGGGACTGACACAGGGCTCTGGAGAGAGAGTGGGACAGTGGGATTAGTTTGCAGACAGACGGGTCTGTGAGAGAGCGGGACAGTGGGATTAGTTTGCAGACAGACGGGTCTGTGAGAGAGTGGGACAGTGGGATTAGTTTGCAGACAGACGGGTCTGTGAGAGAGTGGGACAGTGGGATTAGTTTGGGTACTGACACAGGGCTGTGGGGAGAGAGAGGGTCAGTGGGATTAGTTTGGGGACTGACACAGGGCTCTGGAGAGAGAGTGGGACAGTGGGATTAGTTTGGGGACTGACACAGGGCTGTGGGAGAGAGTGGGACAGTGGGATTAGTGTGGGGACTGACACAGGGCTGTGGGGAGAGAGTGGGTCAGTGGGATTAGTTCGGGGACTGACACTGGGCTGTGGGGAGAGAGTGGGTCAGTGGGATTAGTTCGGGGACTGACACTGGGCTGTGGGGAGAGAGTGGGTCAGTGGGATTAGTTCGGGGACTGACACAGGGCTGTGGGGAGAGAGTGGGACAGTGGGATTAGTTTGCAGACAGACGGGTCTGTGAGAGAGTGGGACAGTGGGATTAGTTTGCAGACAGACGGGACTGTGAGAGAGTCGGACAGTGGGATTAGTTTGCAGACAGACGGGACTGTGAGAGAGTGGGACAGTGGGATTAGTTTGCAGACAGACGGGTCTGTGAGAGAGTGGGACAGTGGGATTAGTTTGGGGACTGACACAGATCTGTGAGAGAGTGGGACAGTGGGATTAGTTTGCAGACAGACGGGTCTGTGAGAGAGCGGGACAGTGGGATTAGTTTGCAGACAGACGGGTCTGTGAGAGAGTGGGACAGTGGGATTAGTTTGCAGACAGACGGGTCTGTGAGAGAGTGGGACAGTGGGATTAGTTTGGGTACTGACACAGGGCTGTGGGGAGAGAGTGGGTCAGTGGGATTAGTTTGGGGACTGACACAGGGCTCTGGAGAGAGAGTGGGACAGTGGGATTAGTTTGGGGACTGACACAGGGCTGTGGGGAGAGAGTGGGTCAGTGGGATTAGTTCGGGGACTGACACAGGGCTGTGGGGAGAGAGTGGGTCAGTGGGATTAGTTCGGGGACTGACACAGGGCTGTGGGGAGAGAGTGGGTCAGTGGGATTAGTTCTGGGACTGACACAGGGCTGTGGGGAGAGAGTGGGACAGTGGGATTAGTTTGCAGACAGACGGGTCTGTGAGAGAGTGGCACAGTGGGATTAGTTTGCAGACAGACGGGTCTGTGAGAGAGTGGCACAGTGGGATTAGTTTGCAGACAGATGGGTCTGTGAGAGAATGGGACAGTGGTATTAGTTTGGGTACTGACACAGGGCTGTGGGGAGAGAGTGGGTCAGTGGGATTAGTTTGCAGACAGACGGGTCTGTGAGAGAGTGGGACAGTGGGATTAGTTTGCAGACAGACGGGTCTGTGAGAGAGTGGGACAGTGGGATTAGTTTGCAGACAGACGGGTCTGTGAGAGAGTGGGACAGTGGGATTAGTTTGCAGACAGACGGGTCTGTGAGAGAGTGGGACAGTGGGATTAGTTTGCAGACAGATGGGTCTGTGAGAGAATGGGACAGTGGTATTAGTTTGGGTACTGACACAGGGCTGTGGGGAGAGAGTGGGTCAGTGGGATTAGTTTGCAGACAGACGGGTCTGTGAGAGAGTGGGACAGTGGGATTAGTTTGCAGACAGACGGGTCTGTGAGAGAGTGGGACAGTGGGATTAGTTTGCAGACAGACGGGTCTGTGAGAGAGTGGGACAGTGGGATTAGTTTGCAGACAGACGGGTCTGTGAGAGAGTGGGACAGTGGGATTAGTTTGCAGACAGATGGGTCTGTGAGAGAATGGGACAGTGGTATTAGTTTGGGTACTGACACAGGGCTGTGGGGAGAGAGTGGGTCAGTGGGATTAGTTTGCAGACAGACGGGTCTGTGAGAGAGTGGGACAGTGGGATTAGTTTGCAGACAGACGGGTCTGTGAGAGAGTGGGACAGTGGGATTAGTTTGCAGACAGACGGGTCTGTGAGAGAGTGGGACAGTGGGATTAGTTTGCAGATAGACGGGTCTGTGAGAGAGTGGAACAGTGGGATTAGTTTGCAGACAGACGGGTCTGTGAGAGAGTGGGACAGTGGGATTAGTTTGGGTACTGACACAGGGCTGTGGGGAGAGAGTGGGTCAGTGGGATTAGTTTGGGGACTGACACAGGGCTGTGGGGAGAGAGTGGGTCAGTGGGATTAGTTTGGGGACTGACACAGGGCTCTGGAGAGAGAGTGGGACAGTGGGATTAGTTTGGGGACTGACACAGGGCTGTGGGAGAGAGTAGGACAGTGGGATTAGTGTGGGGACTGACACAGGGCTGTGGGGAGAGAGTGGGTCAGTTGGATTAGTTTGCAGACAGACAGGTCTGTGAGAGAGTGGGACAGTGGGATTTGTTCGGGGACTGACACAGGGCTGTGGGGAGAGAGTGGGACCGTGGTATTAGTTTGGGGACTGACACAGGGCTGTGGGGAGAGAGTGGGTCAGTGGGATTAGTTTGGGGACTGACACAGGGCTGTGGGGAGAGAGTGGGTCAGTGGGATTAGTTTGGGGACTGACACAGGGCTCTGGAAAGAGAGTGGGACAGTGGGATTAGTTTGGGGACTGACACAGGGCTGTGGGAGAGAGTGGGACAGTGGGATTAGTGTGGGGACTGACACAGGGCTGTGGGGAGAGAGTGGGTCAGTGGGATTAGTTCGGGGACTGACACAGGGCTGTGGGGAGAGAGTGGGACAGTGGGATTAGTTTGCAGACAGACAGGTCTGTGAGAGAGTGGGACAGTGGGATTAGTTTGCAGACAGACGGGTCTGTGAGAGAGTCGGACAGTGGGATTAGTTTGCAGACAGACGGCTCTGTGAGAGAGTGGGACAGTGGGATTTGTTCGGGGACTGACACAGGGCTGTGGGGAGAGAGTGGGACCGTGGGATTAGTTTGGGGACTGACACAGGGCTGTGGGGAGAGAGTGGGACAGTGGGATTAGTTTGGAGACTGACACAGGGCTGTGGGGAGAGAGAGGGACAGTGGGATTAGTTTGGGGACTGACACAGGGCTGTGGGGAGAGAGAGGGACAGTGGGATTAGTTTGCAGACAGACGGGTCTGTGAGAGAGTGGGACAGTGGGATTAGTTTGCAGACAGACGGGTCTGTGAGAGATTGGGACAGTGGGATTAGTTTGCAGACAGACGGGTCTGTGAGAGAGTGGGACAGGGGGATTAGTTTGCAGACAGACGGGTCTGTGAGAGAGTGGGACAGTGGGATTAGTTTGCAGACAGACGGGTCTGTGAGAGAGTCGGACAGTGGGATTAGTTTGCAGACAGACGGGTCTGTGAGAGAGTCGGACAGTGGGATTAGTTTGGGGACTGACACAGGGCTGTGGGGAGAGAGTGGGACAGTGGGATTAGTTTGCAGACAGATGGGTCTGTGAGAGAGTGGGACAGTGGGATTAGTTTGCAGACAGATGGGTCTGTGATAGAGAGGGACAGTGGGATTAGTTTGGGGATTGACACAGGGCTGTGGGGAGAGAGTGGGTTAGTGGGATTAGTTTGGGGACTGACACAGGGCTGTGGGGAGAGAATGGGACAGTGGGATTAGTTTGGGGACTGACACAGGGCTGTGGGGAGAGAGTGGGACAGTGGGATTAGTTTGGGGACTGACACAGGGCTGTGGGGAGAGAATGGGACAGTGGGATTAGTTTGGGGACTGACACACGGCTGTGGGGAGAGAGTGGGACAGTGGGATTAGTTTGGGGACTGACACAGGGCTGTGAGGAGAGAGTGGGACAGTGGGATTAGTTCGGGGACTGACACAGGGCTGTGGGGAGAGAGTGGGACAGTGGGATTAGTTTGGGGACTGACACAGGGCTGTGGGGAGAGAATGGGATAGTGGGATTAGTTTGCGGACTGACACAGGGCTGTGGGGAGTGTGGGGCAGTGGGATTAGTTCGGGGACTGACACAGGGCTGTGGGGAGAGAGTGGGACAGTGGGATTAGTTTGCAGACAGATGGGTCTGTGAGAGAGTGGGACAGTGGGATTAGTTTGGGGACTGACACAGGGCTGTGGGGAGAGAATGGGATAGTGGGATTAGTTTGCGGACTGACACAGGGCTGTGGGGAGTGTGGGGCAGTGGGATTAGTTCGGGGACTGACACAGGGCTGTGGGGAGAGAGTGGGACAGTGGGATTAGTTTGCAGACAGATGGGTCTGTGAGAGAGTGGGACAGTGGGATTTGTTTGCGGACTGACAGGATTGTGGGAATACTGTTGTCATCTACAAAGTACTAGTGGGGAACACTCTTCCCCACGTCAATGCAGGAAGATACAGGACGGAGGGGGCCTGCAGGTAAAACTCCCGTGCAGAGCACACCATCGTCACAAAGCACAGCAAATCCTCAGCACATAACCCCCAAAGGAGAAAACCAACAACCATTCATCAGAAGCCTCTACACAAGCAGGGTTCCCGAAATGCTTATTTCCAAATTACTCTCAAGATGAGTAGGCATAGGGGGAGCAACCAGGGTTCCTGTTCCCCAGCACTTTCCTGTGACCCCGCGATGAGAGAGAGAGAGAGAGAGAGAGAGAGAGAGAGAGTGAGGGAGACAGAGAGAGAGAGGGAGGGGGAGAGACAGAGAGAGAGACAGAGACAGAGAAGAGAGAGAGCGGGGTGAGAGGGTGAGAGAGAGAGGGAGGGGGAGACAGAGAGAGAGAGAAAGGGAGGGGGAGACAGAGAGAGAGAGATGCTTGATGCTGCTTTGTAGTAAATGGCTGGGCACAAGACTGGAATGTGACTTACGGTTCGCAGCCCCGTCAGCATACAGCTGGAGAAGAGAAAGAGAAGCCAACAGCTTGATCAGCTGCAGTCGCACTATGTCTGCCATTGTCATGCCAGTCTGCAGTGACTTGGCTTTGCCGAATGACTTGTCTTTTATACCCATTAATGCAAGGCAGTTCCTGGAATGGGCATGTCACACGCTGGCCTCACCCTGGAGCCACAACGGAGGGAAATGTAATGAGTCCTGTTGAAGGACAGTGATTATACACCACCCCGCTCTCTAATCCTGGGGTCACTGGGCAGTGACGGGGAGCAGGAACCCTGACTTATCTCCCCTGGCTGAATCTTCCCCTCCCCACTCGCCCTCTCTCTCTCTCTCTCTCACCCTCTCGCTTTCCAACCACAGGGTCACTGGGCAGTGACGGGGAGCAGGAACCCTGACTTATCTCCCCTGGCTGAATCTTCCCCTCCCCACTCGCCCTCTCTCTCTCTCTCTCACCCTCTCGCTTTCCAACCACAGGGTCACTGGGCAGTGACGGGGAGCAGGAACCCTGACATATCTCCCCTGGCTGAATCTTCCCCTCCCCACTCGCCCTCTCTCTCTCTCTCTCTCTCTCTCTCACCCTCTCGCTTTCCAACCACAGGGTCACTGGGCAGTGACGGGGAGCAGGAACCCTGACTTATCTCCCCTGGCTGAATCTTCCCCTCCCCACTCGCCCTCTCTCTCTCTCTCTCTCTCTCACCCTCTCGCTTTCCAACCACAGGGTCACTGGGCAGTGACGGGGAGCAGGAACCCTGACATATCTCCCCTGGCTGAATCTTCCCCTCCCCACTCGCCCTCTCTCTCTCTCTCGCTTTCCAACCACAGGGTCACTGGGCAGTGACGGGGAACCCTGAGCTTACACTGAAAATGACCCCTAATACAGCAGCTCCACATTGACACTGACGCTTGGATAAAGACATCAGTGCGGGCCCTCCCAGTCACGGCAGCGGGAAGCCAAGGGCAGGATTTCAGTGGATGGATTCCAGTTTACAGGCATCTCCTATGATATTTGGTTACTCCGACAACAATGCCCAATTTGTTATCACCAAGGATACTAAACAAATTAACACATATGAAGGTGGAGAGCATCACTGCCCGATAAGCACAAGATTGGAAAAAGCTGTCATCATCAATACAATCCTCCCTGCCATCAAGCACTCCCTCAAAACGTGATACCTCAAGAAAGCATCATCCATCGTTAAGGACCTCACCACCCAGGACTTGCCCCTGTCTCACTGCTAGCATGAGGGAGGAGGTACAGGAGCTTGAAGACACACACTCAATTATTCAGGAACAGTTTCTTCCCCTCTGTCATCAGATTTCTGAACGGTTCATCAGCCCATGAACACTACCTCCCTATCTTGCTCTATATTTTTATATATACATTGTTATTGTAAATGATAGCACATTTTATGTATTGCACTATACGGCTGTGTATGTAAGGAATTTCCTTACATTGTAACTGATAATAAACCTGATTCAGGGTTTTATGAAGGGACAATGCTTTAAACTGGCCATAAAAAATCCCTTCACACTCTCGCCCACCCCCCAAACCCACACAAGCCAAGGTGATGATGGTTAAACCTCATTACTTCCGTGTGTGGGACACAATGAGTCTCTGTACCACAGATGCAAATACAGAGACAACACACTTCCGATTCCAACCACAGAAACACAGGTGGAATTACTTGGACATGAATGCATTAAAACTTGGCCTATTTCCAGCAGGGTCAGGGTGAGGGTGAAGGAGCAGTAACCCCAGCTCAAACACTATCCCTGGCTGAAATATTAAATGAGCTGTGATCACACTGACTGCTTTCCACTCACTGCCTTAATGATCATTGCAAAGTGCGGAGAGAGAAGGGCAATGGGATTCATTTATGCACTGGAAGGGCTGGGAAAAACAAGCACAGCAGTCGGATTAGTTTGGGGACTGACACAGGGCTGTGGGGAGAGAGTGGGACAGTGGGATTAGTTTGGGGACTGACACAGGGCTGTGGGGAGAGAGTGGGTCAGTGGGATTAGATTGGGGACTGACACAGGGCTGTGGGGAGAGAGTGGGTCAGTGGGATTAGTTTGGGGACTGACACAGGGCTGTGGGGAGAGAGTGGGACAGTGGGATTAGTTTGGGGACTGACACAGGGCTGTGGGGAGAGAGTGGGACAGTGGGATTAGATTGGGGACTGACACAGGGCTGTGGGGAGAGAGTGGGACAGTGGGATTAGTTTGGGGACTGACACAGGACAGTGGGGAGAGAGTGGGACAGTGGGATTAGTTTGGGGACTGACACAGGGCTGTGGGGAGAGAGTGGGACAGTGGGATTAGATTGGGGACTGACACAGGGCTGTGGGGAGAGAGTGGGACAGTGGGATTAGATTGGGGACTGACACAGGGCTGTGGGGAGAGAGTGGGACAGTGGGATTAGATTGGGGACTGACACAGGGCTGTGGGGAGAGAGTGGGACAGTGGGATTAGTTTGGGGACTGACACAGGGCTGTGGGGAGAGAGTGGGACAGTGGGATTAGATTGGAGACTGACACAGGGCTGTGGGGAGAGAGTGGGACAGTGGGATTAGTTTGGGGACTGACACAGGGCTGTGGGGAGAGAGTGGGACAGTGGGATTAGTTTGGGGACTGACACAGGGCTGTGGGGAGAGAGTGGGACAGTGGGATTAGTTTGGGGACAGACACAGGGCTATGGGGAGAGAGTGGGACAGTGGGATTAGTTTGGGGACTGACACATGGCCGTGGGGAGAGAGTGGGACAGTGGGATTAGTTTGGGGACTGACACAGGGCTATGGGGAGAGAGTGGGACAGTGGGATTAGTTTGGGGACTGACAGGGCTGTGGGGAGAGAGTGGGACAGTGGGATTAGTTTGGGACTGACACAGGGCTGTGGGGAGAGAGTGGGACAGTGGGATTAGTTTGGGGACTGACACAGGGCTGTGGTGAGAGAGTGGGACAGTGGGATTAGTTTGGGGACTGACACAGGGCTGTGGGGAGAGAGTGGGACAGTGGGATTAGTTTGGGGACTGACACAGGGCTGTGGGGAGAGAGTGGGACCGTGGGATTAGTTTGGGGACTGACACAGGGCTGTGGGGAGAGAGTGGGACAGTGGGATTAGTTTGGGGACTGACACAGGGCTGTGGGGAGAGAGTGGGACAGTGGGATTAGTTTGGGGACTGATACAGGGCTGTGGGGAGAGAGTGGGACAGTGGGATTAGTTCGGGGACTGACACAGGGCTGTGGGGAGAGAGTGGGACAGTGGGATTAGTTTGGGGACTGACACAGGGCTGTGGGGAGAGAGTGGGACAGTGGGATTAGTTTGGGGACTGACACAGGGCTGTGGGGGGAGAGTGGGACAGTGGGATTAGATTGGGGACTGACACAGGGCTGTGGGGAGAGAGTGGGACAGTGGGATTAGTTTGGGGACTGACACAGGGCTGTGGGAGGGAGTGGGACAGTGGGATTAGTTTGAGGACTGACACAGAGCTGTGGGGAGAGAGTGGGACAGTGGGATTAGTTTGGGTTTGACACAGGGTTGTGGGACAGTGGCATTAGTTTGAGGACAGACACAGGGCTGTGGGGAGAGAGTGGGACAGTGGGATTAGTTTGGGGACTGACACGGGACTATGGGGAGAGAGTGGGACAGTGGGATCAGTTTGGGGACTGACACAGGCCTGTGGGGAGAGAGTGGGACAGTGGGATTAGTTTGGGGACTGACACGGGACTATGGGGAGAGAGTGGGACAGTGGGATTAGTTTGGGGACTGACACGGGACTATGGGGAGAGAGTGGGACAGTGGGATCAGTTTGGGGACTGACACAGGGCTGTGGGGAGAGAGTGGGACAGTGGGATTAGTTTGGGGACTGACACGGGACTATGGGGAGAGAGTGGGACAGTGGGATTAGTTTGAGGACTGACACAGGGCTGGGCGGAGAGAGTGGGACAGTGGGATTAGTTTGGGGACTGACACAGGGCCGTGGGGAGAGAGTGGGACAGTGGGATTAGTTTGGGGACTGACACAGGGCTGTGGGGAGAGAGTGGGATAGTGGGATTAGTTTGGGGACTGACACAGGGCTGTGGGGAGAGAGTGGGACAGTGGGATTAGTTTGGGGACTGACACAGGGCTGTGGGGAGAGAGTGGGACAGTGGAATTAGTTTGGGGACTGACACAGGGCTATGGGGAGAGAGTGGGACAGAGGAATTAGTTCGGGGACTGACACAGGGCTGTGGGGAGAGAGTGGGATAGTGGGATTAGTTTGGGGACTGACACAGGGCTGTGGGGAGAGAGTGGGACAGTGGGATTAGTTTGGGGACTGACACAGGGGTGTGGGGAGAGAGTGGGACAGTGGAATTAGTTCGGGGACTTACACAGGGCTGTGGGGAGAGAGTGGGACAGTGGGATTAGTTTGGGGACTGACACAGGGCTGTGGGGAGAGAGTGGGACAGTGGGATTAGTTTGGGTTTGACACAGGGTTGTGGGACAGTGGGATTAGTTTGGGGACTGACACAGGGCTGTGGGGAGAGAGTGGGACAGTGGGATTAGTTTGGGGACTTACACAGGGCTGTGAGGAGAGAGTGGGACAGTGGAATTAGTTCGGGGACTTACACAGGGCTGTGGGGAGAGAGTGATACAGTGGGATTAGTTTGGGGACTGACACAGGGCTGTGGGGAGAGAGTGGGACAGTGGGATTAGTTTGGGGACTGACACAGGGCTGTGGGGAGAGAGTGGGACAGTGGGATTAGTTTGGGGACTGACAGGGCTGTGGGGAGAGAGTGGGACAGTGGGATTAGTTTGGGGACTGACTCAGGACTATGGGGAGAGAGTGGGACAGTGGGATTAGTTTGGGGACTGACACAGGGGTGTGGGGAGAGAGTGGGACAGTGGGATTAGTTTGGGGACTGACACAGGACTATGGGGAGAGAGTGGGACAGTGGGATTAGTTTGGGGACTGACACAGGGTTGTGGGAGAGAGTGGGACAGTGGGATTAGATTGGGGACTGACAGGGCTGTGGGGAGAGAGTGGGACAGTGGGATTAGTTTGGGGATTGACACAGGACTATGGGGAGAGAGTGGGACAGTGGGATTAGTTTGGGGACTGACACAGGGGTGTGGGGAGAGAGTGGGACAGTGGGATTAGTTTGGGGACTGACACAGGGCTGTGGGGAGAGAGTGGGACAGTGGGATTAGTTTGGGGACTGACACAGGGGTGTGGGGAGAGAGTGGGTCAGTGGGATTAGTTTGGGGACTGACACAGGACTATGGGGAGAGAGTGGGTCAGTGGGATTAGTTTGGGGACTGACACAGGGTTGTGAGGAGAGAGTGGGACAGTGGAATTAGTTTGGGGACAGATACAGGGCTGTGGGGAGAGAGTGGGTCAGTGGGATTAGTTTGGGGACTGACACAGGACTATGGGGAGAGAGTGGGTCAGTGGGATTAGTTTGGGGACTGACACAGGGCTGTGGGAGAGAGTGGGACAGTGGGATTAGTTTGGGGACTGACACAGGGCTGTGGGAGAGAGTGGGACAGTGGGATTAGTTTGGGGACTGACACAGGACTATGGGGAGAGAGTGGGTCAGTGGGATTCGTTTGGGGACTGACACAGGGTTGTGAGGAGAGAGTGGGACAGTGGGATTAGTTTGGGGACAGATACAGGGCTGTGGGGAGAGAGTGGGACAGTGGGATTAGTTCGGGGACTGACACAGGGCTGTGGGGAGAGAGTGGGACAGAGGGATTAGTTCGGGGACTGACTCAGGGCTGTGGGGAGAGAGTGGGACAGTGGGATTAGTTTGGGGACTGACACAGGGCTGTGGGGAGAGAGTGGGACAGTGGGATTAGTTTGGGGACTGACACAGGGCTGTGGGGGGAGAGTGGGACAGTGGGATTAGATTGGGGACTGACACAGGGCTGTGGGGAGAGAGTGGGACAGTGGGATTAGTTTGGGGACTGACACAGGGCTGTGGGAGGGAGTGGGACAGTGGGATTAGTTTGAGGACTGACACAGGGCTGTGGGGAGAGAGTGGGACAGTGGGATTAGTTTGGGTTTGACAAAGGGTTGTGGGACAGTGGCATTAGTTTGAGGACAGACACAGGGCTGTGGGGAGAGAGTGGGACAGTGGGATGAGTTCGGGGACTGACACAGGGCTGTGGGGAGAGAGTGGGACAGTGGGATTAGTTTGGGGACTGACACGGGACTATGGGGAGAGAGTGGGACAGTGGGATCAGTTTGGGGACTGACACAGGGCTGTGGGGAGAGAGTGGGACAGTGGGATTAGTTTGGGGACTGACACGGGACTATGGGGAGAGAGTGGGACAGTGGGATTAGTTTGAGGACTGACACAGGGCTGTGCGGAGAGAGTGGGACAGTGGGATTAGTTTGGGGACTGACACAGGGCCGTGGGGAGAGAGTGGGACAGTGGGATTAGTTTGGGGACTGACACAGGGCTGTGGGGAGAGAGTGGGACAGTGGGATTAGTTTGGGGACTGACACAGGGCTGTGGGGAGAGAGTGGGACAGTGGGATTAGTTTGGGGACTGACACAGGGCTGTGGGGAGAGAGTGGGACAGAGGAATTAGTTCGGGGACTGAGACAGGGCTGTGGGGAGAGAGTGGGACAGTGGGATTAGTTTGGGGATTGACACAGGGCTATGGGGAGAGAGTGGGACAGTGGGATTAGTTTGGGGACTGACACAGGGCTGTGGGGAGAGAGTGGGACAGTGGAATTAGTTCGGGGACTTACACAGGGCTGTGGGGAGAGAGTGGGACAGTGGGATTAGTTTGGGGACTGACACAGGGCTGTGGGGAGAGAGTGGGACAGTGGGATTAGTTTGGGTTTGACACAGGGTTGTGGGACAGTGGGATTAGTTTGGGGACTGACACAGGGCTGTGGGGAGAGAGTGGGACAGTGGGATTAGTTTGGGGACTTACACAGGGCTGTGAGGAGAGAGTGGGACAGTGGAATTAGTTCGGGGACTTACACAGGGCTGTGGGGAGAGAGTGATACAGTGGGATTAGTTTGGGGACTGACAGGGCTGTGGGGAGAGAGTGGGACAGTGGGATTAGTTTGGGGACTGACACAGGGCTGTGGGGAGAGAGTGGGACAGTGGGATTAGTTTGGGTTTGACACAGGGTTGTGGGACAGTGGGATTAGTTTGGGGACTGACACAGGGCTGTGGGGAGAGAGTGGGACAGTGGGATTAGATTGGGGACTGACACAGGGCTGTGGGGAGAGAGTGGGACAGTGGGATTAGTTTGGGGACTGACACAGGGCTGTGGGGAGAGAGTGGGACAGTGGGATTAGTTTGGGGACTGACACAGGGCTGTGGGGAGAGAGTGGGACAGTGGGATTAGTTTGGGGACAGACACAGGGCTATGGGGAGAGAGTGGGACAGTGGGATTAGTTTGGGGACTGACACATGGCCGTGGGGAGAGAGTGGGACAGTGGGATTAGTTTGGGGACTGACACAGGGCTATGGGGAGAGAGTGGGACAGTGGGATTAGTTTGGGGACTGACAGGGCTGTGGGGAGAGAGTGGGACAGTGGGATTAGTTTGGGACTGACACAGGGCTGTGGGGAGAGAGTGGGACAGTGGGATTAGTTTGGGGACTGACACAGGGCTGTGGTGAGAGAGTGGGACAGTGGGATTAGTTTGGGGACTGACACAGGGCTGTGGGGAGAGAGTGGGACAGTGGGATTAGTTTGGGGACTGACACAGGGCTGTGGGGAGAGAGTGGGACCGTGGGATTAGTTTGCGGACTGACACAGGGCTGTGGGGAGAGAGTGGGACAGTGGGATTAGTTTGGGGACTGACACAGGGCTGTGGGGAGAGAGTGGTACAGTGGGATTAGTTTGGGGACTGATACAGGGCTGTGGGGAGAGAGTGGGACAGTGGGATTAGTTCGGGGACTGACACAGGGCTGTGGGGAGAGAGTGGGACAGTGGGATTAGTTTGGGGACTGACACAGGGCTGTGGGGAGAGAGTGGGACAGTGGGATTAGTTTGGGGACTGACACAGGGCTGTGGGGAGAGAGTGGGACAGTGGGATTAGATTGGGGACTGACACAGGGCTGTGGGGAGAGAGTGGGACAGTGGGATTAGTTTGGGGACTGACACAGGGCTGTGGGAGGGAGTGGGACAGTGGGATTAGTTTGAGGACTGACACAGAGCTGTGGGGAGAGAGTGGGACAGTGGGATTAGTTTGGGTTTGACACAGGGTTGTGGGACAGTGGCATTAGTTTGAGGACAGACACAGGGCTGTGGGGAGAGAGTGGGACAGTGGGATTAGTTTGGGGACTGACACGGGACTATGGGGAGAGAGTGGGACAGTGGGATCAGTTTGGGGACTGACACAGGCCTGTGGGGAGAGAGTGGGACAGTGGGATTAGTTTGGGGACTGACACGGGACTATGGGGAGAGAGTGGGACAGTGGGATTAGTTTGGGGACTGACACGGGACTATGGGGAGAGAGTGGGACAGTGGGATCAGTTTGGGGACTGACACAGGGCTGTGGGGAGAGAGTGGGACAGTGGGATTAGTTTGGGGACTGACACGGGACTATGGGGAGAGAGTGGGACAGTGGGATTAGTTTGAGGACTGACACAGGGCTGGGCGGAGAGAGTGGGACAGTGGGATTAGTTTGGGGACTGACACAGGGCCGTGGGGAGAGAGTGGGACAGTGGGATTAGTTTGGGGACTGACACAGGGCTGTGGGGAGAGAGTGGGATAGTGGGATTAGTTTGGGGACTGACACAGGGCTGTGGGGAGAGAGTGGGACAGTGGGATTAGTTTGGGGACTGACACAGGGCTGTGGGGAGAGAGTGGGACAGTGGAATTAGTTTGGGGACTGACACAGGGCTGTGGGGAGAGAGTGGGACAGAGGAATTAGTTCGGGGACTGACACAGGGCTGTGGGGAGAGAGTGGGATAGTGGGATTAGTTTGGGGACTGACACAGGGCTGTGGGGAGAGAGTGGGACAGTGGGATTAGTTTGGGGACTGACACAGGGGTGTGGGGAGAGAGTGGGACAGTGGAATTAGTTCGGGGACTTACACAGGGCTGTGGGGAGAGAGTGGGACAGTGGGATTAGTTTGGGGACTGACACAGGGCTGTGGGGAGAGAGTGGGACAGTGGGATTAGTTTGGGTTTGACACAGGGTTGTGGGACAGTGGGATTAGTTTGGGGACTGACACAGGGCTGTGGGGAGAGAGTGGGACAGTGGGATTAGTTTGGGGACTTACACAGGGCTGTGAGGAGAGAGTGGGACAGTGGAATTAGTTCGGGGACTTACACAGGGCTGTGGGGAGAGAGTGATACAGTGGGATTAGTTTGGGGACTGACAGAGGGCTGTGGGGAGAGAGTGGGACAGTGGGATTAGTTTGGGGACTGACACAGGGCTGTGGGGAGAGAGTGGGACAGTGGGATTAGTTTGGGGACTGACAGGGCTGTGGGGAGAGAGTGGGACAGTGGGATTAGTTTGGGGACTGACTCAGGACTATGGGGAGAGAGTGGGACAGTGGGATTAGTTTGGGGACTGACACAGGGGTGTGGGGAGAGAGTGGGACAGTGGGATTAGTTTGGGGACTGACACAGGACTATGGGGAGAGAGTGGGACAGTGGGATTAGTTTGGGGACTGACACAGGGTTGTGGGAGAGAGTGGGACAGTGGGATTAGATTGGGGACTGACAGGGCTGTGGGGAGAGAGTGGGACAGTGGGATTAGTTTGGGGATTGACACAGGACTATGGGGAGAGAGTGGGACAGTGGGATTAGTTTGGGGACTGACACAGGGGTGTGGGGAGAGAGTGGGACAGTGGGATTAGTTTGGGGACTGACACAGGGCTGTGGGGAGAGAGTGGGACAGTGGGATTAGTTTGGGGACTGACACAGGGGTGTGGGGAGAGAGTGGGTCAGTGGGATTAGTTTGGGGACTGACACAGGACTATGGGGAGAGAGTGGGTCAGTGGGATTAGTTTGGGGACTGACACAGGGTTGTGAGCAGAGAGTGGGACAGTGGAATTAGTTTGGGGACTGACACAGGGCTGTGGGAGAGAGTGGGACAGTGGGATTAGTTTGGGGACTGACACAGGACTATGGGGAGAGAGTGGGTCAGTGGGATTCGTTTGGGGACTGACACAGGGTTGTGAGGAGAGAGTGGGACAGTGGGATTAGTTTGGGGACAGATACAGGGCTGTGGGGAGAGAGTGGGACAGTGGGATTAGTTCGGGGACTGACACAGGGCTGTGGGGAGAGAGTGGGACAGAGGGATTAGTTCGGGGACTGACTCAGGGCTGTGGGGAGAGAGTGGGACAGTGGGATTAGTTTGGGGACTGACACAGGGCTGTGGGGAGAGAGTGGGACAGTGGGATTAGTTTGGGGACTGACACAGAGCTGTGGGGGGAGAGTGGGACAGTGGGATTAGATTGGGGACTGACACAGGGCTGTGGGGAGAGAGTGGGACAGTGGGATTAGTTTGGGGACTGACACAGGGCTGTGGGAGGGAGTGGGACAGTGGGATTAGTTTGAGGACTGACACAGGGCTGTGGGGAGAGAGTGGGACAGTGGGATTAGTTTGGGTTTGACAAAGGGTTGTGGGACAGTGGCATTAGTTTGAGGACAGACACAGGGCTGTGGGGAGAGAGTGGGTCAGTGGGATGAGTTCGGGGACTGACACAGGGCTGTGGGGAGAGAGTGGGACAGTGGGATTAGTTTGGGGACTGACACGGGACTATGGGGAGAGAGTGGGACAGTGGGATCAGTTTGGGGACTGACACAGGGCTGTGGGGAGAGAGTGGGACAGTGGGATTAGTTTGGGGACTGACACGGGACTATGGGGAGAGAGTGGGACAGTGGGATTAGTTTGAGGACTGACACAGGGCTGTGCGGAGAGAGTGGGACAGTGGGATTAGTTTGGGGACTGACACAGGGCCGTGGGGAGAGAGTGGGACAGTGGGATTAGTTTGGGGACTGACACAGGGCTGTGGGGAGAGAGTGGGACAGTGGGATTAGTTTGGGGACTGACACAGGGCTGTGGGGAGAGAGTGGGACAGTGGGATTAGTTTGGGGACTGACACAGGGCTGTGGGGAGAGAGTGGGACAGAGGAATTAGTTCGGGGACTGAGACAGGGCTGTGGGGAGAGAGTGGGACAGTGGGATTAGTTTGGGGATTGACACAGGGCTATGGGGAGAGAGTGGGACAGTGGGATTAGTTTGGGGACTGACACAGGGCTGTGGGGAGAGAGTGGGACAGTGGAATTAGTTCGGGGACTTACACAGGGCTGTGGGGAGAGAGTGGGACAGTGGGATTAGTTTGGGGACTGACACAGGGCTGTGGGGAGAGAGTGGGACAGTGGGATTAGTTTGGGTTTGACACAGGGTTGTGGGACAGTGGGATTAGTTTGGGGACTGACACAGGGCTGTGGGGAGAGAGTGGGACAGTGGGATTAGTTTGGGGACTTACACAGGGCTGTGAGGAGAGAGTGGGACAGTGGAATTAGTTCGGGGACTTACACAGGGCTGTGGGGAGAGAGTGATACAGTGGGATTAGTTTGGGGACTGACAGGGCTGTGGGGAGAGAGTGGGACAGTGGGATTAGTTTGGGGACTGACACAGGGCTGTGGGGAGAGAGTGGGACAGTGGGATTAGTTTGGGGACTGACAGGGCTGTGGGGAGAGAGTGGGACAGTGGGATTAGTTTGGGGACTGACACAGGACTATGGGGAGAGAGTGGGACAGTGGGATTAGTTTGGGGACTGACACAGGGGTGTGGGGAGAGAGTGGGACAGTGGGATTAGTTTGGGGACTGACACAGGACTATGGGGAGAGAGTGGGACAGTGGGATTAGTTTGGGGACTGACACAGGGTTGTGAGAGAGAGTGGGACAGTTGGATTAGTTTGGGGACTGACACAGGGCTGTGGGGAGAGAGTGGGACAGTGGGATTAGTTTGGGGACTGACACAGGGCTGTGGGGAGAGAGTGGGACAGTGGGATTAGTTTGGGGACTGACACAGGACTATGGGGAGAGAGTGGGACAGTGGGATTAGTTTGGGGACTGACACAGGGGTGTGGGGAGAGAGTGGGACAGTGGGATTAGTTTGGGGACTGACACAGGGCTGTGGGGAGAGAGTGGGACAGTGGGATTAGTTTGGGGACTGACACAGGGGTGTGGGGAGAGAGTGGGTCAGTGGGATTAGTTTGGGGACTGACACAGGACTATGGGGAGAGAGTGGGTCAGTGGGATTAGTTTGGGGACTGACACAGGGTTGTGAGGAGAGAGTGGGACAGTGGAATTAGTTTGGGGACAGATACAGGGCTGTGGGGAGAGAGTGGGTCAGTGGGATTAGTTTGGGGACTGACACAGGACTATGGGGAGAGAGTGGGTCAGTGGGATTAGTTTGGGGACTGACACAGGGCTGTGGGGAGAGAATGGGACAGAGGGATCAGTTTGGGGACTGACACAGGGCTGTGGGGAGAGAGTGGGACAATGGGATTAGTTTGCGGACTGACAGGGTTGTGGGGAGAGAGTGGGACAGTGGGATTAGTTTGGGGACTGACACAGGGCTGTGGGGAGAGATTGGGACAGTGGGATTAGTTTGGGGACTGACACAGGGCTGTGGGGAGAGAGTGGGACAGTGGGATTAGTTTGGGGACTGACACAGGGCTGTGGGGAGAGAGTGGGACAGTGGGATTAGAATGGGGACTGACACAGGGCTGTGGGGAGAGAATGGGACAGAGGGATTAGTTTGGGGACTGACACAGGGCTGTGGGGAGAGAGTGGGACAGTGGGATTAGTTTGGGGACTGACAGGGCTGTGGGGAGAGAGTGGGACAGTGGGATTAGTTTGGGGACTGACACAGGGATGTGGGGAGAGAGTGGGACAGTGGGATTAGTTTGGGGACTGACACAGGGCTGTGGGGAGAGAGTGGGACAGTGGGATTAGTTTGGGGACTGACACAGGGCTGTGGGGAGAGAGTGGGACAGTGGGATTAGTTTGGGGACTGACACAGGGCTGTGGGGAGAGAGTGGGACAGTGGGATTAGTTTGGGGACTGACACAGGGCTGTGGGGAGAGAGTGGGACAGTGGGATTAGTTTGGGGACTGACACAGGGCTGTGGGGAGAGAGTGGGACAGTTGGATTAGTTTGGGGACTGACACAGGGCTGTGGGGAGAGAGTGGGACAGTGGGATTAGTTTGGGGACTGACACGGCTGTGGGGAGAGAGTGGGACAGTGGGATTAGTTTGGGGACTGACACAGGGCTGTGGGGAGAGAGTGGGACAGTGGGATTAGTTTGGGGACTGACACAGGGTTGTGGGACAGTGTGATTAGTTTGGGGACTGACACAGGGCTGTGGGGAGAGAGTGGGACAGTGAGATTAGTTTGGGGACTGACACAGGGCTGTGGGGAGAGAGTGGGACAGTGGGATTAGTTTGGGGACTGACACAGGGCTGTGGGGAGAGAGTGGGACAGTGGGATTAGTTTGGGGACTGACACAGGGCTGTGGGGAGAGAGTGGGACAGTTGGATTAGTTTGGGGACTGACACAGGGCTGTGGGGAGAGAGTGGGACAGTGGGATTAGTTTGGGGACTGACATGGCTGTGGGGAGAGTGGGACAGTGGGATTAGTTTGGGGACTGACACAGGGCTGTGGGGAGAGAGTGGGACAGTGGGATTAGTTTGGGGACTGACAGAGGGTTGTGGGACAGTGGGATTAGTTTGGGGACTGACACAGGGTTGTGGGACAGTGGGATTAGTATGGGAACTGACACAGGGTTGTGGGACAGTGGGATTAGTATGGGGACTGACACAGGGATGTGGGACAGTGGGATTAGTATGGGGACTGACACAGGGTTGTGGGACAGTGGGATTAGTATGGGGACTGACACAGGGTTGTGGGACAGTGGGATTAGTTTGGGTTTGACACAGGACTACGGGGAGAGAGTGGGACAGTGGGATTAGTTTGGGGACTGACACAGGGCTGTGGGGAGAGAGTGGGTCAGTGGGATTAGATTGGGGACTGACACAGGGCTGTGGGGAGAGAATGCGACAGAGGGATTAGTTTGGGGACTGACACAGGGCTGTGGGGAGAGAGTGGGACAGTGGGATTAGATTGGGGACTGACACAGGGCTGTGGGGAGAGAATGGGACAGAGGGATTAGTTTGGGGACTGACACAGGGCTGTGGGGAGAGAGTGGGACAGTGGGATTAGTTTGGGGACTGACAGGGCTGTGGGGAGAGAGTTGGACAGTGGGATTAGTTTGGGGACTGACACAGGGCTGTGGGGAGAGAGTGGGACAGTGGGATTAGATTGGGGACTGACACAGGGCTGTGGGGAGAGAGTGGGACAGTGGGATTAGATTGGGGACTGACACAGGGCTGTGGGGAGAGAATGGGACAGAGGGATTAGTTTGGGGACTGACACAGGGCTGTGGGGAGAGAGTGGGACAATGGGATTAGTTTGCGGACTGACAGGGCTGTGGGGAGAGAGTGGGACAGTGGGATTAGTTTGGGGACTGACAGGGCTGTGGGGAGAGATTGGGACAGTGGGATTAGTTTGGGGACTGACAGGGTTGTGGGGAGAGAGTGGGACAGTGGGATTAGTTTGGGGACTGACACAGGGCTGTGGGGAGAGAGTGGGACAGTGGGATTAGATTGGGGACTGACACAGGGCTGTGGGGAGAGAATGGGACAGAGGGATTATTTTGGGGACTGACACAGGGCTGTGGGGAGAGAGTGGGACAGTGGGATTAGTTTGGGGACTGACAGGGCTGTGGGGAGAGAGTGGGACAGTGGGAT
This sequence comes from Hemitrygon akajei, assembly GCF_048418815.1. NCBI lineage: Eukaryota > Metazoa > Chordata > Chondrichthyes > Myliobatiformes > Dasyatidae > Hemitrygon > Hemitrygon akajei. Next base: position 274,922 of record NW_027332076.1, read on the forward strand.
TAGTTTGGGGACTGACACAGGGCTGTGGGGAGAGAGTGGGACAGTGGGATTAGTTTGGGGACTGACACAGGGCTGTGGGGAGAGAGTGGGACAGTGGGATTAGTTTGGGGACTGACACAGGGCTGTGGGGAGAGAGTGGGACAGTGGGATTAGTTTGGGGACTGACACAGGGCTGTGGGGAGAGAGTGGGACAGTGGGATTAGTTTGGGGACTGACACAGGGCTGTGGGGAGAGAGTGGGACAGTGGGATTAGTTTGGGGACTGACACAGGGCTGTGGGGAGAGAGTGGGACAGTGGGATTAGTTTGGGGACTGACACAGCGCTGTGGGGAGAGAGTGGGACAGTGGGATTAGTTTGGGGACTGACACAGGGCTGTGGGGAGAGAGTGGGACAGTGGGATTAGTTTGGGGACTGACACAGGGCTGTGGGGAGAGAGTGGGACAGTGGGATTAGTTTGGGGACTGACACAGGGCTGTGGAGAGAGAGTGGGACAGTGGGATTAGTTTGGGGACTGACACAGGGCTGTGGGGAGAGAGTGGGACATTGGGATTAGTTTGGGGACTGACACAGGGCTATGGGGAGAGATTGGGACAGTGGGATTAGTTTGGGGACTGACACAGGGGTGTGGGGAGAGAGTGGGACAGTGGGATTAGTTTGGGGACTGACACAGGGCTGTGGGGAGAGAGTGGGACAGTGGGATTAGTTTGGGGACTGACACAGGGCTATGGGGAGAGAGTGGGACAGTGGGATTAGTTTGGGGACTGATACAGGGCTGTGGGGAGAGAGTGGGACAGTTGGATTAGTTTGGGGACTGACACAGGGCTGTGGGGAGAGAGTGGGACAGTGGGATTAGTTTGGGGACTGACACGGCTGTGGGACAGTGGGATTAGTATGGGAACTGACACAGGGTTGTGGGACAGTGGGATTAGTATGGGGACCGACACAGGGATGTGGGACAGTGGGATTAGTATGGGGACTGACACAGGGTTGTGGGACAGTGGGATTAGTATGGGGACTGACACAGGGTTGTGGGACAGTGGGATTAGTTTGGGTTTGACACAGGACTACGGGGAGAGAGTGGGACAGTGGGATTAGTTTGGGGACAGACACAGGGCTGTGGGGAGAGAGTGGGACAGTGGGATTAGTTTGGGGACTGACACAGGGCTGTGGGGAGAGAGTGGGACAGTGGGATTAGTTTGGGTTTGACAGGGCTGTGGGGAGAGAGTGGGACAGTGGGATTAGTTTGGGTTTGACACAGGGCTGTGGAGAGAGAGTGGGACAGTGGGATTAGTTTGGGGACTGACACAGGGCTGTGGGGAGAGAGTGGGACAGTGGGATTAGTTTGGGGACTGACACAGGGCTGTGGGGAGAGAGTGGGACAGTGGGATTAGTTTGGGGACTGACACAGTGCTGTGGGGAGAGAGTGGGACAGTGGGATTAGTTTGGGGACTGACACAGGGCTGTGGGGAGAGAGTGGGACAGTGGGATTAGTTTGGGGACTGACACAGGGCTGTGGGGAGAGAGTGGGACAGTGGGATTAGTTTGGGGACTGACACAGGGCTCTGGAGAGAGAGTGGGACAGTGGGATTAGTTTGGGGACTGACACAGGGCTGTGGGGAGAGAGTGGGACATTGGGATTAGTTTGGGGACTGACACAGGGCTATGGGGAGAGATTGGGACAGTGGGATTAGTTTGGGGACTGACACAGGGGTGTGGGGAGAGAGTGGGACAGTGGGATTAGTTTGGGGACTGACACAGGGCTGTGGGGAGAGAGTGGGACAGTGGGATTAGTTTGGGGACTGACACAGGGCTATCGGGAGAGAGTGGGACAGTGGGATTAGTTTGGGGACTGATACAGGGCTGTGGGGAGAGAGTGGGACAGTTGGATTAGTTTGGGGACTGACACAGGGCTGTGGGGAGAGAGTGGGACAGTGGGATTAGTTTGGGGACTGACACGGCTGTGGGGAGAGAGTGGGACAGTGGGATTAGTTTGGGGACTGACACAGGGCTGTGGGGAGAGAGTGGGACAGTGGGATTAGTTTGGGGACTGACACAGGGTTGTGGGACAGTGGGATTAGTTTGGGGACTGACACAGGGTTGTGGGACAGTGGGATTAGTATGGGAACTGACACAGGGTTGTGGGACAGTGGGATTAGTATGGGGACCGACACAGGGATGTGGGACAGTGGGATTAGTATGGGGACTGACACAGGGTTGTGGGACAGTGGGATTAGTATGGGGACTGACACAGGGTTGTGGGACAGTGGGATTAGTTTGGGTTTGACACAGGACTACGGGGAGAGAGTGGGACAGTGGGATTAGTTTGGGGACAGACACAGGGCTGTGGGGAGAGAGTGGGACAGTGGGATTAGTTTGGGGACTGACACAGGGCTGTGGGGAGAGAGTGGGACAGTGGGATTAGTTTGGGTTTGACAGGGCTGTGGGGAGAGAGTGGGACAGTGGGATTAGTTTGGGTTTGACACAGGGCTGTGGGGAGAGAGTGGGACAGTGGGATTTGTTTGGGGACTGACACAGGGCTGTGGGGAGAGAGTGGGTCAGTGGGATTAGTTTGGGGACTGACACAGGGCTGTGGGGAGAGAGTGGGACAGTGGGATTAGTTTGGGGACTGACACAGGGCTGTGGGGAGAGAGTGGGACAGTGGGATTAGTTTGGGGACTGACGCAGGGCTGTGGGGAGACAATGGGACAGTGGGATTAGTTTGGGGACAGACACAGGGCTGTCGGGAGAGAGTGTGACAGTGGGATTAGTTTGGGGACTGACACAGGTCTGTGGGAGGGAGTGGGACAGTGGGATTAGATTGGGGACTGACACAGGGCTGTGGGAGGGAGTGGGACAGTGGGATTAGTTTGGGGACAGACACAGGGCTGTGGGGAGAGAGTGGGACAGTGGGATTAGTTTGGGGACTGACACAGGGATGTGGGGAGAGAGTGGGACAGTGGAATTAGTTCGGGGACTGACACAGGGCTGTGGGGAGAGAGTGGGTCAGTGGGATTAGTTCGGGGACTGACACAGGGCTGTGGGGAGAGAGTGGGTCAGTGGGATTAGTTTGGGGACTGACGCAGGGCTGTGGGGAGAGAGTGGGACAGTGGGATTAGTTCGGGGACTGACACAGGGCTGTGGGGAGAGAGTGGGACAGTGGGATTAGTTTGGGGACTGACACAGGGCTGTGGGGAGAGAGTGGGACTGTGGGATTAGGTTGGGGACTGTCACAGGGCTGTGGGGAGAGAGTGGGACAGTGGGATTAGTTTGGGGACTGACACAGGGGTGTGGGGAGAGAGTGGGACAGTAGGATTAGTTTGGGGACTGACACAGGGCCGTGGGGAGAGAGTGGGACAGTGGGATTAGTTTGGGGACTGACACAGGGCTGTGGGGAGAGAGTGGGACAGTGGGATTAGATTGGGAACTGACACAGGGCTGTGGGGAGAGAGTGGGACAGTGGGATTAGTTTGGGGACAGACACAGGGCTGTGGGGAGAGAGTGGGACAGTGGGATTAGATTGGGAACTGACACAGGGCTGTGGGGAGAGAGTGGGACAGTGGGATTACCTTGGGGACAGACACAGGGCTGTGGGGAGAGAGTGGGACAGTGGGATTAGTTTGGGGACTGACACAGGGCTGTGGGGAGAGAGTGGGACAGTGGGATTAGTTCGGGGAATGACACAGGGCTGTGGGGAGAGAGTGGGACAGTGGGATTAGTTTGGGGACAAACACAGGGCTGTGGGGAGAGAGTGGGACAGTGGGATTAGTTTGGGGACTGACACAGGGCTGTGGGGAGAGAGTGGGACAGTGGGATTAGTTTGGGGACTGACACAGGGCTGTGGGGAGAGAGTGGGTCAGTGGGATTAGTTCGGGGACTGACACAGGGCTGTGGGGAGAGAGTGGGACAGTGGGATTAGTTCGGGGACTGACACAGGGCTGTGGGGAGAGAGTGGGACAGTGGGATTAGTTTGGGGTTTGACACAGGGTTGTGGGAGAGAGTGGGTCAGTGGGATTAGTTTGGGGACTGACACAGGGATGTGGGGAGAGAGTGGGACAGTGGGATTAGTTTGTGGACTGACACAGGGCTGTGGGGAGAGTGTGGGACAGTGGGATTAGTTTGGGGACTGACTCAGGGCTGTGGGGAGAGAGTGGGACAGTGGGATTAGTTTGGGGACTGACACAGGACTGTGGGGAGAGAGTAGGACAGAGGGAGTAGTTTGGGGACTGACACAGGGCTGTGGGGAGAGAGTGGGACAGTGGGATTAGTTTGGGGACTGACACAGGGATGTGGGGAGAGAGTGGGACAGTGGGATTAGTTTGGGGACTGACACAGGGCTGTGGGGAGAGAGTGGGACAGTGGGATTAGTTTGGGGACTGACACAGGACTGTGGGGAGAGAGTGGGACAGTGGGATTAGTTTGGGGACTGACACAGGGCTGTGGGGAGAGAGTGGGACAGTGGGATTAGTTTGGGGACTGACACAGGGATGTGGGGAGAGAGTGGGACAGTGGGATTAGTTTGGGGACTGACACAGGGCTGTGGGGAGAGAGTGGGACAGTGGGATTAGTTTGGGGACTGACACAGGGCTGTGGGGAGAGAGTGGGACAGTGGGATTAGTTTGGGGACTGACACAGGGCTGTGGGGAGAGAGTGGAACAGTGGGATTAGTTTGGGGACTGACACAGGGCTGTGGGGAGAGAGTGGGACAGTGGGATTAGTTTGGGGACTGACACAGGGCTGTGGGGAGAGAGTGGGACAGTAGGATTAGTTTGGGGACTGACACAGGGCTGTGGGGAGAGAGTGGGACAGTGTGATTAGTTTGGGGACTGACACAGGGCTGTGGGGAGAGAGTGGGACAGTGGGATTAGTTTGGGGACTGACACAGGGCTGTGGGGAGAGAGTGGGTCAGTGGGATTAGTTTGGGGACTGACACAGGGCTCTGGGGAGAGAGTGGGACAGTGGGATTAGTTTGGGGACTGACACAGGGCTGTGGGGAGAGAGTGGGACAGTGGGATTAGTTCGGGGAATGACACAGGGCTGTGGGGAGAGAGTGGGACAGTGGGATTAGTTTGGGAACAGACACAGGGCTGTGGGGAGAGAGTGGGACAGTGGGATTAGTTTGGGGACTGACACAGGGCTGTGGGGAGAGAGTGGGACAGTGGGATTAGTTTGGGGACTGACACAGGGCTGTGGGGAGAGAGTGGGACAGTGGGATTAGATTGGGGACTGACACAGGGCTGTGGGGAGAGAATGGGACAGAGGGATTAGTTTGGGGACTGACACAGGGCTGTGGGGAGAGAGTGGGAGAATGGGATTAGTTTGCGGACTGACAGGGTTGTGGGGAGAGAGTGGGACAGTGGGATTAGTTTGGGGACTGACACAGGGCTGTGGGGAGAGATTGGGACAGTGGGATTAGTTTGGGGACTGACACAGGGCTGTGGGGAGAGAGTGGGACAGTGGGATTAGTTTGGGGACTGACACAGGGCTGTGGGGAGAGAGTGGGACAGTGGGATTAGATTGGGGACTGACACAGGGCTGTGGGGAGAGAATGGGACAGAGGGATTAGTTTGGGGACTGACACAGGGCTGTGGGGAGAGAGTGGGACAGTGGGATTAGTTTGGGGACTGACAGGGCTGTGGGGAGAGAGTGGGACAGTGGGATTAGTTTGGGGACTGACACAGGGATGTGGGGAGAGAGTGGGACAGTGGGATTAGTTTGGGGACTGACACAGGGCTGTGGGGAGAGAGTGGGACAGTGGGATTAGTTTGGGGACTGACACAGGGCTGTGGGGAGAGAGTGTGACAGTGGGATTAGTTTGGGGACTGACACAGGGCTGTGGGGAGAGAGTGGGACAGTGGGATTAGTTTGGGGACTGACACAGGGCTGTGGGGAGAGAGTGGGACAGTGGGATTAGTTTGGGGACTGACACAGGGCTGTGGGGAGAGAGTGGGACAGTGGGATTAGTTTGGGGACTGACACAGGGCTGTGCGGAGAGAGTGGGACAGTGGGATTAGTTTGGGGACTGACACAGGGCTGTGGGGAGAGAGTGGGACAGTGGGATTAGTTTGGGGACTGACACAGGGCTGTGGGGAGAGAGTGGGACAGTGGGATTAGTTTGGGGACTGACACAGGGCTGTGGGGAGAGAGTGGGACAGTGGGATTAGTTTGGGGACTGACACAGGGCTGTGGGGAGAGAGTGGGACAGTGGGATTAGTTTGGGGACTGACACAGGGCTGTGGGGAGAGAGTGGGACAGTGGGATTAGTTTGGGGACTGACACAGGGCTATGGGGAGAGAGTGGGACAGTGGGATTAGTTTGGGGACTGACACAGGGGTGTGGGGAGAGAGTGGGACAGTGGGATTAGTTTGGGGACTGACACAGGGCTGTGGGGAGAGAGTGGGACAGTGGGATTAATTTGGGGACTGACACAGGGCTATGGGGAGAGAGTGGGACAGTGGGATTAGTTTGGGGACTGACTCAGGGCTGTGGGGAGAGAGTGGGACAGTGGGATTAGTTTGGGGACTGACACAGGACTGTGGGGAGAGAGTGGGACAGAGGGAGTAGTTTGGGGACTGACACAGGGCTGTGGGGAGAGTGTGGGACAGTGGGATTAGTTTGGGGACTGACACAGGGCTGTGGGGAGAGTGTGGGACAGTGGGATTAGATTGGGAACTGACACAGGGCTGTGGGGAGAGTGTGGGACAGTGGGATTAGATTGGGAACTGACACAGGGCTGTGGGGAGAGAGTGGGACAGTGGGATTAGTTTGGGGACTGACACAGGGCTGTGGGGAGAGAGTGGGACAGTGGGATTAGTTTGGGGACTGACACAGGGCTGTGGGGAGAGAGTGGGACTGTGGGATTAGTTTGGGGACTGACACAGGGCTGTGGGGAGAGAGTGGGACAGTGGGATTAGTTTGGGGACTGACACAGGGCTGTGGGGAGAGAGTGGGACAGTGGGATTAGTTTGGGGACTGACACAGGGCTGTGGGGAGAGGGTGGGACTGTGGGATTTGTTTGGGGACTGGCACAGGGCTGTGGGGAGAGAGTGGGACAGTGGGATTAGTTTGGGCACAGACACAGGGCTGTGGGGAGAGAGTGGGACAGTGGGATTAGATTGGGAACTGACACAGGGCTGTGGGGAGAGAGTGGGACAGTGGGATTAGTTTGGGGACAGACACAGGGCTGTGGGGAGAGAGTGGGACAGTGGGATTAGTTTGGGGACTGACACAGGGCTGTGGGGAGAGAGTGGGACAGTGGGATTAGTTCGGGGAATGACACAGGGCTGTGGGGAGAGAGTGGGACAGTGGGATTAGTTTGGGGACTGACACAGGGCTGTGGGGAGAGAGTGGGACAGTGGGATTAGTTTGGGGACTGACACAGGGCTGTGGGGAGAGTGTGGGACAGTGGGATTAGTTTGGGGACTGACACAGGGCAGTGGGGAGAGAGTGGGTCAGTGGGATTAGTTCGGGGACTGACAGGGCTGTGGGGAGAGAGTGGGACAGTGGGATTAGTTCGGGGACTGACACAGGGCTGTGGGGAGAGAGTGGGACAGTGGGATTAGTTTGGGGTTTGACACAGGGTTGTGGGAGAGGGTGGGTCAGTGGGATTAGTTTGGGGACTGACACAGGGATGTGGGGAGAGAGTGGGACAGTGGGATTAGTTTGGGTTTGACACAGGGTTGTGGGACAGAGTGGGTCAGTGGGATTAGTTTGGGGACTGACACAGGGCTGTGGTGAGAGAGTGGGACAGTGGGATTAGTTTGGGTTTGACACAGGGTTGTGGGAGAGAGTGGGTCAGTGGGATTAGTTTGGGGACTGACACAGGGCTGTGGTGAGAGAGTGGGACAGTGGGATTAGTTTGGGGTTTGACACAGGGTTGTGGGGAGAGAGTGGGTCAGTGGGATTAGATTGGGGACTGACACAGGGCTGTGGGGAGAGAATGGGACAGAGGGATTAGTTTGAGGACTGACACAGGGCTGTGGGGAGAGAGTGGGACAGTGGGATTAGTTTGGGGACTGACAGGGCTGTGGGGAGAGAGTGGGACAGTGGGATTAGTTTGGGGACTGACACAGGGCTGTGGGGAGAGAGTGGGACAGTGGGATTAGATTGGGGACTGACACAGGGCTGTGGGGAGAGAGTGGGACAGTGGGATTAGATTGGGGACTGACACAGGGCTGTGGGGAGAGAATGGGACAGAGGGATTAGTTTGGGGACTGACACAGGGCTGTGGGGAGAGAGTGGGACAATGGGATTAGTTTGCGGACTGACAGGGCTGTGGGGAGAGAGTGGGACAGTGGGATTAGTTTGGGGACTGACAGGGCTGTGGGGAGAGATTGGGACAGTGGGATTAGTTTGGGGACTGACACAGGGCTGTGGGGAGAGAGTGGGACAGTGGGATTAGTTTGGGGACTGACAGGGCTGTGGGGAGAGAGTGGGACAGTGGGATTAGTTTGGGGACTGACACAGGGATGTGGGGAGAGAGTGGGACAGTGGGATTAGTTTGGGGACTGACACAGGGCTGTGGGGAGAGAGTGGGACAGTGGGATTAGTTTGGGGACTGACACAGGGCTGTGGGGAGAGAGTGGGACAGTGGGATTAGTTTGGGGACTGACACAGGGCTGTGGGGAGAGAGTGGGACAGTGGGATTAGTTTGGGGACTGACACAGGGCTGTGGGGAGAGAGTGGGACAGTGGGATTAGTTTGGGGACTGACACAGGGCTGTGGGGAGAGAGTGGGACTGTGGGATTAGTTTGGGGACTGACACAGGGCTGTGGGGAGAGAGTGGGACAGTGGGATTAGTTTGGGGACTGACACAGGGCTGTGGGGAGAGAGTGGGACAGTGGGATTAGTTTGGGGACTGACACAGGGCTGTGGGGAGAGAGTGGGACTGTGGGATTTGTTTGGGGACTGACACAGGGCTGTGGGGAGAGAGTGGGACAGTGGGATTAGTTTGGGCACAGACACAGGGCTGTGGGGAGAGAGTGGGACAGTGGGATTAGATTGGGAACTGACACAGGGCTGTGGGGAGAGAGTGGGACAGTGGGATTAGTTTGGGGACAGACACAGGGCTGTGGGGAGAGAGTGGGACAGTGGGATTAGTTTGGGGACTGACACAGGGCTGTGGGGAGAGAGTGGGACAGTGGGATTAGTTCGGGGAATGACACAGGGCTGTGGGGAGAGAGTGGGACAGTGGGATTAGTTTGGGGACTGACACAGGGCTGTGGGGAGAGAGTGGGACAGTGGGATTAGTTTGGGGACTGACACAGGGCTGTGGGGAGAGTGTGGGACAGTGGGATTAGTTTGGGGACTGACACAGGGCAGTGGGGAGAGAGTGGGTCAGTGGGATTAGTTCGGGGACTGACAGGGCTGTGGGGAGAGAGTGGGACAGTGGGATTAGTTCGGGGACTGACACAGGGCTGTGGGGAGAGAGTGGGACAGTGGGATTAGTTTGGGGTTTGACACAGGGTTGTGGGAGAGGGTGGGTCAGTGGGATTAGTTTGGGGACTGACACAGGGATGTGGGGAGAGAGTGGGACAGTGGGATTAGTTTGGGTTTGACACAGGGTTGTGGGAGAGAGTGGGTCAGTGGGATTAGTTTGGGGACTGACACAGGGCTGTGGTGAGAGAGTGGGACAGTGGGATTAGTTTGGGTTTGACACAGGGTTGTGGGAGAGAGTGGGTCAGTGGGATTAGTTTGGGGACTGACACAGGGCTGTGGTGAGAGAGTGGGACAGTGGGATTAGTTTGGGGTTTGACACAGGGTTGTGGGGAGAGAGTGGGTCAGTGGGATTAGATTGGGGACTGACACAGGGCTGTGGGGAGAGAATGGGACAGAGGGATTAGTTTGAGGACTGACACAGGGCTGTGGGGAGAGAGTGGGACAGTGGGATAAGTTTGGGGACTGACAGGGCTGTGGGGAGAGAGTGGGACAGTGGGATTAGTTTGGGGACTGACACAGGGCTGTGGGGAGAGAGTGGGACAGTGGGATTAGATTGGGGACTGACACAGGGCTGTGGGGAGAGAGTGGGACAGTGGGATTAGATTGGGGACTGACACAGGGCTGTGGGGAGAGAATGGGACAGAGGGATTAGTTTGGGGACTGACACAGGGCTGTGGGGAGAGAGTGGGACAATGGGATTAGTTTGCGGACTGACAGGGCTGTGGGGAGAGAGTGGGACAGTGGGATTAGTTTGGGGACTGACAGGGCTGTGGGGAGAGATTGGGACAGTGGGATTAGTTTGGGGACTGACACAGGGCTGTGGGGAGAGAGTGGGACAGTGGGATTAGTTTGGGGACTGACACAGGGCTGTGGGGAGAGAGTGGGACAGTGGGATTAGATTGGGGACTGACACAGGGCTGTGGGGAGAGAATGGGACAGAGGGATTATTTTGGGGACAGACACAGGGCTGTGGGGAGAGAGTGGGACAGTGGGATTAGTTTGGGGACTGACAGGGTTGTGGGGAGAGAGTGGGACAGTGGGATTAGTTTGGGGACTGACACAGGGATGTGGGGAGAGAGTGGGACAGTGGGATTAGTTTGGGGACTGACACAGGGCTGTGGGGAGAGAGTGGGACAGTGGGATTAGTTTGGGGACTGACACAGGGCTGTGGGGAGAGAGTGGGACAGTGGGATTAGTTTGGGGACTGACACAGGGCTGTGGGGAGAGAGTGGGACAGTGGGATTAGTTTGGGGACTGACACAGGGCTGTGGGGAGAGAGTGGGACAGTGGGATTAGTTTGGGGACTGACACAGGGCTGTGGGGAGAGAGTGGGACAGTGGGATTAGTTTGGGGACTGACACAGGGCTGTGGGGAGAGAGTGGGACAGTGGGATTAGTTTGGGGACTGACACAGGGCTGTGGGGAGAGAGTGGGACAGTGGGATTAGTTTGGGGACTGACACAGGGCTGTGGGGAGAGAGTGGGACAGTGGGATTAGTTTGGGGACTGACACAGGGCTGTGGGGAGAGAGTGGGACAGTGGGATTAGTTTGGGGACTGACACAGGGCTGTGGGGAGAGAGTGGGACAGTGGGATTAGTTTGGGGACTGACACAGGGCTGTGGGGAGAGAGTGGGACAGTGGGATTAGTTTGGGAACAAACACAGGGCTGTGGGGAGAGAGTGGGACAGTGGGATTAGTTTGGGGACTGACACAGGGCTGTGGGGAGAGAGTGGGACAGTGGGATTAGTTTGGGGACTGACACAGGGCTGTGGGGAGAGAGTGGGACAGTGGGATTAGTTTGGGGACTGACACAGGGCTGTGGGGAGAGAGTGGGTCAGTGGGATTAGTTCGGGGACTGACACAGGGCTGTGGGGAGAGAGTGGGACAGTGGGATTAGTTCGGGGACTGACACAGGGCTGTGGGGAGAGACTGGGACAGTGGGATTAGTTTGGGGTTTGACACAGGGTTGTGGGAGAGAGTGGGTCAGTGGGATTAGTTTGGGGACTGACACAGGGATGTGGGGAGAGAGTGGGTCAGTGGGATTAGTTCGGGGACTGACACAGGGCTGTGGGGAGAGAGTGGGACAGTGGGATTAGTTCGGGGACTGACACAGGGCTGTGGGGAGAGAGTGGGACAGTGGGATTAGTTTGGGGTTTGACACAGGGTTGTGGGAGAGAGTGGGTCAGTGGGATTAGTTTGGGGACTGACACAGGGATGTGGGGAGAGAGTGGGACAGTGGGATTAGTTTGTGGACTGACACAGGGCTGTGGGGAGAGTGTGGGACAGTGGGATTAGTTTGGGGACTGACTCAGGGCTGTGGGGAGAGAGTGGGACAGTGGGATTAGTTTGGGGACTGACACAGGACTGTGGGGAGAGAGTGGGACAGAGGGAGTAGTTTGGGGACTGACACAGGGCTGTGGGGAGAGTGTGGGACAGTGGGATTAGTTTGGGGACTGACACAGGACTACGGGGAGAGAGTGGGACAGTGGGATTAGTTTGGGGACTGACACAGGGCTGTGGGGAGAGAGTGGGACAGTGGGATTAGTTCGGGGACTGACACAGGGCTGTGGGGAGAGTGTGGGACAGTGGGATTAGATTGGGAACTGACACAGGGCTGTGGGGAGAGTGTGGGACAGTGGGATTAGATTGGGAACTGACACAGGGCTGTGGGGAGAGAGTGGGACAGTGGGATTAGTTTGGGCACAGACACAGGGCTGTGGGGAGAGAGTGGGACAGTGGGATTAGATTGGGAACTGACACAGGGCTGTGGGGAGAGAGTGGGACAGTGGGATTAGTTTGGGGACAGACACAGGGCTGTGGGGAGAGAGTGGGACAGTGGGATTAGTTTGGGGACTGACACAGGGCTGTGGGGAGAGAGTGGGACAGTGGGATTAGTTCGGGGAATGACACAGGGCTGTGGGGAGAGAGTGGGACAGTGGGATTAGTTTGGGGACTGACACAGGGCTGTGGGGAGAGAGCGGGACAGTGGGATTAGTTTGGGGACTGACACAGGGCTGTGGGGAGAGAGTGGGACAGTGGGATTAGTTTGGGGACTGACACAGGGCAGTGGGGAGAGAGTGGGTCAGTGGGATAAGTTCGGGGACTGACACAGGGCTGTGGGGAGAGAGTGGGACAGTGGGATTAGTTCGGGGACTGACACAGGGCTGTGGGGAGAGAGTGGGACAGTGGGATTAGTTTGGGGTTTGACACAGGGTTGTGGGAGAGAGTCGGTCAGTGGGATTAGTTTGGGGACTGACACAGGGATGTGGGGAGAGAGTGGGACAGTGGGATTAGTTTGGGTTTGACACGGTTGTGGGAGAGAGTGGGTCAGTGGGATTAGTTTGGGGACTGACACAGGGCTGTGGTGAGAGAGTGGGACAGTGGGATTAGTTTGGGTTTGACACAGGGTTGTGGGAGAGAGTGGGTCAGTGGGATTAGTTTGGGGACTGACACAGGGCTGTGGTGAGAGAGTGGGACAGTGGGATTAGTTTGGGGTTTGACACAGGGTTGTGGGGAGAGAGTGGGTCAGTGGGATTAGATTGGGGACTGACACAGGGCTGTGGGGAGAGAATGGGACAGAGGGATTAGTTTGGGGACTGACACAGGGCTGTGGGGAGAGAGTGGGACAGTGGGATTAGATTGGGGACTGACACAGGGCTGTGGGGAGAGAATGGGACAGAGGGATTAGTTTGGGGACTGACACAGGGCTGTGGGGAGAGAGTGGGACAGTGGGATTAGTTTGGGGACTGACAGGGCTGTGGGGAGAGAGTGGGACAGTGGGATTAGTTTGGGGACTGACACAGGGCTGTGGGGAGAGAGTGGGACAGTGGGATTAGATTGGGGACTGACACAGGGCTGTGGGGAGAGAGTGGGACAGTGGGATTAGATTGGGGACTGACACAGGGCTGTGGGGAGAGAATGGGACAGAGGGATTAGTTTGGGGACTGACACAGGGCTGTGGGGAGAGAGTGGGACAATGGGATTAGTTTGCGGACTGACAGGGTTGTGGGGAGAGAGTGGGACAGTGGGATTAGTTTGGGGACTGACACAGGGCTGTGGGGAGAGATTGGGACAGTGGGATTAGTTTGGGGACTGACACAGGGCTGTGGGGAGAGAGTGGGTCAGTGGGATTAGTTTGGGGACTGACACAGGGCTGTGGGGAGAGAGTGGGACAGTGGGATTAGATTGGGGACTGACACAGGGCTGTGGGGAGAGAATGGGACAGAGGGATTAGTTTGGGGACTGACACAGGGCTGTGGGGAGAGAGTGGGACAGTGGGATTAGTTTGGGGACTGACAGGGCTGTGGGGAGAGAGTGGGACAGTGGGATTAGTTTGGGGACTGACACAGGGATGTGGGGAGAGAGTGGGACAGTGGGATTAGTTTGGGGACTGACACAGGGCTGTGGGGAGAGAGTGGGACAGTGGGATTAGTTTGGGGACTGACACAGGGCTGTGGGGAGAGAGTGTGACAGTGGGATTAGTTTGGGGACTGACACAGGGCTGTGGGGAGAGAGTGGGACAGTGGGATTAGTTTGGGGACTGACACAGGGCTGTGGGGAGAGAGTGGGACAGTGGGATTAGTTTGGGGACTGACACAGGGCTGTGGGGAGAGAGTGGGACAGTGGGATTAGTTTGGGGACTGACACAGGGCTGTGCGGAGAGAGTGGGACAGTGGGATTAGTTTGGGGACTGACACAGGGCTGTGGGGAGAGAGTGGGACAGTGGGATTAGTTTGGGGACTGACACAGGGCTGTGGGGAGAGAGTGGGACAGTGGGATTAGTTTGGGGACTGACACAGGGCTGTGGGGAGAGAGTGGGACAGTGGGATTAGTTTGGGGACTGACACAGGGCTGTGGGGAGAGAGTGGGACAGTGGGATTAGTTTGGGGACTGACACAGGGCTGTGGGGAGAGAGTGGGACAGTGGGATTAGTTTGGGGACTGACACAGGGCTATGGGGAGAGAGTGGGACAGTGGGATTAGTTTGGGGACTGACACAGGGGTGTGGGGAGAGAGTGGGACAGTGGGATTAGTTTGGGGACTGACACAGGGCTGTGGGGAGAGAGTGGGACAGTGGGATTAGTTTGGGGACTGACACAGGGCTATGGGGAGAGAGTGGGACAGTGGGATTAGTTTGGGGACTGACTCAGGGCTGTGGGGAGAGAGTGGGACAGTGGGATTAGTTTGGGGACTGACACAGGACTGTGGGGAGAGAGTGGGACAGAGGGAGTAGTTTGGGGACTGACACAGGGCTGTGGGGAGAGTGTGGGACAGTGGGATTAGTTTGGGGACTGACACAGGGCTGTGGGGAGAGTGTGGGACAGTGGGATTAGATTGGGAACTGACACAGGGCTGTGGGGAGAGTGTGGGACAGTGGGATTAGATTGGGAACTGACACAGGGCTGTGGGGAGAGAGTGGGACAGTGGGATTAGTTTGGGGACTGACACAGGGCTGTGGGGAGAGAGTGGGACAGTGGGATTAGTTTGGGGACTGACACAGGGCTGTGGGGAGAGAGTGGGACAGTGGGATTAGTTTGGGGACTGACACAGGGCTGTGGGGAGAGAGTGGGACAGTGGGATTAGTTTGGGGACTGACACAGGGCTGTGGGGAGAGAGTGGGACTGTGGGATTTGTTTGGGGACTGACACAGGGCTGTGGGGAGAGAGTGGGACAGTGGGATTAGTTTGGGCACAGACACAGGGCTGTGGGGAGAGAGTGGGACAGTGGGATTAGATTGGGAACTGACACAGGGCTGTGGGGAGAGAGTGGGACAGTGGGATTAGTTTGGGGACAGACACAGGGCTGTGGGGAGAGAGTGGGACAGTGGGATTAGTTTGGGGACTGACACAGGGCTGTGGGGAGAGAGTGGGACAGTGGGATTAGTTCGGGGAATGACACAGGGCTGTGGGGAGAGAGTGGGACAGTGGGATTAGTTTGGGGACTGACACAGGGCTGTGGGGAGAGAGTGGGACAGTGGGATTAGTTTGGGGACTGACACAGGGCTGTGGGGAGAGTGTGGGACAGTGGGATTAGTTTGGGGACTGACACAGGGCAGTGGGGAGAGAGTGGGTCAGTGGGATTAGTTCGGGGACTGACAGGGCTGTGGGGAGAGAGTGGGACAGTGGGATTAGTTCGGGGACTGACACAGGGCTGTGGGGAGAGAGTGGGACAGTGGGATTAGTTTGGGGTTTGACACAGGGTTGTGGGAGAGGGTGGGTCAGTGGGATTAGTTTGGGGACTGACACAGGGATGTGGGGAGAGAGTGGGACAGTGGGATTAGTTTGGGTTTGACACAGGGTTGTGGGAGAGAGTGGGTCAGTGGGATTAGTTTGGGGACTGACACAGGGCTGTGGTGAGAGAGTGGGACAGTGGGATTAGTTTGGGTTTGACACAGGGTTGTGGGAGAGAGTGGGTCAGTGGGATTAGTTTGGGGACTGACACAGGGCTGTGGTGAGAGAGTGGGACAGTGGGATTAGTTTGGGGTTTGACACAGGGTTGTGGGGAGAGAGTGGGTCAGTGGGATTAGATTGGGGACTGACACAGGGCTGTGGGGAGAGAATGGGACAGAGGGATTAGTTTGAGGACTGACACAGGGCTGTGGGGAGAGAGTGGGACAGTGGGATTAGTTTGGGGACTGACAGGGCTGTGGGGAGAGAGTGGGACAGTGGGATTAGTTTGGGGACTGACACAGGGCTGTGGGGAGAGAGTGGGACAGTGGGATTAGATTGGGGACTGACACAGGGCTGTGGGGAGAGAGTGGGACAGTGGGATTAGATTGGGGACTGACACAGGGCTGTGGGGAGAGAATGGGACAGAGGGATTAGTTTGGGGACTGACACAGGGCTGTGGGGAGAGAGTGGGACAATGGGATTAGTTTGCGGACTGACAGGGCTGTGGGGAGAGAGTGGGACAGTGGGATTAGTTTGGGGACTGACAGGGCTGTGGGGAGAGATTGGGACAGTGGGATTAGTTTGGGGACTGACACAGGGCTGTGGGGAGAGAGTGGGACAGTGGGATTAGTTTGGGGACTGACACAGGGCTGTGGGGAGAGAGTGGGACAGTGGGATTAGATTGGGGACTGACACAGGGCTGTGGGGAGAGAATGGGACCGAGGGATTATTTTGGGGACAGACACAGGGCTGTGGGGGAGAGAGTGGGACAGTGGGATTAGTTTGGGGACTGACAGGGCTGTGGGGAGAGAGTGGGACAGTGGGATTAGTTTGGGGACTGACACAGGGATGTGGGGAGAGAGTGGGACAGTGGGATTAGTTTGGGGACTGACACAGGGCTGTGGGGAGAGAGTGGGACAGTGGGATTAGTTTGGGGACTGACACAGGGCTGTGGGGAGAGAGTGGGACAGTGGGATTAGTTTGGGGACTGACACAGGGCTGTGGGGAGAGAGTGGGACAGTGGGATTAGTTTGGGGACTGACACAGGGCTGTGGGGAGAGAGTGGGACAGTGGGATTAGTTTGGGGACTGACACAGGGCTGTGGGGAGAGAGTGGGACTGTGGGATTAGTTTGGGGACTGACACAGGGCTGTGGGGAGAGAGTGGGACAGTGGGATTAGTTTGGGGACTGACACAGGGCTGTGGGGAGAGAGTGGGACAGTGGGATTAGTTTGGGGACTGACACAGGGCTGTGGGGAGAGAGTGGGACTGTGGGATTTGTTTGGGGACTGACACAGGGCTGTGGGGAGAGAGTGGGACAGTGGGATTAGTTTGGGCACAGACACAGGGCTGTGGGGAGAGAGTGGGACAGTGGGATTAGATTGGGAACTGACACAGGGCTGTGGGGAGAGAGTGGGACAGTGGGATTAGTTTGGGGACAGACACAGGGCTGTGGGGAGAGAGTGGGACAGTGGGATTAGTTTGGGGACTGACACAGGGCTGTGGGGAGAGAGTGGGACAGTGGGATTAGTTCGGGGAATGACACAGGGCTGTGGGGAGAGAGTGGGACAGTGGGATTAGTTTGGGGACTGACACAGGGCTGTGGGGAGAGAGTGGGACAGTGGGATTAGTTTGGGGACTGACACAGGGCTGTGGGGAGAGTGTGGGACAGTGGGATTAGTTTGGGGACTGACACAGGGCAGTGGGGAGAGAGTGGGTCAGTGGGATTAGTTCGGGGACTGACAGGGCTGTGGGGAGAGAGTGGGACAGTGGGATTAGTTCGGGGACTGACACAGGGCTGTGGGGAGAGAGTGGGACAGTGGGATTAGTTTGGGGTTTGACACAGGGTTGTGGGAGAGGGTGGGTCAGTGGGATTAGTTTGGGGACTGACACAGGGATGTGGGGAGAGAGTGGGACAGTGGGATTAGTTTGGGTTTGACACAGGGTTGTGGGAGAGAGTGGGTCAGTGGGATTAGTTTGGGGACTGACACAGGGCTGTGGTGAGAGAGTGGGACAGTGGGATTAGTTTGGGTTTGACACAGGGTTGTGGGAGAGAGTGGGTCAGTGGGATTAGTTTGGGGACTGACACAGGGCTGTGGTGAGAGAGTGGGACAGTGGGATTAGTTTGGGGTTTGACACAGGGTTGTGGGGAGGGAGTGGGTCAGTGGGATTAGATTGGGGACTGACACAGGGCTGTGGGGAGAGAATGGGACAGAGGGATTAGTTTGAGGACTGACACAGGGCTGTGGGGAGAGAGTGGGACAGTGGGATTAGTTTGGGGACTGACAGGGCTGTGGGGAGAGAGTGGGACAGTGGGATTAGTTTGGGGACTGACACAGGGCTGTGGGGAGAGAGTGGGACAGTGGGATTAGATTGGGGACTGACACAGGGCTGTGGGGAGAGAGTGGGACAGTGGGATAAGATTGGGGACTGACACAGGGCTGTGGGGAGAGAATGGGACAGAGGGATTAGTTTGGGGACTGACACAGGGCTGTGGGGAGAGAGTGGGACAATGGGATTAGTTTGCGGACTGACAGGGCTGTGGGGAGAGAGTGGGACAGTGGGATTAGTTTGGGGACTGACAGGGCTGTGGGGAGAGATTGGGACAGTGGGATTAGTTTGGGGACTGACACAGGGCTGTGGGGAGAGAGTGGGACAGTGGGATTAGTTTGGGGACTGACACAGGGCTGTGGGGAGAGAGTGGGACAGTGGGATTAGATTGGGGACTGACACAGGGCTGTGGGGAGAGAATGGGACAGAGGGATTATTTTGGGGACAGACACAGGGCTGTGGGGAGAGAGTGGGACAGTGGGATTAGTTTGGGGACTGACAGGGCTGTGGGGAGAGAGTGGGACAGTGGGATTAGTTTGGGGACTGACACAGGGATGTGGGGAGAGAGTGGGACAGTGGGATTAGTTTGGGGACTGACACAGGGCTGTGGGGAGAGAGTGGGACAGTGGGATTAGTTTGGGGACTGACACAGGGCTGTGGGGAGAGAGTGGGACAGTGGGATTAGTTTGGGGACTGACACAGGGCTGTGGGGAGAGAGTGGGACAGTGGGATTAGTTTGGGGACTGACACAGGGCTGTGGGGAGAGAGTGGGACAGTGGGATTAGTTTGGGGACTGACACAGGGCTGTGGGGAGAGAGTGGGACAGTGGGATTAGTTTGGGGACTGACACAGGGCTGTGGGGAGAGAGTGGGACAGTGGGATTAGTTTGGGGACTGACACAGGGCTGTGGGGAGAGAGTGGGACAGTGGGATTAGTTTGGGGACTGACACAGGGCTGTGGGGAGAGAGTGGGACAGTGGGATTAGTTTGGGGACTGACACAGGGCTGTGGGGAGAGAGTGGGACAGTGGGATTAGTTTGGGGACTGACACAGGGCTGTGGGGAGAGAGTGGGACAGTGGGATTAGTTTGGGGACTGACACAGGGCTGTGGGGAGAGAGTGGGACAGTGGGATTAGTTTGGGGACTGACACAGGGCTGTGGGGAGAGAGTGGGACAGTGGGATTAGTTTGGGGACTGACACAGGGCTATGGGGAGAGAGTGGGACAGTGGGATTAGTTTGGGGACTGACACAGGGGTGTGGGGAGAGAGTGGGACAGTGGGATTAGTTTGGGGACTGACACAGGGCTGTGGGGAGAGAGTGGGACAGTGGGATTAGTTTGGGGACTGACACAGGGCTATGGGGAGAGAGTGGGACAGTGGGATTAGTTTGGGGACTGATACAGGGCTGTGGGGAGAGAGTGGGACAGTTGGATTAGTTTGGGGACTGACACAGGGCTGTGGGGAGAGAGTGGGACAGTGGGATTAGTTTGGGGACTGACACGGCTGTGGGGAGAGAGTGGGACAGTGGGATTAGTTTGGGGACTGACACAGGGCTGTGGGGAGAGAGTGGGACAGTGGGATTAGTTTGGGGACTGACACAGGGTTGTGGGACAGTGGGATTAGTTTGGGGACTGACACAGGGTTGTGGGACAGTGGGATTAGTATGGGAACTGACACAGGGTTGTGGGACAGTGGGATTAGTATGGGGACTGACACAGGGATGTGGGACAGTGGGATTAGTATGGGGACTGACACAGGGTTGTGGGACAGTGGGATTAGTTTGGGTTTGACACAGGACTACGGGGAGAGAGTGGGACAGTGGGATTAGTTTGGGGACTGACACGGCTGTGGGGAGAGAGTGGGTCAGTGGGATTAGATTGGGGACTGACACAGGTCTGTGGGGAGAGAATGGGACAGAGGGATTAGTTTGGGGACTGACACAGGGCTGTGGGGAGAGAGTGGGACAGTGGGATTAGATTGGGGACTGACACAGGGCTGTGGGGAGAGAATGGGACAGAGGGATTAGTTTGGGGACTGACACAGGGCTGTGGGGAGAGAGTGGGACAGTGGGATTAGTTTGGGGACTGACAGGGCTGTGGGGAGAGAGTGGGACAGTGGGATTAGTTTGGGGACTGACACAGGGCTGTGGGGAGAGAGTGGGACAGTGGGATTAGATTGGGGACTGACACAGGGCTGTGGGGAGAGAGTGGGACAGTGGGATTAGATTGGGGACTGACACAGGGCTGTGGGGAGAGAATGGGACAGAGGGATTAGTTTGGGGACTGACACAGGGCTGTGGGGAGAGAGTGGGACAATGGGATTAGTTTGCGGACTGACAGGGCTGTGGGGAGAGAGTGGGACAGTGGGATTAGTTTGGGGACTGACAGGGCTGTGGGGAGAGATTGGGACAGTGGGATTAGTTTGGGGACTGACACAGGGCTGTGGGGAGAGAGTGGGACAGTGGGATTAGTTTGGGGACTGACACAGGGCTGTGGGGAGAGAGTGGGACAGTGGGATTAGATTGGGGACTGACACAGGGCTGTGGGGAGAGAATGGGACAGAGGGATTATTTTGGGGACTGACACAGGGCTGTGGGGAGAGAGTGGGACAGTGGGATTAGTTTGGGGAATGACACAGGGCTGTGGGGAGAGAGTGGGACAGTGGGATTAGTTTGGGGACTGACAGGGCTGTGGGGAGAGAGTGGGACAGTGGAATTAGTTTGGGGAATGACACAGGGCTGTGGGGAGAGAGTGGGACAGTGGGATTAGTATGGGGACTGACACAGGGTTGTGGGACAGTGGGATTAGTTCGGGGACTGACACAGGGCTGTGGGGAGAGAGTGGGACAGTGGGATTAGTTTGGGGACTGACACAGGGCTGTGGGGAGAGAGTGGGACAGTGGGATTAGTTTGGGGACTGACACAGGACTATGGGGAGAGAGTGGGTCAGTGGGATTAGTTTGGGGACTGACACAGGTCTGTGGGAGGGAGTGGGACAGTGGGTTAGTTTGGGGACAGACAGGGCTGTGCGGAGAGAATGGGACAGTTGGATTAGTTTGGGGACTGACACAGGGGTGTGGGGAGAGAGTGGGACAGTGGGATTAGTTTGGGGACTGATACAGGGCTGTGGGGAGAGAGTCGGACAGTGGGATTAGATTGGGGACTGACACAGGACTGTGGGGAGAGAGTGCGTCAGTGGGATTAGGTTGGGGACAGACACAGGGCTGTGGGGAGAGAGTGGGACAGTGGGATTAGATTGGGGACTGACACAGGGCTGTGGGGAGAGAGTGGGACAGTGGGATTAGTTTGGGGACTGACACAGGGATGTGGGGAGAGAGTGGGACAGTGGGATTAGTTTGGGGACTGACACATGGCTGTGGGGAGAGAGTGGGACAGTGGGATTAGTTTGGGGACTGACAGGCCTGTGGGGAGAGAGTGGGACAGTGGGATTAGTTTGGGGAATGACACAGGGCTGTGGGGAGAGAGTGGGACAGTGGGATTAGTATGGGGACTGACACAGGGTTGTGGGACAGTGGGATTAGTTCGGGGACTGACACAGGGCTGTGGGGAGAGAGTGGGACAGTGGGATTAGTTTGGGGACTGACACAGGGCTGTGGGGAGAGAGTGGGACAGTGGGATTAGTTTGGGGACTGACACAGGGCTGTGGGGAGAGAGTGGGACAGTGGGATTAGTTCGGGGACTGACGCAGGGTTGTGGGGAGAGAGTGGGATAGTGGGATTAGTTTGGGGACTGACACAGGGCTGTGGGGAGAGAGTGGGACAGTGGGATTAGTTTGGGGACTGACACAGGGCTGTGGGGAGTGAGTGGGACAGAGGGACAAGTTTGGGGACTGACACAGGGCTGTGGGGAGAGAGTGGGACAGTGGGATTAGTTTGGGGACTGACACAGGGATGTGCGACAGTGGGATTAGTTCGGGGATTGACACAGGGCTGTGGGGAGAGAGTGGGACAGTGGGATTAGTTTGGGGACTGACACAGGGCTCTGGAGAGAGAGTGGGACAGTGGGATTAGTTTGGGGACTGACACAGGGCTGAGGGGAGAGAGTGGGACAGTGGGATTAGTTTGGGGACTGACACAGGGCTGTGGGGAGAGAGTGGGACAGTGGGATTAGATTGGGGAATGACACAGGGCTGTGGGGAGAGAGTGGGACAGTGGGATTAGTTTGGGGACTGACACAGGGCTGTGGGGAGAGAGTGGGACAGTGGGATTAGTTTGGGGACTGACACAGGGCTGTGGGGAGAGAGTGGGACAGTGGGATTAGTTTGGGGACTGACACAGGACTATGGGTCAGTGGGATTAGTTTGGGGACTGACAGAGGGTTGTGGGACAGTGGGATAAGTTCAGTGACTGACACAGGTCTGTGGGGAGAGAGTGGGACAGTGGGATTAGTTTGGGGACTGACACAGGGCTGTGGGGAGAGAGTGGGACAGTAGGATTAGTTTGGGGACTGACACAGGGCTGTGGGGAGAGAGTGGGACAGTGCGATTAGTTTGGGGACTGACACAGGGTTGTGGGACAGTGGGATTACTTCAGGGACTGACACAGGGCTGTGGGGAGAGAGTGGGACAGTGGGATTAGTTTGGGGACTGACACAGGGCCGTGGGGAGAGAGTGGGACAGTGGGATAAGTTTGGGGACTGACACAGAGCTGTGGGGAGAGAGTGGGACAGTGGGATTAGTTTGGGGACT
This sequence comes from Hemitrygon akajei, assembly GCF_048418815.1. NCBI lineage: Eukaryota > Metazoa > Chordata > Chondrichthyes > Myliobatiformes > Dasyatidae > Hemitrygon > Hemitrygon akajei. The sequence continues at coordinate 297,779 of NW_027332076.1, forward strand.
GACACAGGACTATGGGGAGAGAGAGGGTCAGTGGGATTAGTTTGGGGACTGACACAGGTCTGTGGGAGGGAGTGGGACAGTGGGTTAATTTGGGGACTGACAGGGCTGTGGGGAGAGAATGGGACAGTTGGATTAGTTTGGGGACTGACACAGGGGTGTGGGGAGAGAGTGGGACAGTGGGATTAGTTTGGGGACTGATACAGGGCTGTGGGGAGAGAGTGGGACAGTGGGATTAGATTGGGGACTGACACAGGACTGTGGGGAGAGAGTGCGTCAGTGGGATTAGTTTGGGGACAGACACAGGGCTGTGGGGAGAGAGTGGGACAGTGGGATTAGATTGGGGACTGACACAGGGCTGTGGGGAGAGAGTGGGACAGTGGGATTAGTTTGGGGACTGACACAGGGATGTGGGGAGAGAGTGGGACAGTGGGATTAGTTTGGGGACTGACACATGGCTGTGGGGAGAGAGTGGGACAGTGGGATTAGTTTGGGGACTGACACAGGGTTGTGGGACAGTGGGATTAGTTCGGGGACTGACACAGGGCTGTGGGGAGAGAGTGGGACAGTGGGATTAGTTTGGGGACTGACACAGGACTATGGGGAGAGAGTGGGACAGTGGGATTAGTTTGGGGACTGACACAGGACTATGGGGAGAGAGTGGGACAGTGGGATTAGTTTGGGGACTGACACAGGGCTGTGGGGAGAGAGTGGGACAGTGGGATTAGATTGGGGAATGACACAGGGCTTTGGGGAGAGAGTGGGACAGTGGGATTAGTATGGGGACTGACACAGGGCTGTGGGGAGAGAGTGGGACAGTGGGATTAGTTTGGGGACTGACACAGGGATGTGGGGAGAGAGTGGGACAGTGGGATTAGTTTGGGGACTGACACATGGCTGTGGGGAGAGAGTGGGACAGTGGGATTAGTTTGGGGACTGACAGGCCTGTGGGGAGAGAGTGGGACAGTGGGATTAGTTTGGGGAATGACACAGGGCTGTGGGGAGAGAGTGGGACAGTGGGATTAGTATGGGGACTGACACAGGGTTGTGGGACAGTGGGATTAGTTCGGGGACTGACACAGGGCTGTGGGGAGAGAGTGGGACAGTGGGATTAGTTTGGGGACTGACACAGGGCTGTGGGGAGAGAGTGGGACAGTGGGATTAGTTTGGGGACTGACACAGGGCTGTGGGGAGAGAGTGGGACAGTGGGATTAGTTCGGGGACTGACGCAGGGTTGTGGGGAGAGAGTGGGATAGTGGGATTAGTTTGGGGACTGACACAGGGCTGTGGGGAGAGAGTGGGACAGTGGGATTAGTTTGGGGACTGACACAGGGCTGTGGGGAGTGAGTGGGACAGAGGGACAAGTTTGGGGACTGACACAGGGCTGTGGGGAGAGAGTGGGACAGTGGGATTAGTTTGGGGACTGACACAGGGATGTGCGACAGTGGGATTAGTTCGGGGATTGACACAGGGCTGTGGGGAGAGAGTGGGACAGTGGGATTAGTTTGGGGACTGACACAGGGCTCTGGAGAGAGAGTGGGACAGTGGGATTAGTTTGGGGACTGACACAGGGCTGAGGGGAGAGAGTGGGACAGTGGGATTAGTTTGGGGACTGACACAGGGCTGTGGGGAGAGAGTGGGACAGTGGGATTAGATTGGGGAATGACACAGGGCTGTGGGGAGAGAGTGGGACAGTGGGATTAGTTTGGGGACTGACACAGGGCTGTGGGGAGAGAGTGGGACAGTGGGATTAGTTTGGGGACTGACACAGGGCTGTGGGGAGAGAGTGGGACAGTGGGATTAGTTTGGGGACTGACACAGGACTATGGGTCAGTGGGATTAGTTTGGGGACTGACAGAGGGTTGTGGGACAGTGGGATAAGTTCAGTGACTGACACAGGTCTGTGGGGAGAGAGTGGGACAGTGGGATTAGTTTGGGGACTGACACAGGGCTGTGGGGAGAGAGTGGGACAGTAGGATTAGTTTGGGGACTGACACAGGGCTGTGGGGAGAGAGTGGGACAGTGCGATTAGTTTGGGGACTGACACAGGGTTGTGGGACAGTGGGATTACTTCAGGGACTGACACAGGGCTGTGGGGAGAGAGTGGGACAGTGGGATTAGTTTGGGGACTGACACAGGGCCGTGGGGAGAGAGTGGGACAGTGGGATAAGTTTGGGGACTGACACAGAGCTGTGGGGAGAGAGTTGGACAGTGGGATTAGTTTGGGGACTGACACAGGACTATGGGGAGAGAGAGGGTCAGTGGGATTAGTTTGGGGACTGACACAGGTCTGTGGGAGGGAGTGGGACAGTGGGTTAATTTGGGGACTGACAGGGCTGTGGGGAGAGAATGGGACAGTTGGATTAGTTTGGGGACTGACACAGGGGTGTGGGGAGAGAGTGGGACAGTGGGATTAGTTTGGGGACTGATACAGGGCTGTGGGGAGAGAGTGGGACAGTGGGATTAGATTGGGGACTGACACAGGACTGTGGGGAGAGAGTGCGTCAGTGGGATTAGTTTGGGGACAGACACAGGGCTGTGGGGAGAGAGTGGGACAGTGGGATTAGATTGGGGACTGACACAGGGCTGTGGGGAGAGAGTGGGACAGTGGGATTAGTTTGGGGACTGACACAGGGATGTGGGGAGAGAGTGGGACAGTGGGATTAGTTTGGGGACTGACACATGGCTGTGGGGAGAGAGTGGGACAGTGGGATTAGTTTGGGGACTGACACAGGGTTGTGGGACAGTGGGATTAGTTCGGGGACTGACACAGGGCTGTGGGGAGAGAGTGGGACAGTGGGATTAGTTTGGGGACTGACACAGGACTATGGGGAGAGAGTGGGACAGTGGGATTAGTTTGGGGACTGACACAGGACTATGGGGAGAGAGTGGGACAGTGGGATTAGTTTGGGGACTGACACAGGGCTGTGGGGAGAGAGTGGGACAGTGGGATTAGATTGGGGAATGACACAGGGCTTTGGGGAGAGAGTGGGACAGTGGGATTAGTATGGGGACTGACACAGGGTTGTGGGACAGTGGGATTAGTTCGGGGACTGACACAGGGCTGTGGGGAGAGAGTGGGACAGTGGGATTAGTTTGGGGACTGACACAGGGCTGTGGGGAGAGAGTGGGACAGTGGGATTAGATTGGGGAATGACACAGGGCTGTGGGGAGAGAGTGGGACAGTGGGATTAGTATGGGGACTGACACAGGGCTGTGGGGAGAGAGTGGGACAGTGGGATTAGTTTGGGGACTGACACAGGGCTGTGGGGAGAGAGTGGGACAGTGGGATTAGTTTGGGGACTGACACAGGACTATGGGGAGAGTGTGGGTCAGTGGGATTAGTTTGGGGACTGACAGAGGGTTGTGGGACAGTGGGATAAGTTCAGGGACTGACACAGGGCTGTGGGGAGAGAGTGGGACAGTGGGATTAGTTTGGGGACTGACACAGGGCTGTGGGGAGAGAGTGGGACAGTAGGATTAGTTTGGGGACTGACACAGGGCTGTGGGGAGAGAGTGGGACAGTGCGATTAGTTTGGGGACTGACACAGGGTTGTGGGACAGTGGGATTAGTTCAGGGACTGACACAGGGCTGTGGGGAGAGAGTGGGACAGTGGGATTAGTTTGGGGACTGACACAGGGCTGTGGGGAGAGAGTGGGACAGTGCGATTAGTTTGGGGACTGACACAGGGTTGTGGGACAGTGGGATTAGTTCAGGGACTGACACAGGGCTGTGGGGAGAGAGTGGGACAGTGGGATTAGTTTGGGGACTGACACAGGGCTGTGGGGAGAGAGTGGGACAGTAGCATTAGTTTGGGGACAGACACAGGGCTGTGGGGAGAGAGTGGGACAGTGCGATTAGTTTGGGGACTGACACAGGGTTGTGGGACAGTGGGATTAGTTCAGGGACTGACACAGGGCTGTGGGGAGAGAGTGGGACAGTGGGATTAGTTTGGTGACTGACACAGGGCTCTGGAGAGAGAGTGGGACAGTGGGATTAGTTTGGGGACTGACACAGGGCTGTGGGGAGAGAGTGGGACAGTGGGATTAGTTTGGGGACTGACACAGGGCTGTGGGGAGAGAGTGGGACAGTGGGATTAGATTGGGGAATGACACAGGGCTGTGGGGAGAGAGTGGGATAGTGGGATTAGTTTGGGGACTGACACAGGGCTGTGGGGAGAGAGTGGGACAGTGGGATTAGTTTGGGGACTGACACAGGACTATGGGGAGAGTGTGGGTCAGTGGGATTAGTTTGGGGACTGACAGAGGGTTGTGGGACAGTGGGATAAGTTCAGGGACTGACACAGGGCTGTGGGGAGAGAGTGGGACAGTGGGATTAGTTTGGGGACTGACACAGGGCTGTGGGGAGAGAGTGGGACAGTAGGATTAGTTTGGGGACTGACACAGGGCTGTGGGGAGAGAGTGGGACAGTGCGATTAGTTTGGGGACTGACACAGGGTTGTGGGACAGTGGGATTAGTTCAGGGACTGACACATGGCTGTGGGGAGAGAGTGGGACAGTGGGATTAGTTTGGGGACTGACACAGGCCCGTGGGGAGAGAGTGGGACAGTGGGATAAGTTTGGGGACTGACACAGGGCTGTGGGGAGAGAGTGGGACAGTGGGATTAGTTTGGGGACTGACACAGGTCTGTGGGAGGGAGTGGGACAGTGGGTTAGTTTGGGGACTGACAGGGCTGTGGGGAGAGAATGGGACAGTTGGATTAGTTTGGGGACTGACACAGGGGTGTGGGGAGAGAGTGGGACAGTGGGATTAGTTTGGGGACTGATACAGGGCTGTGGGGAGAGAGTGGGACAGTGGGATTAGATTGGGGACTGACATAGGACTGTGGGGAGAGAGTGCGTCAGTGGGATTAGTTTGGGGACAGACACAGGGCTGTGGGGAGAGAGTGGGACAGTGGGATTAGATTGGGGACTGACACAGGGCTGTAGGGAGAGAGTGGGACAGTGGGATTAGTTTGGGGACTGACACAGGGATGTGGGGAGAGAGTGGGACAGTGGGATTAGTTTGGGGACTGACACATGGCTGTGGGGAGAGAGTGGGACAGTGGGATTAGTTTGGGGACTGACAGGGCTGTGGGGAGAGAGTGGGACAGTGGGATTAGTTTGGGGAATGACACAGGGCTGTGGGGAGAGAGTGGGACAGTGGGATTAGTATGGGGACTGACACAGGGTTGTGGGACAGTGGAATTAGTTCGGGGACTGACACAGGGCTGTGGGGAGAGAGTGGGACAGTGGGATTAGTTTGGGGACTGACACAGGGCTGTGGGGAGAGAGTGGGACAGTGGGATTAGATTGGGGAATGACACAGGGCTGTGGGGAGAGAGTGGGACAGTGGGATTAGTTTGGGGACTGACACAGGGCTGTGGGGAGAGAGTGGGACAGTGGGATTAGTTTGTGGACTGACAAAGGGCTGTGGGGAGAGAGTGGGACAGTGGGATTAGTTTGGGGACTGACACAGGACTATGGGGAGAGTGTGGGTCAGTGGGATTAGTTTGGGGACTGACAGAGGGTTGTGGGACAGTGGGATAAGTTCAGGGACTGACACAGTGCTGTGGGGAGAGAGTGGGACAGTGGGATTAGTTTGGGGACTGACACAGGGCTGTGGGGAGAGAGTGGGACAGTAGGATTAGTTTGGGGACAGACACAGGGCTGTGGGGAGAGAGTGGGACAGTGCGATTAGTTTGGGGACTGACACAGGGTTGTGGGAAAGTGGGATTAGTTCAGGGACTGACACAGGGCTGTGGGGAGAGAGTGGGACAGTGGGATTAGTTTGGGGACTGACACATGGCCGTGGGGAGAGAGTGGGACAGTGGGATAAGTTTGGGGACTGACACAGGGCTGTGGGGAGAGAGTGGGACAGTGGGATTAGTTTGGGGACTGACACAGGACTGTGGGGAGAGAGTGCGTCAGTGGGATTAGTTTGGGGACAGACACAGGGCTGTGGGGAGAGAGTGGGACAGTGGGATTAGTTCGGGGACTGACACAGGGCTGTGGGGAGAGAGTGGGACAGTGGGATTAGTTTGGGGACTGACACAGGGCTGTGGGGAGAGAATGGGACAGTGGGATTAGTTTGGGGACTGACACAGGGCTGCGGGAGAGAGTGGGACAGTGGGATTAGATTGGGGACTGACACAGGGCTGTGGGGAGAGAGTGGGACAGTGGGATTAGTTTGGGGACTGACACAGGGATGTGGGGAGAGAGTGGGACAGTGGGATTAGTTTGGGGACTGACACATGGCTGTGGGGAGAGAGTGGGACAGTGGGATTAGTTTGGGGAATGACACAGGGCTGTGGGGAGAGAGTGGGACAGTGGGATTAGTATGGGGACTGACACAGGGTTGTGGGACAGTGGGATTAGTTCGGGGACTGACACAGGGCTGTGGGGAGAGAGTGGGACAGTGGGATTAGTTTGGGGACTGACACAGGGCTGTGGGGAGAGAGTGGGACAGTGGGATTAGTTTGGGGACTGACACAGGGCTGTGGGGAGAGAGTGGGACAGTGGGATTAGTTCGGGGACTGACACAGGGCTGTGGGGAGAGAGTGGGACAGTGGGATTAGTTTGGGGAATGACACAGGGCTGTGGGGAGAGAGTGGGACAGTGGGATTAGTTTGGGGACAGACACAGGGCTGTGGGGAGAGAGTGAGACAGTGGGGTTAGTTTGGGGACTGACACAGGGATGTGGGGAGAGAGTGGGACAGTGGGATTAGTTTGGGGAGTGACACAGGACTATGGGGAGAGAGTGGGTCAGTGGGATTAGTTTGGGGACTGACACACGGTTGTGGGACAGTCGGATTAGTTCTGGGACTGACACAGGGCTGTGGGGAGAGAGTGGGACAATGGGATTAGTTTGGGACTGACACAGGGACGTGGGGAGAGAGTGGGACAGTGGAATTAGTTCGGGGACTGACACAGGGCTGTGGGGAGAGAGTGGGACAGTGGGATTAGTTTGGGGACTGACACAGGGCTGTGGGAGAGAGCGGGACAGTGAGATTAGTTCGGGGACTGACACAGGGCTGTGGGGAGAGAGTGGGACAGTGGGATTAGTTTGGGGACTGACACAGGGCTGTGGGGAGAGAGTGGGACGGTGGGATTAGTTTGGGGACAGACACAGGGCTGTGGGGAGAGAGTGGGACAGTGGGATTAGATTGGGGACTGACACAGGGCTGTGGGGAGAGAGTGGGACAGTGGGATTAGTTTGGGGACTGACACAGGGATGTGGGGAGAGAGTGGGACAGTGGGATTAGTTTGGGGACTGACACAGGGCTGTGGGGGGAGAGTGGGACAGTGGGATTAGTTTGGGGACTGACACAGGGCTGTGGGGAGAGAGTGGGACAGTGGGATTAGTTTGGGGACTGACACAGGACTATGGGGAGAGAGTGGGTCAGTGGGATTAGTTTGGGGACTGACACAGGTCTGTGGGAGGGAGTGTGACAGTGGGATTAGTCTGGGGACTGACACAGGGATGTGCGGAGACAGAGGGACAGTGGGATTAGTTTGGGGACTGACACAGGGCTGTGGGAGAGAGTGGGACAGTGGGATTAGTATGGGGACTGGCACAGGGCTGTGGGAGAGAGTGGGACAGTGGGATTAGTGTGGGGACCGTCACAGGTCTGTGGGAAGGAGTGGGGCAGTGGGATTAGTTTGGGGACTGACACAGGGCTGTGGGGAGAGAGTGGGACAGTGGGATTAGTTTGGGGACTGACACAGGGCTGTGGGGAGAGAGTGGGACAGTGGGATTAGTTTGGGGACTGACACAGGGCTGTGGGGAGAGAGTGGGACAGTGGGATTAGTTTGGGGACTGACACAGGAGTATGGGGAGAGAGTGGGTCAGTGGCATTAGTTTGGGGACTGACACAGGTATGTGGGAGGGAGTGTGACAGTGGGATTAGTTTGGGGAATGACACAGGGCTGTGGGGAGAGAGTGCGACAGTGGGATTAGTATGGGGACTGACACAGGGTTGTGGGACAGTGGGATTAGTTCGGGGACTGACACAGGGCTGTGGGGAGAGAGTGGGACAGTGGGATTAGTTTGGGGACTGACACAGGGCTGTGGTGAGAGAGTGGGACAGTTGGATTAGTTTGGGGACTGACACAGGGCTGTGGGGAGAGAGTGGGACAGTGGGATTAGTTTGGGGACTGACACAGGGCTGTGGGGAGAGAGTGGGACAGTGGGATTAGTTTGGGGACTGACACAGGGCTGTGGGGAGAGAGTGAGATAGTGGGATTAGTTTGGGGACTGACACAGGGCTGTGGGGAGTGAGTGGGACAGAGGGACTAGTTTGGGGACTGACACAGGGCTGTGGGGAGAGAGTGGGACAGTGGGATTAGTTTGGGGACTGACACAGGGCTGTGGGGAGAGAGTGGGACAGTGGGAGTAGTTTGGGGACAGACACAGGGCTGTGGGGAGAGAGTGAGACAGTGGGATTAATTTGGGGACTGACACAGGGATGTGGGGAGAGAGTGGGACAGTGGGATTAGTTTGGGGACTGACACAGGACTATGGGGAGAGAGTGGGTCAGTGGGATTAGTTCAGGGACTGACACAGGGCTGTGGGGAGAAAGTGGGACAGTGGGATTAGTTTGGGGACTGACACAGGGCTCTGGGAGAGAGTGGGACAGTGGGATTAGTTTGGGGACTGACACAGGGCTGTGGGGAGAGAGTGGGACAGTGGAATTAGTTTGGGGACTGACACAGGGCTGTGGGAGAGAATGGGACAGTGGGATTAGTTCGGGGAATGACACAGGGCTGTGGGGAGAGAGTGGGGCAGTGGGATTCGTTTGGGGACTGACACAGGGCTGTGGGGAGAGAGTGGGACAGTGGGATTAGTTTGGGGACTGACACAGGGCTGTGGGGAGAGAGTGGGACAGTGGGATTCGTTTGGGGACTGACACAGGGATGTGCGACAGTGGGATTAGTTCGGGGATTGACACAGGGCTGTGGGGAGAGAGTGGGACAGTGGGATTAGTTTGGGGACTGACACAGGGCTGTGGGGAGAGAGTGGGACAGTGGGATTAGATTGGGGAATGACACAGGGCTGTGGGGAGAGAGTGGGACAGTGGGATTAGTTTGGGGACTGACACAGGGCTGTGGGGAGAGAGTGGGACAGTGGGATTAGTTTGGGGACTGACAGAGGGTTGTGGGACAGTGGGATAAGTTCAGGGACTGACACAGAGCTGTGGGGAGAGAGTGGGACAGTGGGATTAGTTTGGGGACTGACACAGGGCTGTGGGGAGAGAGTGGGACAGTAGGATTAGTTTGGGGACTGACACAGGGCTGTGGGGAGAGAGTGGGAAAGTGCGATTAGTTTGGGGACTGACACAGGGCTGTGGGGAGAGAGTGGGACAGTGGGATTAGTTTGGGGACTGACACAGGGATGTGGGGAGAGAGTGGGACAGTGGGATTAGTTTGGGGACTGACACAGGGCTGTGGGGAGAGAGTGGGACAGTGGGATTAGTTTGGGGACTGACACAGGGCTCTGGAGAGAGAGTGGGACAGTGGGATTAGTTTGGGACTGACACAGGACTATGGGGAGAGAGTGGGTCAGTGGGATTAGTTTGGGGACTGACACAGGTCTGTGGGAGGGAGTGGGACAGTGGGTTAGTTTGGGGACTGACAGGGCTGTGGGGAGAGAATGGGACAGTTGGATTAGTTTGGGGACTGACACAGGGGTGTGGGTAGAGAGTGGGACAGTGGGATTAGTTTGGGGACTGATACAGGGCTGTGGGGAGAGAGTCGGACAGTGGGATTAGATTGGGGACTGACACAGGACTGTGGGGAGAGAGTGGGACAGTGGGATTAGTTTGGGGACTGACACAGGGCTGTGGGGAGAGAGTGGGACAGTGGAATTAGTTTGGGGACTGACACAGGGCTGTGGGAGAGAATGGGACAGTGGGATTAGTTTGGGGAATGACACAGGGCTGTGGGGAGAGAGTGGGGCAGTGGGATTAGTTTGGGGACTGACACAGGGCTGTGGGGAGAGAGTGGGACAGTGGGATTAGTTTGGGGACTGACACAGGGCTGTGGGGAGAGAGTGGGACAGTGGGATTAGTTTGGGGACTGACACAGGGATGTGCGACAGTGGGATTAGTTCGGGGATTGACACAGGGCTGTGGGGAGAGAGTGGGACAGTGGGATTAGTTTGGGGACTGACACAGGGCTCTGGAGAGAGAGTGGGACAGTGAGATTAGTTTGGGGACTGACACAGGGCTGTGGGGAGAGAGTGGGACAGTGGGAGTAGTTTGGGGACTGACACAGGGCTGTGGGGAGAGAGTGGGACAGTGGTATTAGATTGGGGAATGACACAGGGCTGTGGGGAGAGAGTGGGACAGTGGGATTAGTTTGGGGACTGACACAGGGCTGTGGGGAGAGAGTGGGACAGTGGGATTAGTTTGGGGACTGACACAGGGCTGTGGGGAGAGAGTGGGACAGTGGGATTAGTTTGGGGACTGACACAGGACTATGGGGAGAGTGTGGGTCAGTGGGATTAGTTTGGGGACTGACAGAGGGTTGTGGGACAGTGGGATAAGTTCAGGGACTGACACAGGGCTGTGGGGAGAGAGTGGGACAGTGGGATTAGTTTGGGGACTGACACAGGGCTGTGGGGAGAGAGTAGGACAGTAGGATTAGTTTGGGGACTGACACAGGGCTGTGGGGAGAGAGTGGGACAGTGCGATTAGTTTGGGGACTGACACAGGGTTGTGGGACAGTGGGATTAGTTCAGGGACTGACACAGGGCTGTGGGGAGAGAGTGGGACAGTGGGATTAGTTTGGGGACTGACACAGGGCCGTGGGGAGAGAGTGGGACAGTGGGATAAGTTTGGGGACTGACACAGGGCTGTGGGGAGAGAGTGGGACAGTGGGATTAGTTTGGGGACTGACACAGGACTATGGGGAGAGAGTGGGTCAGTGGGATTAGTTTGGGGACTGACACAGGTCTGTGGGAGGGAGTGGGACAGTGGGTTAGTTTGGGGACTGACAGGGCTGTGCGGAGAGAATGGGACAGTTGGATTAGTTTGGGGACTGACACAGGGGTGTGGGGAGAGAGTGGGACAGTGGGATTAGTTTGGGGACTGATACAGGGCTGTGGGGAGAGAGTGGGACAGTGGGATTAGATTGGGGACTGACATAGGACTGTGGGGAGAGAGTGCATCAGTGGGATTAGTTTGGGGACAGACACAGGGCTGTGGGGAGAGAGTGGGACAGTGGGATTAGATTGGGGACTGACACAGGGCTGTGGGGAGAGAGTGGGACAGTGGGATTAGTTTGGGGACTGACACAGGGATGTGGGGAGAGAGTGGGACAGTGGGATTAGTTTGGGGACTGACACATGGCTGTGGGGAGAGAGTGGGACAGTGGGATTAGTTTGGGGACTGACAGGGCTGTGGGGAGAGAGTGGGACAGTGGGATTAGTTTGGGGAATGACACAGGGCTCTGGGGAGAGAGTGGGACAGTGGGATTAGTATGGGGACTGACACAGGGTTGTGGGACAGTGGGATTAGTTCGGGGACTGACACAGGGCTGTGGGGAGAGAGTGGGACAGTAGGATTAGTTTGGGGACTGACACAGGGCTGTGGGGAGAGAGTGGGACAGTGGGATTAGATTGGGGAATGACACAGGGCTGTGGGGAGAGAGTGGGACAGTGGGATTAGTTTGGGGACTGACACAGGGCTGTGGGGAGAGAGTGGGACAGTGGGATTAGTTTGGGGACTGACACAGGGCTGTGGGGAGAGAGTGGGACAGTGGGATTAGTTTGGGGACTGACACAGGACTATGGGGAGAGTGTGGGTCAGTGGGATTAGTTTGGGGACTGACAGAGGGTTGTGCGACAGTGGGATAAGTTCAGGGACTGACACAGGGCTGTGGGGAGAGAGTGGGACAGTGGGATTAGTTTGGGGACTGACACAGGGCTGTGGGGAGAGAGTGGGACAGTGCGATTAGTTTGGGGACTGACACAGGGTTGTGGGACAGTGGGATTAGTTCAGGGACTGACACAGGGCTGTGGGGAGAGAGTGGGACAGTGGGATTAGTTTGGGGACTGACACAGGGCCGTGGGGAGAGAGTGGGACAGTGGGATAAGTTTGGAGACTGACACAGGGCTGTGGGGAGAGAGTGGGACAGTGGGATTAGTTTGGGGACTGACACAGGACGATGGGGAGAGAGTGGGTCAGTGGGATTAGTTTGGGGACTGACACAGGTCTGTGGGAGGGAGTGGGACAGTGGGTTAGTTTGGGGACTGACAGGGCTGTGGGGAGAGAATGGGACAGTTGGATTAGTTTGGGGACTGACACAGCGGTGTGGGGAGAGAGTGGGACAGTGGGATTAGTTTGGGGACTGATACAGGGCTGTGGGGAGAGAGTCGGACAGTGGGATTAGATTGGGGACTGACACAGGACTGTGGGGAGAGAGTGCGTCAGTGGGATTAGTTTGGGGACAGACACAGGGCTGTGGGGAGAGAGTGGGACAGTGGGATTAGATTGGAGACTGACACAGGGCTGTGGGGAGAGAGTGGGACAGTGGGATTAGTTTGGGGACTGACAAAGGGATGTGGGGAGAGAGTGGGACAGTGGGATTAGTTTGGGGACTGACACATGGCTGTGGGGAGAGAGTGGGACAGTGGGATTAGTTTGGGGACTGACAGGGCTGTGGGGAGAGAGTGGGACAGTGGGATTAGTTTGGGGAATGACACAGGGCTGTGGGGAGAGAGTGGGACAGTGGGATTAGTATGGGGACTGACACAGGGTTGTGGGACAGTGGGATTAGTTCGGGGACTGACACAGGGCTGTGGGGAGAGAGTGGGACAGTGGGATTAGTTTGGGGACTGACACAGGGCTGTGGGGAGAGAGTGGGACAGTGGGATTAGATTGGGGAATGACACAGGGCTGTGGGGAGAGAGTGGGACAGTGGGATTAGTTTGGGGACTGACACAGGGCTGTGGGGAGAGAGTGGGACAGTGGGATTAGTTTGGGGACTGACACAGGGCTGTGGGGAGAGAGTGGGACAGTGGGATTAGTTTGGGGACTGACACAGGACTATGGGGAGAGTGTGGGTCAGTGGGATTAGTTTGGGGACTGACAGAGGGTTGTGGGACAGTGGGATAAGTTCAGGGACTGACACAGGGCTGTGGGGAGAGAGTGGGACAGTGGGATTAGTTTGGGGACTGACACAGGGCTGTGGGGAGAGAGTGGGACAGTGCGATTAGTTTGGGGACTGACACAGGGTTGTGGGACAGTGGGATTAGTTCAGGGACTGACACAGGGCTGTGGGGAGAGAGTGGGACAGTGGGATTAGTTTGGGGACTGACACAGGGCCGTGGGGAGAGAGTGGGACAGTGGGATAAGTTTGGGGACTGACACAGGGCTGTGGGGAGAGAGTGGGACAGTGGGATTAGTTTGGGGACTGACACAGGACGATGGGGAGAGAGTGGGTCAGTGGGATTAGTTTGGGGACTGACACAGGTCTCTGGGAGGGAGTGGGACAGTGGGTTAGTTTGGGGACTGACAGGGCTGTGGGGAGAGAATGGGACAGTTGGATTAGTTTGGGGACTGACACAGGGGTGTGGGGAGAGAGTGGGACAGTGGGATTAGTTTGGGGACTGATACAGGACTATGGGGAGAGTGTGGGTCAGTGGGATTAGTTTGGGGACTGACAGAGGGTTGTGGGACAGTGGGATAAGTTCAGGGACTGACACAGGGCTGTGGGGAGAGAGTGGGACACTGGGATTAGTTTGGGGACTGACACAGGGCTGTGGGGAGAGAGTGGGACAGTGCGATTAGTTTGGGGACTGACACAGGGTTGTGGGACAGTGGGATTAGTTCAGGGACTGACACAGGGCTGTGGGGAGAGAGTGGGACAGTGGGATTAGTTTGGGGACTGACACAGGGCCGTGGGGAGAGAGTGGGACAGTGGGATAAGTTTGGGGACTGACACAGGGCTGTGGGGAGAGAGTGGGACAGTGGGATTAGTTTGGGGACTGACACAGGACGATGGGGAGAGAGTGGGTCAGTGGGATTAGTTTGGGGACTGACACAGGTCTCTGGGAGGGAGTGGGACAGTGGGTTAGTTTGGGGACTGACAGGGCTGTGGGGAGAGAATGGGACAGTTGGATTAGTTTGGGGACTGACACAGGGGTGTGGGGAGAGAGTGGGACAGTGGGATTAGTTTGGGGACTGATACAGGGCTGTGGGGAGAGAGTAGGACAGTGGGATTAGATTGGGGACTGACACAGGACTGTGGGGAGAGAGTGCGTCAGTGGGATTAGTTTGGGGACAGACACAGGGCTGTGGGGAGAGAGTGGGACAGTGGGATTAGATTGGAGACTGACACAGGGCTGTGGGGAGAGAGTGGGACAGTGGGATTAGTTTGGGGACTGACAAAGGGATGTGGGGAGAGAGTGGGACAGTGGGATTAGTTTGGGGACTGACACATGGCTGTGGGGAGAGAGTGGGACAGTGGGATTAGTTTGGGGACTGACAGGGCTGTGGGGAGAGAGTGGGACAGTGGGATTAGTTTGGGGACTGACAGAGGGTTGTGGGACAGTGGGATTAGTTCGGGGACTGACACAGGGCTGTGGGGAGAGAGTGGGACAGTGGGATTAGATTGGGAACTGACACAGGGTTGTGGGACAGTGGGATTAGTTCGGGGACTGACACAGGGCTGTGGGGAGAGAGTGGGACAGTGGGATTAGTTTGCGGACTGACACACGGCTGTGGGGAGAGAGTGGGACAGTGGGATTAGTTTGGGGACTGACACAGGGCTGTGGGGAGAGAGTGGGACAGTGGGATTAGTTTGGTGACTGACACAGGGCTGTGGGGAGAGAGTGGGACAGTGGGATTAGTTCGGGGACTGACACAGGGCTGTGGGGAGAGAGTGGGACAGTGGGATTAGTTTGGGGACTGACACAGGGCTGTGCGGAGAGAGTGGGACAGTGGAATTAGTTCGGGGACTGACGCAGGGCTGTGGGGAGAGAGTGGGATAGTGGGATTAGTTTGGGGACTGACACAGGGCTGTGGGGAGTGAGTGGGACAGAGGGACAAGTTTGGGGACTGACACAGGGCTGTGGAGAGAGAGTGGGACAGTGGGATTAGTTTGGGGAATGACACAGGGCTGTGGGGAGAGAGTGGGACAGTGGGATTAGTTTGGGGACAGACACAGGGCTGTGGGGAGAGAGTGAGACAGTGGGGTTAGTTTGGGAACTGATACAGGGATGTGGGGAGAGAGTGGGACAGTGGGATTAGTTTGGGGAGTGACACAGGACTATGGGGAGAGAGTGGGTCAGTGGGATTAGTTTGGGGACTGACACACGGTTGTGGGACAGTGGAATTAGTTCAGGGACTGACACAGGGCTGTGGGGAGAGAGTGGGACAATGGGATTAGTTGGGACTGACACAGGGACGTGGGGAGAGAGTGGGACAGTGGAATTAGTTCGGGGACTGACACAGGGCTGTGGGGAGAGAGTGGGACAGTGGGATTAGTTTGGGGACTGATACAGGGCTGTGGGAGAGAGCGGGACAGTGAGATTAGTTCGGGGACTGACACAGGGCTGTGGGGAGAGAGTGGGACAGTGGGATTAGTTTGGGGACTGACACAGGGCTGTGGGGAGAGAGTGGGACAGTGGGATTAGTTTGGGGACAGACACAGGGCTGTGGGGAGAGAGTGGGACAGTGGGATTAGATTGGGGACTGACACAGGGCTGTGGGGAGAGAGTGGGACAGTGGGATTAGTTTGGGGACTGACACAGGGATGTGGGGAGAGAGTGGGACAGTGGGATTAGTTTGGGGACTGACACAGGGCTGTGGGGGGAGAGTGGGACAGTGGGATTAGTTTGGGGACTGACACAGGGCTGTGGGGAGAGAGTGGGACAGTGGGATTAGTTTGGGGACTGACACAGGTCTGTGGGAGGGAGTGTGACAGTGGGATTAGTCTGGGGACTGACACAGGGATGTGCGGAGACAGAGGGACAGTGGGATTAGTTTGGGGACTGACACAGGGCTGTGGGAGAGAGTGGGACAGTGGGATTAGTATGGGGACTGGCACAGGTCTGTGGGAGAGAGTGGGACAGTGGGATTAGTGTGGGGACCGTCACAGGTCTGTGGGAAGGAGTGGGGCAGTGGGATTAGTTTGGGGACTGACACAGGGCTGTGGGGAGAGAGTGGGACAGTGGGATTAGTTTGGGGACTGACACAGGTCTGTGGGGAGAGAGTGGGACAGTGGGATTAGTTTGGGGACTGACACAGGGCTGTGGGGAGAGAGTGGGACAGTGGGATTAGTTTGAGGACTGACACAGGACTATGGGGAGAGAGTGGGACAGTGGCATTAGTTTGGGGACTGACACAGGTATGTGGGAGGGAGTGTGACAGTGGGATTAGTTTGGGGAATGACACAGGGCTGTGGGGAGAGAGTGGGACAGTGGGATTAGTATGGGGACTGACACAGGGTTGTGGGACAGTGGGATTAGTTCGGGGACTGACACAGGGCTGTGCGGAGAGAGTGGGAGAGTGGGATTAGTTTGGGGACTGACACAGGGCTGTGGTGAGAGAGTGGGACAGTGGGAGTAGTTTGGGGACAGACACAGGGCTGTGGGGAGAGAGTGAGACAGTGGGATTAATTTGGGGACTGACACAGGGATGTGGGGAGAGAGTGGGACAGTGGGATTAGTTTGGGGACTGACACAGGACTATGGGGAGAGAGTGGGTCAGTGGGATTAGTTCAGGGACTGACACAGGGCCGTGGGGAGAGAGTGGGACAGTGGGATTAGTTTGGGGACTGATACAGGGCTGTGGGGAGAGAGTGGGACAGTGGAATTAGTTTGGGGACTGACACAGGGCTGTGGGAGAGAATGGGACAGTGGGATTAGTTCGGGGAATGACACAGGGCTGTGGGGAGAGAGTGGGGCAGTGGGATTCGTTTGGGGACTGACACAGGGCTGTGGGGAGAGAGTCGGACAGTGGGATTAGTTTGGGGACAGACACAGGGCTGTGGGGAGAGAGTGGGACAGTGGGATTAGTTTGGGGACTGACACAGGGATGTGCGACAGTGGGATTAGTTCGGGGATTGACACAGGGCTGTGGGGAGAGAGTGGGACAGTGGGATTAGTTTGGGGACTGACACAGGGCTCTGGAGAGAGAGTGGGACAGTGGAATTAGTTTGGGGACTGACACAGGGCTGAGGGGAGAGAGTGGGACAGTGGGATTAGTTTGGGGACTGACACAGGGCTGTGGGGAGAGAGTGGGACAGTGGGATTAGTTTGGGGACTGACACAGGGATGTGCGACAGTGGGATTAGTTCGGGGATTGACACAGGGCTGTGGGGAGAGAGTGGGACAGTGGGATTAGTTTGGGGACTGACACAGGGCTCTGGAGAGAGAGTGGGACAGTGGAATTAGTTTGGGGACTGACACAGGGCTGAGGGGAGAGAGTGGGACAGTGGGATTAGTTTGGGGACTGACACAGGTCTGTGGGAGGGAGTGTGACAGTGGGATTAGTCTGGGGACTGACACAGGGCTGTGGGGAGTGAGTGGGACAGTGGGATTAGTTTGGGGACAAACACAGGGCTGTGGGGAGAGAGTGGGACAGTGGGATTAGTTTGGGGACTGACACAGGGCTGTGGGGAGAGAGTGGGACAGTGGGATTAGTTTGGGGACTGACACAGGTCTGTGGGAGGGAGTGTGACAGTGGGATTAGTCTGGGGACTGACACAGGGATGTGCGGAGACAGAGGGACAGTGGGATTAGTTTGGGGACTGACACAGGGCTGTGGGAGAGAGTGGGACAGTGGGATTAGTATGGGGACTGGCACAGGTCTGTGGGAGAGAGTGGGACAGTGGGATTAGTGTGGGGACCGTCACAGGTCTGTGGGAAGGAGTGGGGCAGTGGGATTAGTTTGGGGACTGACACAGGGCTGTGGGGAGAGAGTGGGACAGTGGGATTAGTTTGGGGACTGACACAGGTCTGTGGGGAGAGAGTGGGACAGTGGGATTAGTTTGGGGACTGACACAGGGCTGTGGGGAGAGAGTGGGACAGTGGGATTAGTTTGGGGACTGACACAGGACTATGGGGAGAGAGTGGGACAGTGGCATTAGTTTGGGGACTGACACAGGTATGTGGGAGGGAGTGTGACAGTGGGATTAGTTTGGGGAATGACACAGGGCTGTGGGGAGAGAGTGGTACAGTGGGATTAGTATGGGGACTGACACAGGGTTGTGGGACAGTGGGATTAGTTCGGGGACTGACACAGGGCTGTGCGGAGAGAGTGGGAGAGTGGGATTAGTTTGGGGACTGACACAGGGCTGTGGTGAGAGAGTGGGACAGTTGGATTAGTTTGGGGACTGACACAGGGCTGTGGGGAGAGAGTGGGACAGTGGGATTAGTTTGGGGACTGACACAGGGCTGTGGGGAGAGAGTGGGACAGTGGGATTAGTTTGGGGACTGACACAGGGCTGTGGGGAGAGAGTGGGATAGTGGGATTAGTTTGGGGACTGACACAGGGCTGTGGGGAGTGAGTGGGACAGAGGGACTAGTTTGGGGACTGACACAGGGCTGTGGGGAGAGAGTGGGACAGTGGGATTAGTTTGGGGACTGACACAGGGCTGTGGGGAGAGAGTGGGACAGTGGGAGTAGTTTGGGGACAGACACAGGGCTGTGGGGAGAGAGTGAGACAGTGGGATTAATTTGGGGACTGACACAGGGATGTGGGGAGAGAGTGGGACAGTGGGATTAGTTTGGGGACTGACACAGGACTATGGGGAGAGAGTGGGTCAGTGGGATTAGTTCAGGGACTGACACAGGGCCGTGGGGAGAGAGTGGGACAGTGGGATTAGTTTGGGGACTGATACAGGGCTGTGGGGAGAGAGTGGGACAGTGGAATTAGTTTGGGGACTGACACAGGGCTGTGGGAGAGAATGGGACAGTGGGATTAGTTCGGGGAATGACACAGGGCTGTGGGGAGAGAGTGGGGCAGTGGGATTCGTTTGGGGACTGACACAGGGCTGTGGGGAGAGAGTCGGACAGTGGGATTAGTTTGGGGACTGACACAGGGCTGTGGGGAGAGAGTGGGACAGTGGGATTAGTTTGGGGACTGACATAGGGATGTGCGACAG